>NC_136417.1:25035000-25635000 GCF_052625555.1 Lactuca saligna | reverse complement strand
ACATCTAGCAACAACCATTTTGTGAAATACAAGCGTAGAATTTGAATTCGAGGCTGTCACATTATCTGTGATTATCATGAGCAAAATTCAAATCAACAAATGGTGTCTCAAATACCATGGGCCAATTCAATAAGAAGAAAACAATTTGTACATGAATTGAGCGATGTTTCCTATGGATATAAAAGAATATTATGTATTTCTATAAAACGGTGGTGATGAATTAAAAAAGAAAAAAAAAAAAAAGTATCACCGCTAGTTTGAACCAGGTTTGTCTTTGCAGTCAGATGAGACAGAGTCTTGATCAGGGGACTTCTTTTGAGAAGTAGATGGACCCGGGCCAGGCTTTGGGCAAGTTTTAAACTGCACCAAAACCATTGTCATGTTGTCACATCCTTCACCACCAGAGGTAGGTGCCAGACACCTGTCGAATACCTTCTCACACACCACCGACAGCTTACTTTCCTGTGTATCAATTTAGTCTTGTTAGGTTTACCATTATCAAGATTCATGAGGGCGTTTCCATCTTTTTCACGAGAGTCTAATGCTATCTTCGATAATCATAATGAAAATGGTATTTAACTATTTACATCTTTTGCAAGGGACGGGACTCGTCAAGCTTTTTAAGGAAAATTTTGATCAAGAGGATGACGAGGGCATTTACGTCTTTTGCACAAACATATCAAGAGCGAATCAAATCCTGTTTGGGTGACATCAGTCTAATACATGCCAAACACAATACAAGACTGTCATGTCCTGTTCTGTTTTGTCCTGTGTAACGGAGGGGCCCCACAAGATTGTAGGATCAATAATAAACTGTCAAGTGCGAAGTAGAAATGGACGTACAGTTTTTATTTGCTCACGTACAAAATCCACTAGTTGTTGGCTTGACATGCAATCCCTGTAAACAGAGAAAAAAAAAACAAAATTTCAGCATTCTAGAGTAAATTACAAAAATGGTCCTCGTGCTTTCTGATTTTTACTGTGTTTAGTCCAAAGTTAAAATGGGTTTTCAAATTTTGTCCTTATTTCAATGTTCCAGGACCAAAACAGAAAAAGGTTTCAATTTTTGAACTAAACACGGTGAAAATTAAAAAACACATAGTCACATGACATATAATGTAAGCCAGTCATATTTAGTTAAAACTGTAATGTCATTCTAGAGTAAATATATAATGACCAAAAGCAAGATTGAAAAACTTACCATATTCCATCACAAGCAATAACAAGAAAATCATCATCCTCACAAAGCTCAACCTAATCAAAGGGCATCAACAAGCAACTTATAAAATTCCAGAAAAAATGTAAATAAGGAAAATATTAGATAAAAAAAAAAAGCATTTAAAATGCTTTTACGCACTGTGTTTATATCAGGATTAGCAGTAAGAATTTGCTTTTCAGCAGGCAGTGATTTATCCTTCTTCAGTTCCATGTCCCCTGAACATACGATGAAGTAAGAACAACAAAGACCAATACAGGATACAATCATACAATAACTCTTTTAGAAAATAATTATATAAAATAAAAATCAATGTATGAAAAGTACCAATAGCCCTAGTTAAGTTTAGAGTCCCATTAACTCGACCACAGTGAATAAAACCACCAGCTTTTGATATCCTTTCTTTTTCAGCATCAAGATCAGGCTTATGGTCTTTTGACAAATTATATGCCTGTGTATAAGATTAAACCCATTCTTATCCGCAAGTTCCATGATTCATATATTTAAAAAAAATACAAATATATAAATTAATTACCTGACCCTTACGAGATATCACACAACGAGAATCACCCGAATTAGCTACAACAAGTTGGTTGTTACGGATGATTGCCACACAAGCAGTGCTACCACATTGTGGTCCTTCATAGTTAGAGTGTGGCCCCTGAATCATTAGAAAAACAATATATGACCTATAATAGCAACATACTATAACAACAGTAAAATTTATCTTCCATGGTTAAAGATTTTAAGATTATAACATGTTGGTTTTAATGGATTCAGTATTTGAACATTTAAAGTACCTCCTCAATAGACCAATCATCATGTTGACCTTTTGCTTCACCACTTTTAGGTGAACCAATTAACCCTTCCACCCTCCCACTTAATTGATCTTTTTTGTCTCCCAAAACAGATAACTCTCTCCACCCACGTTGCCCACACATCATCTCATCCATTCTACATAAAAATGAAAACTTGTTTTCATAAATAGACATGATGTGTAACAGTGTAAGTGTAACAGCTATTGACATTACAAAAAATAGGTAACCTGAGGAAAGCTTTTTGGGCAGCAGTTCCAATATCACCAGTAGAATAAGCTTCATGTTTCATCAGTTGTTGGTGAAGATACTTTGCACAGAACTTAGAGACAGACTGACCTGCAAACTACAAGGCTTAGTAGAGAAATTTCCCAAAAAGAAAACAACACATTGATTAGATTCGTTGAAATACTAACTCTGTTAATGTAGTAAAGATGTTATCAAATCAAGAATTATAAAATAAGTATACATGTGTGTTAAAGCTTGTAGTCATACCTCCATGGCCATCATAAACACCAAAGAAAGATGTTGAACAGTCCAAATCAAGATAAGCAGCATGCTACCGAACACCTCATACCAAGAAGGCAGACAAAATTCTGAGTGATCCATGTGAATAAACAGATTTTACATTGCCCAAAAATTACAGAATGACATTTGAGTATCCAAAACATTCCATCATCTTAGAGACTTTATGATCTCCAATAGTCCAACATGAACAATAGTTTTACATAACTAGAACATCATAGTGCATATTAGCTACTTACAGCATCTTCCATTGATGTACGCCATCCCTGCATGGATGACACCCCATATTTTAGGGTATCATTCTCACCATCCTGAGAAAGCTTGTCAGTTTTAGGCGTGCTTAGGTATATTCCCATATCTATCTATCTTCCTGTTGAAGGTTGCAATATCACCAAAAATACGAATAAAAATGAAAATCAGATATGAAACAGAATGCTGAGAGCATAAAATTTGATCGTATCTTGTCTCAATTAAGAATCAGAAACTAACACAATCCAAAAGTACAGATAAAACACATATACTACAGGGACAAAAATAACGATTTAAACCAAACGTACAACATCAATTAATACACTCGAATTGGTAAACGAAATCACAGATTCAAACACCTGTCCATTAGAATTTTACGCCTAATCGAAACTGTAGACTGAAACAACCAGATTTCATTTAATACACTCGAATTCTTTTAATTGAATCAACAAATGGTGTAATGAAGACAGTTAACCACATCACACGTCACTCAACATCACTCATTCAACAAACAAATCATAAATGCGCTGCATGGTTGACGAAACAATAACCGAACTATACTTAGTCCCAATCACAAATAAATAAATCTTGTAGAAAAAACCCTACCGATAACTGATGGATCAATGATTGAAAAATAAAATTAAAACATTGAGGGATGGATAACGAGCATGATTATATCATGCGAACCGAAAATCAAATCATGATATTAGATTGAGAACCGTTTCTTCGAACGATGAATGAAAGGTATTGAGAGAGATTTAGAGATAGACTTACGGTTTGCAGAAATTCGGATCATCCGTAGACAGTGTTCCGATGGGCGCCGGTGGTGGTTTGGGGGTGGGGTAGGGGGAGCATAGATAGTTACAAATGTATTTTTATAGTTCGAAAATTTGTTATAATGAAATCGTTGACGCGGCATTAAAATGGAATGTATTGGGCCGGGTGGTATGAATGTATTGGGCCTCTATTAGAAATATAAATATAAAACTCTGTTAAAAGAGAACTGTAATTTTTTTTCTATTTTGTTTTAAAGGAGGAAATTAATATTTTAAAATTTTAAAAATTATCATTTATTTTGCATTTTAGAATTCTTTTTTTTTATCTTGAAAACAAGTGGATATATAACATCTCATTTTTCACAACCATATATTTCATTTTTAGATTAAGTAAAAAACATTGTTTCCATAAAACAAAGTCAAGAAAATCAAAAGTATCCTAAAAATCAGAGCATTATAAAATGAGAATCACGAAAACTGTCGATGAGTGTGTACAATTGCATTCACCTTTCCACGATCATCTGAAGCTCCTAAAACACATTTAAATATACAACTATAAGCACAAAGCTTAGTGAGTTCCTAAAGTATCACATACAACACAACATAATAAACAACTATGGATTATCAGCAACCGTGGGACTATTAGTAGTCATGTAGTCTCATAACATCCCTATGGTTTATTAGCAACCCTGTGGATTATCAGCAGTCCTAGAGTATCAACAACTCAATAAATGCATATAAAAAACCAGCAAATAAGAATCAGTTAGTCGAGCATGTGCACCACTATGACATTGGTAACATAGTGAGAAGACTCACATCACAAAGAACAAACTAACACAAACAACTCTATGACAATGAAGACTGGTACTAAGAATCACCTAACCAACAATATAAAAATACCCTCTAAGTCTACACCCTAAAAACCATCAAGTTGACCAAAAGTCAACTTGGTCAAAAAGTCAACGATGAAAGTCAACAGCTAGCTATCACATCGTAACCACCTATTGGCCACGTCGTGGTAGCTCCACGACAGGATAGTCACGACCTAATAGATGTCATTTTATGCATCTTTTATTATAGTTTTTATTATCATTTTGTATCACATTTTATGCATTTTTGTGTGAATTAGTTTAAATGATGTTCAACTCATGTATTTTGTCAAAATTCACATATTACTCATGTTTTTATGTCATATTTAGATGTTTCGAGTGGAGCGGTACTTTAGAAGCAACTTGGATGCATATTTGGAGGTTAAAGGACCTAAAACACATTAGGAAGCTGGAATTTGAGTTAGATTTGCTGAAACTGAAGAGTTCACATAGGAAACGCGTGTTTTTGAGTTTACACAATCGAGTTTTCGGATATGTGATCTTGTTTTTGATCGTGCTTCTCTTACGAAACTTTTTCAAGCCAAAAATCAAGTTTCAAGAGTTCAAAGGACATACATGATCATGTTTTTCCATAAAACACGATTGTGTTTTGAGAAAAGTGTCCAAAATAGCATCGTACTCCATTAAACGCAAAAAAACGGGGATTTTCGGTACTTTTGTGCAAAAACACGATTGTGTTTTTTCCTAAAACACGATCATGTTTTTAAAAAAAAAATGTGTTTTTGTTGTTGGGTCGTATATAAAAACTCCCTATTTGATCAGTTTAAACCCTAGACATTCCCAAACGACCATAGACAACTTTTGGATGCAATTTCTGCTCTTTTAAATCAATTCCTGAAGATCTGAAGGCTATAGATCATCTCATTCAATTAATTTAGTAATATTAGTCATTTAATTTCTCTTTTCATTATTCTAGATCATATTTTAACCATGTCTAGGTAAACCCTAGATTTTAGTTCTGCAAGAATAGTACTTTATCAATCATTAGACTTGGTTTTTATTGTGTGATTTTATCTAGATGTTTCAGTTTAGTTTTTATCCTAATGAATGTTGATTTTAATTATTTTTAGTCCAATCACCTAATTTAGGATTAAATCAATCTAGTTAATCAGTTGTTAAAATCTGTAATTGTTTTGATAAAACTGCTAATAATTAAAAAGTGACATAATGGTTATGTGTTGGGATTTGACTTTGTTATAAACTAAAATTTTATATTTTTATGCTTCCGAGCTTGTGAGAAGTATTGAATATTGCTAGGAATTTTACATTTATTATAATGCTGCTTTTCTAACTTGATTAAGATACTGTTTAATTAAGTTAGTAAAAATTTATGATTAACTGAAGAGCTTGTTTTGGTTAATTAACTAGGTAAAAGAGAGCTTACTAGAGTTTGTTAGTAGTTTTTGATGGAATTTTAAGGTTACAAATTTAATGTACCTGCATAAATTTTCTTAACACGTAAGGGTACATGCAACCTAAGGATCTATGTCTTTATAATTCATAGCAACATACTATGAACTACAAGAAACCTTGCTATAATCGAAAATCATAAGATTATATTTACATACCTTTGTATTGTTATAACACACAATACTCTTTTGATTTCTTCCTTGAACTTCAGAAAGCAAGAACCAAAAGTATGATGCCTCTAATGGCTCACATTCAAAACCTTAGAAAACCTTAGAATGAAGAGGATAGAAAGGAGGGAAGAATAAATTTCGTTTATATACCTCTTAGGAATGTCATGAACGAAAATTGCAAGCCAAGGAGTTATATTTGTAGTTTAGATAACTTGAAGATGAATCCATACTAGTCATTAAAGATAAAAGATACTTCTATTTTTTGTATTTTAAATTCATGTAATGCGTGGAGAAAACTTCATTGAAGATGGAGTTTTATTTCATGTTATTGGTCTCCATCTCTAGTACTTTTAGTCTCTACTATATTTTAATTTTTATATTTAATATCTTAAACAATAAAATTCTATAAAATAACGATGTGTTTTTTTCCTGTTAAATCTGAAGGGTTTTTTTTTTCTTTTTTTACCAAAGTAATGTATTTTAAAAAGATTTTTACTAAAGTGGTGTGGTTTTAAAAATATTTAGCATTTATGTTAAATTTAGAAGGTAAAAGAAAAGACAAATTGAATTATCAGGATAATTATCTTTTCGTTTTGTTCACATCTTGGTAACTTTGTTTTTTCGTGCACATTTAAGTAACGCGCTTGTTAGAATTGTTCACGCATAACCATTATAACTGGCTGTAACAAGTTACAATTAGTCATATGTGAATACTTCTGATAAGTTCGTTACCTAGATATTTAAAAGAAAAAAAAAATTTACTCTGATGCTGTGACAAAACGAAAAAATAATTACAGTAAGAAGTCAGATTTCCAAAACTATTTAACGAGTATTTGTAGATCTTTTCTCGGTTGTCATTTCCATACATATTAGACTTTACATAGCAGTCCCTTTATTCATATCCATACATATTACACGTTACATAATCTCCCCTGGTAATCGTGCCTATTAAAATTCTGAAGTGACGTTACATAGTCGCCCTTTAATTCGTGTCTCTGTAAATTTATAAAGAAACGAATAAGAACATATATTCTATTATATTCTATTTTGTTTAACAAAACTATTTTAGTCTAATACATAAAAAATAAAAGTTTACATCTGCCAAATAATTAAATTCCACGTCAGCACCATTTATTAAATATTCTAGTGGTGTAAGAGGCGATAGAGAGCGACTGATCATCTTGTTTTATTTCAATGTCACTACTAAACGCCGCCATCGACTAACATCGGCCGTGTTGGGTCAGCTGGTTGTGGAGGGGTTGGTGCACTCGGGGCAACTCTACCATATATTCCTTGGTTTTCTGGATCATTTGGGTCCGGAATCGGTGGTGTTGTTGGGTCATCACGACCGTATGTTGACCAGTCCTCTACACCATCTGGGTTTAATGACGGCGGAGCTCCCCGAAAAGGCGCTACCGGTGGTGATGGTGCTTTCGGGTTATCCATACCGTAAACCGCGTCACCCTCACTCGGTCCTTCTGTAGGTGATGGCCGAGCTTTTAGATAATCCCGGCCGTATACAATCTCATCGTATGACGGAATTATTTGAGCTAGAAAATCTGTGGAAATGATAAAGTTTACAAATTCATTAGGATTTTTAGTGTTGGTCGAAAATTTTAAGCTAATAATTTGATATAAACGTAAAAGATCGTATACGTATATACCTGCTAGCTTCTTCTTGGCTACTCCGGCTCCACCATATATGGTCGGACTGTTTGAGTTTGGATTCTCTCCGCCGTAAGTTGATTGACCCCGAGATGGTGCTACTTTTGGTGGCGGTGGTGCTTTTGGGTTATCTCTACCATGATTTGTCTGACCTTCAGGAGATGGTCCTGTTGGTGAAGGTGATCCTTCCAGTTTGTCTCCGCCGTATACAGTCTGGCCTTCCGACGGTAATCTTGCTTCTGGGTTATCTCCGCCGTAAATCGTTTCCCCATCAGACGGTGCTATTTTAGGTGAAGGGCGTCCTTCCATACTGTCTCGTCCATAAACAGTCTGGCCTTGCGACGGTGGTGCATTTGGGTTATCTCGGCTGTAAGTGGTCTGTTCCTCTGACGATGAAAGTGGAGGAGGTGGTGGTGACTGGGGTTCTTCTTCACCGGTTACCATTTGAATTATCTCCGACGTCTTAGCAGGTGGTCGTCCATTAAAGCTATGGTATACACATCCATCTGAAAACAAATTAACAAAACCACCGACAATTAAGACAGAAACTAGCTAGCTAATTAGCTATAGAGGGTAATTAAGTAATGAAGCTATGAATTCGAAAAGCGGGTCAATTATTTGAATACCATGTAAATGACGAGCATGGTAAGCTCCAAGAAGAGTATAGATAGTGAAGAAGAAGAAGAAAGCGAGATTCATCACTGCCATTTTTGTCTCCTGTAAGCTCATGCAATAAAAGAAGCAAGCACGAATACTGAGGAGTGTATCGATCGCTCTATATATACATAGACATAAATACATATGTAGAATTTATTCAACGCATTTCAACATATAGATTTGACTAGAAGTGAGAATCAGTAACACAACCGCGTGTTTGAAAGTTAATTGGAATGGTGGAATCTTTCCTATTTAAAAGAGTCAAGTGGATGTAACTACCATTTTTAGTTAAAAAAATAAATACATGTGTAGATTAGATGTAAAATAAAACACAAAACAATAACAAAATAACATTCACATATCCACCTAATCTAGCCTCATATGTTTTAAGTTTTAACATGCTAATAAATCACGGTCCGTTTTTGCTAACTCTAAACTCTATTCAAATTGTAACATTACTCCCGAGAGGAAGAAAAGTTTGCTAACTTCACATCTAGAGAGGCATTTGCATGGATTGTGGACTAAAAATATTAAAAACGTACATTGATTCATAATAAAATAAATACAAACAATAGTTGGTAAAAATAGGTTTACCCTTGGGGAAAAAAAAAAAGTTTTGTCCGTTTTGAACATAAACTATGGACCTTGTATAATCTAAAGATAGATAAATAGTTGTATATTTGTGTTCTAATTTGTATCATCTTCCTTTTGGTATAAACAACGTTCAAATGATATGAGTGGTGATTGAAAAAGATGTTTAAGTGATTAAATGGGTTTTAAATTTGTCTCGTATTTGTTGGAGTGAAAATAAAATGTATTTATATGAATAAAGATTTCTAAGGATTACAAGAGCAAACAACACCAAACTCTCTTTTGTACTTGCTTAATAAAAAAAGTTCAAGTACTTTTTATGAAAATTGAAAGCATTTTTAGTTTTAAAAATGGAACTAAATAGAAAATTTTGTTTCAGTATTGTGTTCAATTTTCGATCAGTTACATTTGATTCAACAAGACTAGTTACAAATTTTAATATATAAATACAACTTTCCTGCAACTATTTTTACTCATCAAAAGACGATTTTATTCTCTTCTCCTTCTGCTAATGTGTTTCCTTGTTGCCAAGGTAAAGTTCGTGCATGGTTTGGTTCAAGCATTCTATAAGGATTATTATAGTTGTTGTATCTAAGAAACAATCGTTTGATAATGGGACAATTTTGTTTTAAAGACCCTATGTGCAGCACCTCATGTCTCAACTTCTTTCTATTCATCTAATGTTCTTTCATATATTTCTACTACACCTTCCTACAATGACTTGCCGAAAAAAAATAAGGGTGTTTGTTTGAGAAAGTTCAAGGTGTTGGAAGGATATATAACCGGATTTCATTATAATATGTTTGGCTTATTTATTTTTCCAATTCAAGTCTAATGATTAAAACAGTAAAACTTCAACTTGTATCTTTGACTTATACAATATGATTTCATTTTTCATGTCATTATTCACGATTTCGATATCATCATTTTGGTGGATTTCATTAGGGGCGAGCATTTTGGATCTGTGTATCGGATCGGACCGGACCGTTTTTTTGGACCCCCATACTGGTTCTCGGTTCTAGGATTTCAGCAAAACCGGTCCGGTTTTTTTATCGGTCTGATCCGGTCGGTTCCAGGTAAAAACCGATTCTGGACCGACTTATTTTTAAAAAAATTGTGTTTTGTAAATTATTTAAACAAACGTATCTCGTTCGTTTTAAGTCGGATTGATATGCGGCTTTTTCCAACGTGTAATTTAGAGTTTGTAGATGATTTTAAACTATAATTTTATTGTTTTTGATGTTATATTTGATGAATTGCAATATTTCAAAGTTGAAATAACGAAGCTAAAATATTTCAGCTTTTCAGTAATTATGTGAAATTCTTTAAAAAAACATATCTCATTGGTTTTAAATCGGATTAACATACGGTTCTTTCTAACGTCTAATTTATAGTTTGTAGATAACTTTAGACTATAATTTTGTTGTTTTTTTGTATTATATTCGATGAATTACAATGCTTCAAAGATGAGATGTCAAAGCTGAAATATTTCAACTTTTCAGCAAGAAATTTAAACTTTTGTATTCTGTGAAATTATATAAACAAACATATCTCATTCGTTTTAAATCGGTTTGACATGCGGTCTTTTCCAGCATGTAATTTAGAATTTGTAGATGATTTCAGACTAAAATTTTGTTGATTTTGTTGTTATATTCAATGAGTTACAATCTTTCAAAAATGAAATATCAAAGCTGAAATATTTCAGCTTTTCAACAATAAATTTAAATTTTTTTATTTAATGACATGTGCTTTTTTACACGTGGTTTTTTACAACGTGTAATTTAGAGTTTGTAGTTGATTTTAAACTATAATTTTAATGTTTTAGTGTGTAATTTAGAGTTTGTAGTTGATTTTAGACTATAATTTTGATGTTTTGGTGTTATATTCAATGAGTTACAATCCTTCAAACAAATTGTATACAGAATAAATAATCAAAGTTTGATTGGTCCAAAGGGCATAATAAACGAAAACATATTCATTTTTACGAGTTGTACCCTACTAAACCCAAAAAAGTATTCATTTTAATTAGTTGTAATATATCAAACCTAACAATCTATTCATTTTAACAAGTTGTATCAAACCCACAACGCGTTTTAACAAGTTGTACCTTATGCATATAAAGTTGTACCAGTCCAAACGGGTCTAAGAATCGGAAACCCGGACATGGACCTGGTCCCGGTAAGTCTTATATGTTTCGGTCCATGGTCCATGATATTCTCCAAAACCGGTCCAAGCCAAGAGTTGATCCGTTCTGGTCCAAATGCTCACCCCTAGATTTAATCTCTTGTAGTCTTATGCCATTCATTAGGAAGCTAGGGTCAATCGAACTCAAACCTTGCTTTTCCTACTTAAATATTATATAATGAAACAAGTTAAGTTGTAGCTTTCTATCAAACAAATATATATCATAAATTACTTAATATAAAGTTAAGGCACACTCTAAATCATCTACTTAGGTTGAGATAGGTTGTTGTTTGAACTTATAGATTTGTTAGATTTTAAAAGGCCGGCTTATTACAAAGTTTGTCATCAGCAAATTCTAAAAATTAGATTGTAACATTTGTATTAATCTCGACTAGGGTCGCTCATGAGGATTTAAATGTTTCGGACGATCCGAAAAAAAAGACCCTTATGTCCTAACGTGTAACGAATTAAATTATATAAACTAAAGTATTTTTAAAACGACGATAAACTTTATAGAAATAAACATATCAAAATCATAGTATTTTAAACAAAAGTTTAATTAGTTTCCACAAACTAACAAAGATAAGAAGATATAATTATTTCATTTTTGAACTTAAGAATGAGTTATCAGTAAGAATTCTTCAAGACATTAGGGACATGGAACGTATAAAACAATGTTAGTTGAGTTTATGTAAATTGCACCTCATTTTTTTATTTATAAAAACATTATTTAACATATTTAAGCAACGAAATACTTATTTAATGTAATGAAAACGTCACTAGTATTACTTTCAAAAACAAACCATCAAAATTTAAAGTTGCAAACCGGTACAAAAACAAGTACTAAAACCAAGTATAAATGAAACATCACGACATGTCTCAAATTGGTATCATCTCTAAATAACATAATAATAACTATCCAAAAGTCTCAACCTCACCATGCCATCAATATCAAGTTACATGTAGTAATGCAAGTCACAATAACAAGCTGTTTAGTCATACAATCAAATCATATCATTCAGCAATCATCACTTATTATTATTATTATTATTATTATTATTATTATTATATATTGCATATATTATTTTGGACATTCTTTCATCATTGTAATTATTTTACGTGTTCATTGTTGTAATTACTTTTAATGTCCCTCGCTACATGGATCCAAAACATCGCTAAAATTCCCAAAGAAAGACCTCGTTCGCTACTAACATGACTTGGCAACCCAATACACCAAATAGGGTGTAACTCCACCTGTAACACTATCCCTGGTTCTCCATGTTCACTACTCCGAAATTGCATGTACAAACACTATGTGTTGTTGTTCGAGGGTGATACAATGGCACTTCCAAACATATACCCCCACCCTAACGTGATGCTTGATCTGACTTCTCCAAGTAGCCAGCATCACTACATTCCTCGTTCACCAACGTGCACCGAAACCATGTTTCGAAATGGTTATCTAGAAAACCACTCTAGTTGCTGGTTGACAGATTCCCGAACTGTCAACATCAAAATAACACCCATGTAATAATTGGGTTCCAACACATAACCATAGTTCCATGCTTAGGGTAGAAGACTATTTTACCCCCTACTTAGCTTGTTTCAAGCCCAAGGCCCAAATTCACACCATGAAGGCCCAAAAGCCAAATAAAAAACCAAGGCCCAATTATGGCCCAATTTTCCAAATTAGGACCAAACCCTTCGCATGGGCCTTACTCTAAAGCACATCTAACTTCCCTAATCCATATAGTTGTTAAAAATTGGCCCATCAAGAGTCCAAACATCTAGGCCCAACTCAAAACCAAACACAATTAGGATTTTCACATGAAATGACGATTATGGTTAATTAGAAAACACTTAACTCATTAAGGACTTAATCCATTAAGTCCATCAATCTACTAGCTCAATCATACAGTGTGGTCGGGCTTAATTCATAATTCTAATTCAGTCGTCCAAAATGTGGGTCCCGACAAGTCCAAATTAAAATCTCCAAGATTAGGGTTTTCTGAACGCTACTTAGGGTTCCAAACCAAAACACGCTAATTAGGACTAAAAGCTAAGTCTTTAGATAAATTAGGGTTTCATTAGGTCAACTAGGGTTCCATTAGGCCGGACACCACCCATTGCCACCTCGAGCAGTGGTGGTCGATGGTGGCACACGACGGCAGCCACAACCTCACGGTGGTGGTTATGATTCTAGTCCAACAATGTCCAAGAATCCCAAAAGCAATCCAATCACACGCAATGCAAACCGCCACCCAACACGGCAGCTGGTGGTGGCAGAAGGCGAAAGGCACCACCTCACGGTGGTGGGTTTTTCCTTGATTAATTGATCCAAAGAAATACATACAATATTCTACTCATAAAATACACTCTCAAACACCAAGACATGCACAAAACCACCACCACCACATGGTCGCTGGTGGTGGCAGAACAGTGGATACTCATGGCGGCAGCCACCATGGTTGGCATGCGAATAAACACGATACAAAAACACACCTACTCGCGAGCACACCCCTAAACATGAACTCAACCGATACCTCCTAATGGTGGTAAAACTTCGACCGGAAAACTGAATGGAATGTTACTCGAACGGCGGCAACGACGGCGACTGACTGCTGCGGAATAACGTCAGGAGCGAGTGCAGCTGGGACAACGTCGGCGACCACCATGAACGGCTACGAATGGTGACAGAAAAGAAGGAGAATAAGAAAAGTGAAGGTGTGGCGGCAACAGTCGTCAACTCCTCGCCTTCGTCGGCAGCGGAACGACAATAGTAGCACTCGACCGGTTGTTCCCGACTACGGTGGCGGCTGAGGGACGAGGTTAGCGGCTGGTGAATATGTTGTGTTAGGGTTTAGACGATGAGAAGGGACATCAGGTATATCCCATGTTTTTTTTTCAAACATTGGTCCTTTTTTCCAAGATTAGTCCCTCCTCATAATATCTTTTTCAATTTAAATCCAAAATTTACCATTTAGCCCCTGCCTCCATAATTCCTTTCATAATAAGTCCTAATAATTACCAAGCTGCCCCTGTCTTTAAAAATCCTTTCAAATAAAACCTATAATTTACTAAACATCCCTCATCCCTCAACCTTCAAAATTCTTTACAAATTAATCCGGAAATTCCATTTTAGCCCCCAAACTCTTAATTATGACCTTTTAGCCCCTAAAACCAACGTCTTGCTAAATTATTCCGCATTTATGGCTACTATTCATTTATTAATTTTATCTATTTATTTATTTAATAAACGAAATGTTACGGTATGACAACTAACCGAGGGTGAACAAATTCGAGCACCACAACTAAAGAATATTTCCTTTTGTTTTGCAAAGAGCTTAAGATGGATATATTATGTTTTCCAAAACTAATTTTTTTAATAATGGAAAATTTTCCAAACAAATGGTTTGTAAACCATAACCATTAACAATACTAATAGTTAAAAATAACATAACATTGTCAATTACATTACGGTGCCTTCAAAAAATATCAAATAAGCAATTTCTAAATTATTTAATTGTAACGTTAAAAAGTAACATTAAATCGAGAATTATACTCAGTTTTATTCATAAGTCAGTTCTGAGAATGGTCATTAAATGATATAATTTTAATAGAAGTTATACCATGATACAAAATAATTATCATTTTGAATAACAAATTGGTGTAAGAAACTATTATTTTATAGTTAGAATTAATAATATAATTAATTTCAACATGTATTTGCCAACTTTTAATTATATATATTTTTTTCTACAAAAGACGCGGATATTCGGTTATTATATATATATGGTGATGTTCAATATAGAACATAATTAACCAATGAACCAAGGAACCAATCTATTTTTCAACTTTTAGAACTTATTTTTTTTATAAAAAAAAGTAAAAATACAAAAATTCATAACTTTTTATCATTTTTCCAATGATATCAAATTCAATAAAAAAAATTCGTCAAGTTCACAATGTAAATCTTTGAAAATTCACAATGTGAATCTAAATTCACACGGTGAATCCGAAAAATATATTTAACATTCACAATGTTAAGTTAAGAATTTAGATATTTTTAGTTTTTTTCGATAAAAAATAAACTCTAGAACTTGAAAAAAATATATTTGGTTCATTGGAAAACCAATAATTATGGTTCTCTATTTAACTTTTATATATATATATATATATATATATATATATATATATATATATATATATATATATATACACACACACAGAGAGAGAGAGAGAGAGAGAGAGGAATGATCATTTAAGAACTCATAGTTTCCCGAGAATCCGAGAACTAAAAGTGGAGTGTTTGATCAAAAAAATAGATGGTCATGATGCATTGTGGCATTTTTGTAAATAAATAGAAAAATAAAGGGACGGGGGCATTAAAAATAAATGGTATGAAGGGCATTTTAGGGTTAAAGAAATTACTCAGTATACACGACTTCTAGTCACAATTCCTCATCAGATCTCTCTCATTCGCCTCTCACACATCTCGACTGTATCTTTGCCCTTCCATCGATCGTCTTCGTCCTCCATTAATCGACTGCCTTTATCTCCGTCGACGATCATCTACCGAAGAATTGGCCAGTCACAACGATCTTCCCCAAATGATTCCCACCTTCTCCGATTCTAGATTCGCAATTCCGCCTCCCCCACAACCGACGCCGACGAGTTGACTTTTCAACACTGCATCTAGGTCATTATCAGAGACCACCACCTACATCGACCATCTCCCTCGGCCATTATAAAAAACAAAGAAGAAGCAGAGAGTTCAAGCCCTAATTGATCAGTTAGGACTCCGAAATTATGCCAAAAACAATCATCGATGACGAAGGACATCAGGGAGTCTCAGGCGGAGAACGACGTCGCGTTTCCATTGGAGTAGACATCATTTTTGTATTCGATTATGGTGTCACATCCATCTCTCTTGTCTGCTAACACAACCAGCACCATACGTTCCCTGACATCCAAGCAGAAAAACTCCAACTGCACTTGTCCTAAAAGCTTCTTCCGTCATCGGATTCTCCCCTAAAATCGCTAATGTACTCGGAGATGTCAACATCTTCACCGCTTCCGAAGACTCTGTCGCCTTTAATCAACTATGGGATCAATCTGAGGTAATTACCTACTTTCATATCTCTTTGAATCATCCGTGCACATTGTGCCACAATGCTCCATGGATCTTAGCAATTGCTAAAAGCAAAAGATCACTAGAAAAATTATTTGTGCTTTTGGACATGTATGAGATAATGCATGAACTTCACAATGAGGTATATGAATATGAATATGATTATGTTCTTACTTCTTATTATTATAACAATTACTTAATATTTTTAAATATTTTCACATTGAGTCGCTTTTCAGAGGTAAAGCTTGCAAAGATATTAGAGAATCAGTTGTAGGGTTAACAAAGAGACTCGCACAAACAGCTCAAGAAACATTTGGGGATTTCGAAGAAGCTGTTGAAAAAGATGCAACAAAAACAGTTGTCTCAGATGGAACATTTCATCCTCTCACAAGCTATGTCATCAACTCTGTGAAATTTTTATTTGAGTATGTCAAATTTCGATTTTACCCTTACCAAATATACACTATCAGGAACCTGAAAAGAAACACTTTCTTACATAACTTAAAATTGGTTCAGCTAGCAGTCGACATTGAAGCAATTGATGATCAATCTGAGGTAATAACTGGAGAAAGGAATTAACATAAAAAAGAAGTATGTTTGTTGAAGGGATCTTAGCAATTAATGCAAGTCTGATTAGTATATTTTCAGCTATATTTTGATCGATTACTCTATCTGGTATCTTTTGTAAGTGCTTGTATTCCAAATCATTATAGACAAAAAAGGATTTACATTAGCAGGAAATGAATTTATATTAACAGGAAAATGTCCCAAACTTAGTTAAACAACACACAATCATAGATTGAGGCAAACTTCATTGATTTTGACATGGTGGAACGTGGTTTTGTCAAATTTCAACTTATTTGATTATTTGATTTGATACTAATCCTAGAAATCTGTTACAAATGACATTTCTGCATCTGAACTTTTATCAACAGAGGCAATATGCAAATATATAGTATTATTTAATTTGTTTTTGATTATTTATTTGAAAAATATTTTTTTTCAAAATAACATTGTTTATGGTAGGCTCTAGAAATAGAAATCACCCCAGCTCCAAATGCAATACTATCTCCAGAATCAATAAACAACCTGGAATGTGCAGGTATATAGGTACTAACGTGGTATCTATACATGTACATATTTTTTTCACATACTAACTCGGTGATTCACTTGTGATTCAAATATGAATTACATGTGATTCATATGTAAATCACATATGAATTATATGTGATTTACACGAAATTCACATATGAATTACATGTGATACACATGTAAATCACATATGAATTAAATGTGATTCACATTTGAATTACATGCGATTCACATGTAATTCACACATGAATTACATGTGATTCACATGTAATTCACATATGAATTATATTTGATTCACATGTAAATCACATATGTATTTTTGTGAGTGTTTTTGCATCAATCAGATTTTTTTTTAATTTTCTTGTAGATTTTGGAAGAAATTGTGGTGAATATTGAAGAGGTGGAAAATTATAAATTGAAGAAAATATGGAAATATTGATACGAAGACATGAAAATGTTTTGAAATTTTGTACCATTTTTTTGTTTTTTATATTTTATATTGTATCGAATAAAATACTTATTGTATTGTGTTTATAAATTAGTAAACAAAATGAATTTTCTTATGATTTTCTTACAAATATTATAGTATATGAAATATGCATATACGCATTTGTAAAAATATGCATAAATGTATCAAAAATATTGATTTTTTTGGTTAAAAAAATCATAGTATTTTTTAAATATTCCAGTTTTTTTATTGGGTTTTAAATGTTTTTTAAAAAATGCAGTTTTTTCTATAAAAAAATATTTTTTTCAATTTTTTTTTTCAAAAATTCATGTTTTCTATAAAAAAAAACTAAAAAAATCTGCACTTTTTGTTTAAAAACTAAAAAAATACTATTTTTTAAAAAATCTTGAATGATTTAAGATGACACGATTACAAGTATTTGGTATTTTCATTTTGGTGTCTATGATCTTCAGATTGATGGAATTCATTCACATAATGGATGATGTCCTAAAGAGGATTTTTTTTAAAAGAGAAAAATAATACGTAATTACCTCTTTCTCTTTCTCTTTCTCTTTCTCTCTCTCTCTCTCTCTCTCTCTCTCTCTATATATATATATATATATATATATATATATATATATATATATATATATATATATATATATATATATATATATATATAATCATGCCTCACGTGAAATTAGAACACATGACTTTCCTTCATCAAGTTTTCATACTTAAGTCATATCTATCAAATTGTTATGATTAAGAATAACGACATATTTTGCAATTATGACAAAGTATATATATATATATATATATATATATATATATATATATATATATATATATATATATATATATATATATATATATATATATATAGAGAGAGAGAGAGAGAGAGAGAGAGAGAGAGAGAGAGAGGTAAATAAGTATTATTTTTCTCTTTTAAAAAAAATCCTCTTTAGGATATCATCCATTAGGGGTGTAAACGAGCCGAGCCCGAGCCTAACCAAGCTCGAGCTCGGCTCGTTAAATTTTGAAGAAGTTCGAGCTCGAGCTCGATTCGAGCCTTAAAATGAAGCTTGAGCTCGGCTCGTGAACAATTTAGTGAGCTCGCGAGCTTATACGAGCCTCTCTCTCTCTCTCTCTCTCTCTCTATATATATATATATATATATATATATATATATATATATATATATATATATATATATATATATATATATATATATATATATATATATATATATATGCTCGTTTAGGTTCATTTAGGCTCGCGAGCCCACTAGCTAAAGCTCGATTCGAGCTCGTTTAATAAATGAGCCTCATATTTGGGCTCGAGCTCGGCTCGGGCTCGTTTAATTCGATCTCGAGTCGAGCTTTTAACGAGTCGATCCCGAGTAGCTTGCGAGTAGCTCGGTTCACTTACACCCCTATCATTCATTATGTGAATGAATTTCATCAATTGGAAGATGATTATAGACACCAGAATGGAAATACCAAATACTTGTAAACATGTCATCTTAAATCATTCAAGACTCTTAAGTTGTATAAATTGATTCAATTTTAACACGTCAATTTTTGGGCTTGCCTTATTGGTAGGTCAACTTACTAGTATTTATATCATTTGAATTCTTTTAGCCTAATTTATTAGAAAGTCATTGGGCACAAAGCAATAAAATCTCTCTCTCTCTCTCTCTCTCTCTCTCTCTCTCTCTCTCTCTCTCTCTCTCTCTCTCTCTCTCTCCTTGTGTTCACACTTGGGCATAGATGATCAACATGTTCGTATGAACCACATAAGTTGATTGAGTTTATTTTCGTTGTACATTATTATTACCTTGTATGAAATTGTCTATCATTTAATGAAATGCTTAAATCCTAACAAAAACAAGATTTGTTCCTATCACATAAATGTTAACATTCTTCGTAATTTCATGGAATTTGTTTTTTTTACCTGAAGTTAATGATTAGTTGGGCAATTAAATCAACGTAATCCTACTCTAATAAAAGACTACCATTTATGCCACGTGTCGTTTGCTCAGCCATTCCTAAGCTTATTTTCCCGCTCATTTTCCTTCTAGTGTAATTACTAAACTATCCTTTTATAGATTCAAATTGGCCGGCCCTTATAATCTGCATTAATCAATCCCGTTAAATTTGCAACAAATTGATCGACTAACTATAATATATGCGTAAAGATACCTAATTTTGCGTTTGCATTTCCAAAATCAAATCAAACAATCATATTCGCTCATCGGTTTAACCTATTCACTCCATTATTTACGCTCAAATTATCTATGCGATGAAACTTGATCCCAGTATACATGATCGTGAAAAATCAGGGACGGAATCACAAGAAATCACATACATATCTTCTTACTTTCTCTCTCACGAACACCTGATAATTTTTCTTCTCTCTTCTGTTGCTCCTAATTTGAATTGATTTATTGGTGCAGGTATCTAAGTAATTTGAAGAAGTTTGGTCCCGATAGGAGATTACATCAAATCGTCGTTGAAACAAACAGATCGCAAGGTTACAATTTTTCCTTCATTACCGCTACCTTATCGCAACTCTATCTCCAATTTTTTCAAATTCCGATTTCTTCTCCACGTTCCCTTATTGCAGGAGGCAGGCGATGGCGATGGTTCGGTTATATTGTCGTCTTATGATTCTGGTCTCATCAATTGGTTTAACATGTACGGATGTTAACGATGGTGGATTCACTTTGAGAATTTATGGTTCACGATTTCTTCTTATTAAGGTTCTTAATTCATGGTATTCAATTTTATTTTTTCTGTTCTATGTTTCTAATTTACAAGGTCTTTTTACATTAAAATTTGCTCCTTTGTTGTTTGAGTTCTTGGGAAAAAGTTAAGGACAAACTTTGATTTAACCTAATTTCTTTCCAAGAGACATTTTCATGATATTCTTAAAATAAATGAGAATTTTTGTATGGAAGCATAACAAAATCGGTTGTATTCTCCTTTACCCTCCACTAATTGTTGATGAACTCATTTATCTAACACCTGATACCTCCCCTTCTCAACACACCGATGAACAAGGTAATCTATATCATCCTTTCATATTCTTTTTGAAAAAAAAAACAATTTTGAGCCCTTGTGTATGTTAATTTGTTTTTTTTTATAGAATTCTTTGCTTAAAGATGCATTGGATTCTCTTTGGTTTACTAATTCAAATTTTATGTGATTCTGTTCTTTGGCCAATAGGTAACATGTTTGTTGGTGATTTAACTTTTAGTTCTTTTTTTACTACGGTTCAAGTGTATAGGGTGAGACAATTATTCCTTTCAGTTGTGCATTGGAACAGAATCTTGTTGATCTTCCAGAAGATCAAGCAGAGAAATATTGTGAGGAAATCTCTTTATTTTAGGTATAAATTCTCGGTTAAAACCCAAAGGACGTTTTTTTTTTTTTTTGGTTTAGAATTCCATGGATAATGGACTTATATCCTGCCTTGCAAAATGACTCATTTGATTGCTAAACACCCCATCTTTCAGTTTTTTCAAATATGAAGGCATACCTATTCTGCTTGGTTTCAATTTCAGCTTACACCAAAAACTTTCAAACATGAACTGTTTTGTTCATTTTGTATAAAATTGTTTTCGATAATGTCAGTCAATCTCTCATCTTAAATTAGGTTTATTTTGAGTTGACATTGAGCTATTTTTAGTTGGTTTTTTACCTCAACACACGAGATGAGGAGGCCCATGGCCTTGGTGCTGTCATAGTATAGCCTCTTTAACATACGGATGCTAACTATGGATGATAAAAATGGTGACATTGTTTAGAAACCCGTTTCTCTAACTCCATTTTGCTAAGACTCACACTCATGTGTCATTAATTACTAACAATTTAGAATGGGTGAATAGTAACTTTTGGGTGTTTCTTTTTGAATTAATAGAAAAAGGCTCAAACTTTAAAAGTGGAAGGATGGAGGGTGTATGTATTCAGACCCTAAGCTATGTTAGAAAGTATATATACAGAGTATAAGAGGTCATCAGCTAGATACAAACAGGGTAATAATTTGCGTGATGCTATGAATTCATATAACTAAGATTAAGTTACATTTTGAGGCCTTCACGCATAAATCGATTTGCATTAACATATTTGAACAAACAGGGACGGAAATTTTGACATCAATCTTATTCCATAAATTATATTAGCTAATTGGAGAATAAATGTTGAAAAGAACTGTTATCAATTTAACAAACAGTTCTCTTTTTTTCTCCATTAAATGTTATCTAAATCCTGACGTTGGTTAGAAGAGAATGAAGTTGTATCTCTTGGAAAGCATATTGAACAAGGTAGGTTCTCTTATACATCAGTAGCCTACTTTTGCAGCAAATTAACCCTTAATCTAGGATAAATCTAAGATTTTTTCATCATCTTGAAGGACATCTTCAATAATTTTCAGTTATCTCATTAGGAAGCTTGTTTATTGTTTGTGTTGGAATATTTTATGATGTTTTTTTGTTTTCTGATTATTTGTTTGGTTATTGTCTTTATATTATTCAACAGCTCAGATGGCTATTGCAAATGGTGGAGATTGGCAAAAGGAAGTCTATCAAAAAGATGTTGCATATGAAAGTAGATTTGTGTAAGTTTTGCCATATGTTATGGTCCAACATTATGTAGATTTACTTAAAATTTTGTTGTATTGCTAGCTAAGTTTTGTAGTTGTATCTTTGCAAGTAAATGATGATAAAGTAAAGTCTGTACTTGAGCTGATGGTGGCCGTGTTATAGAAAGCATGAATTATCATAGTTAAGATGAATGTGTGATGTCGAAGTAATTTAGTATGATCAAAATGATTTAACTTAACGACTTAGATGTTAAAGTTATTAAATCAACATTTTCTCCATACCATGGTTTAGTCTATACAAAATTTGATCATAGTGGAAGTTAGTTAGCAGTATGAGGTGCCAGCATAAAGTACTTGGATTATATCTCATACTACACCTGAAGGGTATTTTGGTCATTTCACATTAACATTTTAACATGTATGATTTGTTTAATTGTTACACTCAACTACTTAGCCATCGGTATTATATCTATTTTCAATTACGAATATTATGAATTATGTTCAATTATGAATATTAGAAATGTATTTTTACGGTATTATACGGATTTTGACCATCAAAATTCATTTTATTTTCTAACCGTGGTTCCCACGGGTTATAACCTAGTAACTATATGTATATAAACATAAAATATTAATATTACATGACCTTAACGGCCAAAATAGAAACAATATTAACACCAAAGACTAGATGCAAATCCGAGTGAAAAAAACCTTTTGAGACAATTTCCGTAACTTTGAAGAAAACACTTGGACAATGAATGTAAATCCTTAAACAAAAAAAGTACTAGGGTAAATCCAACTTTTCTTGAGCCGTACTATAAAAACAAAAAAACAGGGTCGCAAACAAATGCAAAGGTTGCCTTTTATAGAAGTTTGGCTTTTTATCGAGTTGTTTGAGCTCAAAATTTATGAAGTTCGAGTACAACAAAAAACTCAAAACATATAACAAGTTGATTGTAAGGTTTCAATTGCTTGATTCAACTTGTTAACAAGCTGTTGAAGTTCTACGTAATTTGTAAATGTAAAGGATTATATATATATATATATATATATATATATATATATATATATATATATATATATATATATATATATATATATATATATATATGAAAGTTTTTGAGAGCAGTAATCATGGCCCATAAGAGGTAAGTTGGTATTACTTTTAAGAATGGCGTGAACTCCTTGATAGAAATGGTGATTCGGGAATTTCCATTATTAACATATTTCAATAGCAATAAATCATCAATACCACACATGAATTGTAAATATATGAATGTGATGTACCAAAGTTATACAAATATTTTAGATGCATAGTAAACTATATATGATTATTGGTCCTTTTACTTGATGCAGAAGAATGACTTAATTAACAAGGTCACGAAAAGGAACTCCTCATTTAGTCATATGTCTTCACAAATTTTCCGTTATTAATTTTTTTAATTCCATTTCTCTAGGTGTGTTATAAATTTCTCAAATGTTATTTAAGGATACAAGCTAGACAGACCAATGTACTCTTGTTCATTTGTTTATTTTGTAATTCTACTTTGATGTATTTCTACTAATCTGCAAAAATTAAAAACATTTTTCAATTAGAATAAAAATAATAGTTCACATTCTTTATGAAACTATAAAACCCCAACGAAAGTTTAGCTTTAAATAAAAAACTTTTAAGTTCAATGGTTGCTTTACATAAAAGTGCTTGTTCCCTCAAACATGTATTCTAGGAAATATTTCTTATTTCATATTTGAACGTATTTTTCTAAGATTTTACTTGTCATGTTCACACTTGTAAAATAACTACTAATTTTGTATTTAGAAAATATTAGCTACGGCCCAAATCATGCATATTGACTTGAAGAATGTCATCGTTCTTCCTGTCTAAATCATTAGTGGTTGGTGGAATATTTGTTTTATTTGAAAATAATACAAAATATTCAAGTACTTTTTACAAATTATGACTTCAATATAACTTTTGTTATTTCATAATTTTATTTATCCCTTTAATTGATAGTAAAATGTAAGATATCAAATCAATGCGTTTTTTATACCAGGGGTGAACATTTTGACTGGAACCGCTTTGAAAGAACTCATGGACAGTGGGCTGTACCGATTAGGTGTATAGCGGTGCCGATGTCAGTTCTCCGGTTTTTAGACATGTACAACACGCAATGTGTATGGTACAAGTTGATGAAGCAGATGTTGTCTAATGATTTAAGTTAGTTAATTATTACCCTTTTTCGGAGGACTGTAACTCAATTAATATGTAACCAAAAAATATGAAATTACTATCTTAAATGAAGTATAAACATTAAACTAATGTTGGGAAAAATATCATGTTAATTCGACATCAAATGAATGAGTTATAACATTTAAAATAATTTTACATATTATACAATATGCTGAAAAACTAAAAACTTTTCATTTTTATATCCCCTCTTAGAAATAAAGTTGGAGGGGAGAACCAATAAAAACAATATCACATATATTAGTATCACATATATTAGGATAAAAGTTTTGAAAAAGATTAAGCCTCTTAAAATTCTGGTCCAAAATAACTAAATACGTACCATCAAACCAAATCAGTGTAGCATAAAACCAAGAACAGAAGAACCACTAACAAATAACCGATCCGACGATATAAAACGTGTACCAGTTTCCATTTCCTTTACAATATTTACTAGGAGTTGGTGAAGGGTTGTTTTCACAGCTGCAATGCATATTGGTTCTTTTTTAATTGGTCTCATTTAGATCGCTAGGTAGTTGATTGACCAAGACTAAGACCAAGACCAAGTCAAATGTTAGGATATCATGATATTTAATTAAACAGACATAGTTTTTAATTTATTTCACTTAGGTTGTTTGAATTAGCTTATTAGCTTATTGTTTATTAAATTATTTGATATTGAAATAAGTAATAATCAATAAGTAACGAGGGAGATGCTTATTAAAATTAGTTTATTTAGTTTATTCCTAACACAATAAGCTGATTTTTAAGGATTTTATTCAAACAATTAAACTTAGCTTATTATGGTGAGAATAAACAATAAGCAATAAACATCCTTTTTTTTCCTATCCAAATACCCCCTTACGTCTTTCTTTTTTTTTTTTCTTTTTTTTTTTTTTGTAAAAATAAAGTCACTGAATTGTTAAAAACTGTCATACATAACGTTCGAGTTTGTGATTTAAGCTCTAGAGTTGGCTTTAAAATAACGTAGTTGATATAGAGTTTTTAATCGAAGACTATGATTAAATCGAGCTTAAAATAACCAAAGACAATTATTCATGAATAAAATGATAGTACAACTTTGTAAAAAACAATTTTACGTCTGTATTCTATTACTATTAAAATTTATAAAAATTGATTTAAGTAAAAAAAAAAACAAATAAATTAACGGTTATGTCACATCTAATACAACCATCATCTATCACGAGTGTATAAAAATAATATGACCAAGTAAATCAAACCGATGCATCCCATCTAGAATTCTTCTTCCATATTAAAATCTTTACACCCTTGTTATGGTATCTAAGGCTATCTATCAAATCTATCTTTAAATATTATTAAAAGATAATTCTTATTTCATCAATGAAGCAATAGGGCATTTAATTGTGTTTTAATACTTTGTTTTTTACATTTAGATCAAATTACTGACATTATTTTCACCAAATAAAATTCAAATATAATTACATTTAATTATAGAATCTATAATAATTATAGAATCTTTAAATTCAGTAATTATTTTATCAATTGAAACATATCATTTTATTTATATACATGATAAAAGTGTCTCTAATTAATATTGTTCATAATTTAACTCTCTTATTTATAGGTTTTGATTTCAAAATTCAAATCCGTTTATATTTTATTTATTTATTTTTTTAAAAACTCATTAAACAAGCATATCAATAACTAAGTTATTAACCTATAAAATCTAATCTAATCCCATTAAATCAACAAAATATTTAAGAGTCAAAATTAAAATTCATAATTTATCTCCCAGTATATCCCACATAAAATGAATCAATTTGAGACAATTGTTTGAAGTTTAAAACTAATTAAATAAGAAAGTCAATTAATTTGAAGTTTTGAATTAATATAGTTGATATTTTTATTTCCATATGAATAGCTGAAAATCTCCAAGATGGTATCTTAGGATCCTAATTTTTTAGAAGATAATGATTTCCTTATTCAAAAACACTATATATATATATATATATATATATATATATATATATATATATATATATATATATATATATATATATATATACACGATTACACTGAAGTGGTTATTCTTACGATTTTAGATTCAGTCCTATGATTTATAGTGTTCTTCTTGAGCAATCTTCTTCTCCAGTTCTTTTTTCCAAGCTCTTACTTTACTTTGTTCTCCTTATTCTTCTTCAATTTCTTGCATTTATTATGTTCTTATTATTTGTTATTATTGTGTTTTTGTTGAGAGGTCATGAAAAAAATTTATCAATCTACTTTAAGCATATTAGTTTCATTCATTTAGTTACAGAAACAAAATTATACCCTTTATATCGATTTTTTCATGTGTTCCCCTCTTTTTGTCAAGAGAAAGCCATAAAAGTCATTTTAATGCATGATGACAAAGCTAGTCGAATAGACCAAAAGCAGGATAAAGAAGTTTTTTATTGTTACACTTCAACTTACATGAACAAACACGTATCTGTTGTTCCGAGGTTTTCAATAACTCTTTTATACATATTATTATAATCTTCGATTAAAATTTCTAATTTTATATTATTCAATTTGTTTATATCAACGGTTTTAGTTCAAAATCACCATTATAGTACAAGACTCTACCGGCGTGATGTTACTTATGTTATTTGATCTTTGATGCAAAGAAACTTCTAGAAAAAAAACACACAAGAGTTGCTTCTAAAGTTGAATGAGGTTATCGATGTTAGCTTCATTTACATAAAACTAATTTTTACTTTTTGTCTGTTTATTTTTATAACAGTTATTTTTTTAGGAGGGTAATATGAAGATTTATCCGTTTGCTTTGAAATTACTTTTTGATAAAAAGTTGGCGTTCAAAGTTCAAATTCCTCATTATAATTTGAAGAACAATGTTGATGGTTATGCAATCTCAAAGTTCAATGTTGATAATAAAATCACAGTTGAATTGGAAAAAGAAAATTAACATCAAACATATAACATTCTTTTACGAAACATACTACAAACACTACACCTATTATATTAGTTTTTTATATTTTAGTTGATCAACTAATATATTCTATGTACTACAAATATAGGTGTTGTAATCCGAATTGTTTAACATTTTATCGGTGAAATTCGGATGTCAAGACACATTAAATTTAAAGGTTTTAAATATAATATAACTAAATTTAATGCTTTATATACTTTAAAATATTATTAATTTTTAGATTGGCATATGAATTTATTGTCTATATTTAGAATGTAGCTTCGTTTACTGGTGATAACATCATACTCGCTTCGAATCCTGATAAAAGTATTGCAACAAGTCCACCAACTAAATGGACATCCTTTAAAAATGTGTCTAGAAATGAAGAATTAAAACACAACTTGGAAGATGTTTATGATGTTGATAATCCAGAAACAATGTCCTCAACCAAACGATCATTAACATCAATGACAAATCGTACTTCTGGAGAAGGCAAGCCAAAACTCTTAATTCCAAAGAAAGAACAATAATATATGATTTTCATGATTTTATATTAGTAGTTGGGTGATTCGAGTACGGTTGATTTCATATTATGTCTACATACTATTTGGTTTGTGGGTTTGGTTTTTGATTACTTTGTTTCATAGTATTCGATTTTTGGGTTAGAATTTTGATCATTTAAATACATTTTGAGTTTTATGAAATGTTAAATTATTCATCTATTTTCCTTTTGGGTTTAAACTCATGAATTTAAAATTTTAATCATTTTTTACTCTGTTATTCCGTTTGAATGTGAATTTTTCTGCATTGTTACAATGTTATTCATTATAACTTCTGTCACACCTCCGAACAAGACGACGAAAACGTCCAAGGACTCGAGTGACTATCAATTGAATACCATCACAATGAATATGCATGAACAAACACATACATCACCAACATTACATAGTACAACTATCATTGTTAACATCAAGTACATTGTTTAAATATTACATATCCATAGCATAAATTGTTTGAGAGTCACAAAACAAAACATCCTAACACACTTGATAACTTTCTTCAGCTTACTTGTTACCTGGAAATACAAGTTGTTTTGAAAACGTCAACATATATAATGTTGGTGAGTTCATAAGCATGCTTGATATAAAATTTGTTTGTATTGTTTGTAAAAACCCAAAAAATCTGATATTTTCTGTATAAAAACTGTTTGCAAAAAGATACGATGATTCCATAAGTGCATGTGTATGTGATTTCAAAAACAAGTAAAAATGATTGTTATACAAAATTGATTCTTGTATTATAGTTGTTGAATGTAGGATTGAGTAATGTTGTTCCCCCGGAAAACCCAATGTTTTCCAATACAAATAGTATGATAGTTTGTGTATTATTGTATCATCACCACGAGTGAATATGATTTCTCATGATTATATAGATGGTATTGGATCTCTATGTGAGTCGTTATAACCATGCATAATAATGACTAATTCGCCTGTCTTGGCATTGTTTCCAAACGTCGGTTTTGATTAAGATTTTATCACCCTAGATTGGCCGAGTCTAACTGTAGCGAACAGGTCAGGTATGGGGGAGTCACCCCCGCATAGATCTATACACAAACTCCCGCTCTCCCTCCAGGAGACTCTGGTTATAACTACAGACTACGACCGCCACTTATTGGTGTCACCCATTATTTGCCACTAAATCCAACTGAAATTGAATAACCTTGTTTAACAACCTGATTTATGTTTACTTGAATAAAATGTAAGCCTAACAGACGAAGAGAAGGGGAAACATAGACCCACTAATCATGTGTGTTATTATAGGCCGTCGAGTATACGACGGACACGTTAGTCCATCACGCATATGATTGATTTGGATCTTACTAGCAATGCAAATGAGCCACTAAGGCCCAATAGCATGTAAAAGTCATTGCCATTGACCATGTTAAATGTTTATTTGCAATGTTAAAACAAAAAATATCATAACGTTTGATTTATAACGAAGCTGTAGTTATATATATATATATATATATATATATATATATATATATATATATATATATATATATATATATATATATATATATATATATATATATATATATAAACCATACGTTATAACTTGATATTTTTAACCCAAAAATTTATAATTGTTTATTTGGTCCAAAAACATTTAGTTTGACCATTTCAGCCCCTTTTTCTATAAAAATGGTGCTTTTAGTCCATTTTTATTAAAATTGACATCTTTGGTCCTTAAACCATTTTTCTTGACATTTTTGACCCAAACTTTATTTAAATGATAATTTCAACCCAAAACTATTGTATTTGTCATTTCCAGCCTTTATTTGTAAAAAGTTTACATTTTTAGCCTAATTTCCGTAAGTTTTACAATTTTGACCCCAAAATCAAAAACTTTGCATTTTTAGTCCAAATTTGGTAATAAACTCATATTTAACCCCTGAAAGTTTATTTACATTTTAGACCCATAGTTTGTTAAATTTTCCAATTCAGCTCCTCAAAATCTTATTTTTTTTTTCGCAACCTTGGGCCCAAAACACATTAGGCCCACATTTAAGCCCATTAAGCTAAAATTTATGTTTTTGACCCTTTGAAAAGTGTTATTTTCATGAAAATCAGATTTTATACAAATAAAAAACTTATAACCCTCATAAAACCGACAATTTACAATTTATACCCAATCTTTGTTATTTTTGTAAAAATGACACTTGTAAGGTTCATTTGGTTTTGTTTTTCACTTTTTAAACTTAAGGACTCTTAGATATATGATGTATGTTGTTTATTATGTTTTTGTCTATGATTCTTTCACCCTTTTGCTATAGATCACAAAATATAACAAATATTACATATTATCACAACCAAAAACTAAAGAAATCACATATAACATGCAAACACACATAGATCATCACATAATACTTGTATTCTCCCCCCAAAAACAAGTAAAAACTAAAAACAAGGGGGTATGAACTCACTTTGCTTAGTTGTCTCAGTTTTGAAGAAGATGTGAAGAAGATTTTTGGTCCTAGCAAGCCTCCTTGAGTTGATTTCGAACTTAAGAAGCTTCTAAGGTGTTCATGGAATAAAGCTTTGTAATAAAGAGTTCTAGATGTTGTAATGGAAGAAGATGTTTGTGTTTGATAGCACTTACCAAAGATTGACAACACTTGATAAAGATCCTTGAATCCAAGCTAAATTTTCGAGATTCCTTTGAAAGAGGAAGGGAGATAGTCTTTGAGAGTAATGGAAATAGTTTGTATAATTTGTTTGTGTTCCTTCCTTCAACCGTAGATAAGAAGAGAGGGGAGAGGAGAGAGAGGACTGAAGTGACAACTGTGGATGTATGTTGGACCATGCATGTTTATTTGGTGTATAATAATAAGGTGGCACATAAAACTCAACCCTTCTTATTCTTTTTTTTATTTGAGCCAAGAGGGGGAGGGAAGAGAAAGGATTTGGGCCTTAAGTGCTTGAGTTCCATAATGTGAAGCCCAATTTGATGGTTTTCAGCCCATTAGGCCCTTAAGAGGGTTTATGGCCCAATTTGCATAAAAGAATGATTTTTATGGCCTATTAGGGCTTACTGGGTTTGTTATGGTCCAATAAGGCCCATTAAGGTAAACCAATTCATTTTGGATTCGTTATGGACCAAAATGTTAATTTTTATGAAAGTGGGTCCAATTAGGGCCCATTTAAGGGTCCTAAGCCCAAAATAGTCAAATTGGAAGTTTATTGGTCTATTAGGCCCAATAAGGAAATCCCAGTCCATAATGGACTTAAATCGGGATTTTTATGGTTCCAATCTTTTGTTGACCATTTGAAGTGTTTGCATAGAGTGTTGATGGAATTTTGTTGTCATTGAATAAACATCATGCATGTTTTCAAGTTTTAGTCACAAATTTCGTCATTGTTAATGTTTACAAAAGCATTAGAATTCCTAGTTGTGACAACTTCAATATAAATATTTACAAACTACAACTTTTTATGAAATTATAAACTTTTATAAATCTTCTAACCATTCTAAAACAATTATTTATAGTTCCTTGTGAATTTATTGATAAATTTATTAGTAAACATCTACAATTGAAATATTATTATTTTTTAGATATTGATGATATCCAAAATTTTATAAATTTAAATAATAAATCTCATTACAATGATGCTTGAGAGAGGAGAAGACTAAGACGTTTATATTTTTTTTGGAAAGGGAACTTACCTAACGAGGGTTTCCGAACCAACTTTCGCGCACAAGCTTATCCCCACTACGAACTTGAGGTTATGTTTCATGCATTAGAGTCACTGCAGGCGAAAATCCATGGCCACCGAGGCTGAGTCGTGTGAGGATATGAACATGGATCAAAATGTTATCCACCATATCTTTCACATGTCTTACTAAGTCACCACAACCCAAGTGTAAGACATTTACATTTACAAAATAGAAGATTGAATTATATGTCTAAAAGAGAAACTTTATTTCATCATCTAAAGCAGTAAATATTTTTTATTGTGTTTCACTTATACCTTTTCCACCCTTAGATCAAATTGCTTACATCATCTTGACTAATCTTTGGTCAAACATAGGGGTGAGCATTTGGACCGGACCGGCTCTTGGACCGGACCGGTTATGGAGAATTTTGTGGATCATGGACCGGACCGGATGAGTCGTGTCCGGATCCGGGTTTTCCGGTTTTTGGAACCGTTTCGACCGGTACAACTTTAATTGCATAGAGTATATGTAATCTAAATTGATGTATAATATTATAACTTGCAAAATTAATATGTTTCCGTTTCATGCCTAACTAATCTACATTGATGTATAATATTATAACTTGCAATTTGTAAAAATTAAATTTCCAAATAAAAACAACTAACATATAAATCAAGTTCACCAACAAAAGTTAAACAATTTTAAGACAAACATATAAAAGTATTACCGTAACAACAAAAATCATAGTTAAAAACTTTAAAATCAATCAAACTAACAAACTTCACAAGCTAATAATCTAATCTTCCACTAGCCTCTTCCCCATATCATTATCATCCATATTCTTTTCTCTATATAAACACAAATGAAAATGTTGTTAGTATTTAATAAAAAGTAATAATTGTATAAAAAAAGAATAAAGATTGTAATTTTTTTACCCAAAGCTATATCATCATCGTTCAAGATGTCATCAACGTTGTCAACTATCGAATTTGTAGACTTTATCACCCAATCTTGGGTGCATAACAAAGCTTCAACTATCAATGTCGATAAACTAGTCTGATACTCACTTACAACTCTACCACATGTGCTAAACGCGGATTTGGAATTATAATATAAAATAATACTAAAAAGCTGAAATATTTCAGCTTTGATAGCTCTACTTTGAAGGATTGTAACTCAGTGAATAAAATACCAAAATAAACAAAATTATAGTTTAAATTCATCTACAAACTGTAAACTAAATGTTGGAAAAAACCGGAGGTCAATTCGACTTAAAACGAATGAGTTATGGGTGTTTAAAAAACGTTACAGATTACAAAATCTTGCTGAAAAGCTGAATTTTTTCAGCTTTGATAGCTCTACTTTGAAGGATTGTAACTCAGTGAATATGATACAAAAATAAACAAAATTATAGTTTAAACTCATCTACAAACTGTAAACTAAATGTTGGAAAATATCTCTGGTCAATCCGACTCAAAAGGAATGAGTTATGGGTGTTTAAAAAACGTCACAGATTACAAAATCTTGCTGAAAAGCTGAATTTTTTCAGCTTTGATAGGTCTACTTTGAAGGATTGTAACGCGATGAATATAATACCAAAATAAACAAAATTATAATCTAAATTCATCTACAAACTGTAAACTAAATGTTGGAAAAAACCGCATATCAATCCGACATAAAACGAATGAGTTATGCGTGTTTAAAAAACGTAACAAAAATCTTAATCGTGTCCAACCGGTTCTAAACCCGGTAAAAACCGGACCGAACCGGGAAAAAAACCGGACCGGACCGGAGAGAAATCTGAGAACCGAGAACCGACCCGGGGGTCCAAAAAAACGGTCCGATCCGGTCCGATCCACCGGTCCAAATGCTCACCCCTAGTCAAACACGTTGTCCATCAATGTTTTCGCGCAAACCTTCACCAATTTCTATTATCCCTAAAATAAAATTCAAATCCTCCCCAAATTTAAAGTCATAACTTATGCACTGACCATCCTATATGTTTGCAAATCAACATGATATATCTTCTTAATTATTCTATTTTTTTCTCAGTGTACATCGCTGGTACCAAAATTCATCTAGGGCAAAACAGTAACATTGTATTTAATTCTTATTAATATAGTAAATACTTCCAATTTTGAAGATAATAATTGGTCTCATACATGTTAAATTACAATTGCTCAATTTCTAACTATCTAACTCAATAACTTTATGTAATTATTCTTAACCTTACATTTTTCTATAACGCTATTGATTTGATTTACTATAATTAAGGTTAAATTGCAAATATTTTTACTTGAAAGTGATGAGCATTAGTTGATGTTTTTATTGAAGCTTGAGGATGATGCAAAACTTAAAATCCCTTAGTGGTAATATGCTACATACTTAATAATTGATTATTTCGACAAAAGTACTTTCCATTAACTTTGATAACAAAATTTTAGAATTAAGCATATTTTTATGATTATAAATTTGTTTTCTCTACTCACTTATACTTATCATCCTAAAGATGAGAAAAGATTAACCATGTCTATATTGAAAAGTGCCAAAAAGATCTTATTGGTCATTCCTTTCTAACATGATCTTCAAATGTTCTTTGTTTTTTATTCATTTTTGTGTATTTGATTTGTTTCTTCAAGAAACCCAATTTTCTATTATTTTTATAACAAATTTGAATTAAGCATAATTTTATGATTATAAATTTGTAAATTTTCTATTGTTAAATCAAGTGTAAATGAATTTGAACAATCATTAAATTTCATATTCTATAATATAATTTATGCACTAATTAATCAAATAATAGTACATATCCAAGTGGTCAGGTACCTCCAGGAGAATAAGCAAACATGTAAATTATATGCAATTTCATAATATTGTAATTTTTTACGGAATTTAAATGAACAAATTCTTCTTTCACTTGATTTTGATCGTTGATTACTCATATAAGGTTGTAATAAAATAAAATTATGATAAATTGAAGAAGTTGTTCAGCAAAACTTTAAATTTTTGAAATTTGTTGGAAAGTTGGTTATATGCCAAGTTAGGCTTCTTTTTGTGTTGTCATGTTTGTTGATTTAGTTATGTAGGGTTCATTTGAAGTTCTATTTTTCTACAAGAATGTTAATATTCATATCCAAGTTGAAACACTCACAACTGGTAAGCATTCTAAAAGATTTTTTCACTTACATTAATCAAAACTATTATTTTAAGTGGTTCATTCTAGTGGATGTCACACCGGTTGTCACTATATAGACCTTCTAGCAGTTTAAAGAAGAATCCTAACGACTTTATGAAGATTTTTGCTGCGTTTTCAATGAAGTATCACTCCGTCAACATTCTTCTTTACAGTTCTTTCTCTTATTTTCGATATAGATACATGTCACAACAATAAGGCATAAAGAGGTGTTAGTGATCGTTAAAGATGAAAAGGTAATATATAATTTAAGAATAATATATAAAGTGTAAACTGTAGATCTATGATATTTATTTCAATGAAAAATATGTTGTTTGATTGTTAGGTTACATATCTATTTTTTTTTTAATAATTTGATTTTGACAAGTTTGATCTAATTTTAATAATTGAAGCAGGTAGGAAAGATATGTGCTAACGATTTTGAATTTGTATTGCCCTATAGATACCAACCGTAGCCTCACAGACCAATCCCTCATATCTCAGTAGGTCTTAACATTTCCTAAAAATCAACTACAAGAAGTCATTGATGCACTTCTTGAATCATTCCTCTAAACCAAATTTCATTTGTTAGTTGGATGTAGTGATTAAAATGCAAGATTTGTGAAAGTTCATTATTATTTATTAGTATTAACCTTTAGCAAATTATGAAACTAATATTATATTTTTGTTCATAACATTTTTTTTGTAGTAATTTATTTGATTTGAAGATATGTATATGTGATTAGGTGTAGCCTGAAAAATCATATTTTAATTTTTATAAGGAAAAAATTCTTTGAAATCGACCAAATTAGAATGTATGAATTTGATGTTTATAGTTATAACAATTCACTTTATTTGTAATGTTTATCAAATTTCTTTGCATAATTTAATGTTGTCGGTACATGTAACAACTTATTGTTGTTTTTGGTTTTACAGAACCAATATGAAAAGAGCCATATAAGTCTTCATGGGGGTTGGTATACCGAACAAAATCAATTCATAAAGTCACTACACAACATGTTTTAATCAAGAAGTCACATTATGTTGTGATAAAACAAAGATCACATAGATCATTTATGTTAAAAATTATTGTATTAAAAACCAAATTGCTCTAATATAAATATTAAATATTTTTATCTAATAAGTTTGGTTCAAAAACTTTAAAAATAAATCTAACTAACTTTTTTTTTTTACTAAAATTCAACCTAAAACAAAACCACCTATTAATATAATATGTATTTAATTTATGTCTCCGCATCAAACGTGGGTCATAATCTAGTTGTTTTTCAATAAGAAAAATATTATCCGTCAACTTTTGCACTATCACTAAAAAAAAAAACAACTCTGTCTTATGTAAAGTTGTAAAGTTGTCAGAGTACGATTAAACTTTGTGTTTGAAATCACTGCTTATACAATCGGTCTTGGCCATAATTCACAAGAACATTTTGTAGTCTTAGTAAGAAGGGGAGGGTTAAGGATTTACCCAGTGTGAGATTTCACATTGTTTGAGGAACCCTAGATATTGTCGGAGTAAAAGATCGTTAACAAGGGCTTTTTAGTGCGTTGTAGATTTTTATTCAAGACTTGTAAAATTTACGGTAGAACTGTTTTTTAACATCTTCGTAGTGGTCTTGATTTTACTAAAGATGATCAGAATGTAAACTCCCCACCATTTATGTGTTGGAGAGACCGTTCGTTATTTTATGACCAAGCTATTTTTAAATAATCACAAGTTGAAACCGATGAAAATCAAAAAACGTTCCTTGAATGCTACTGCGGATACAAGCCAATAAATGACGAAAAAGACTATATTTATTAGAGGATTGAGAGGTACTATCTAATACATGCATAGCCACCTAACAGACCATTCATTATTTTCATTGCTTTCCTTTTAGTTTGTCAGCTTATGTATTTGATTTTGACATTCAATAAAGTATTCAGTGGGCCTTACAACTATTTTTTCCCCTCTTTTTTGAACCACCTCAATACCAATGATTTTTATTACGGATAATAAGTTGGTTTGAAAACTATTGGATCAACATATCCTAATTATATAAACACGTTACAAACTATATCGGCCGTCATAACACCTACCTTGGTCTATTGACTTATGCACATTATTTTTCCCGAAGTGAGGATAAGCCACATGAGTCATTTTGCCATATTGTCACATTAGTCATCTTTGTTGACCTAGGAAAAACTTCGGCATAATATGCTGCAAATTATGTGGACGAGACGAACCATCCCAAAGATAAGTCACACATGTCATTTTTGTACTTTTGTTACTTTTTTTGGTTTATTTTTACAACACTTCTGCTTTTTTGGATAGTTTTTAATTCACTGAAAAGCAGGGCCGGCCCGTGGGCATGGGCAAGCTGGGCGACCGCCCCGGGTCCCCAAATGCTACAGGACCCTAATTTTTAACTTGTTATTTTGGTTATATATTAACAGCCCATTACTTTTTAACCTATTTGACTACTTCAAACCCCAATACCCTGATTAGGAACTAATCCAAAAGACGGAGCGTGGGAGAGAACGAGACTTACTTGACGTACGTCCGAATTCCAAGGCGTCGTAACTCTTCAACAGTCAAATTTTTATAGAAAATCCAAACATTGTCATGGAAAATCCAAATGACGTCTTCTCCAAAAGCAAGAGTTAACTACCATTCTTCTATTTCTTATTCAAGATTTTAAGTTAATCGATTTCTTTCATTCTTTTCTGATTTTCTGAATTCGTCCACAACAACCATCAGTGAATCAAATGTTATTTTAGAATTGAGAGATTGATTGTGTCTCGTTCTTTTCACGATTTCAGAAAACGGGAAACTCTATTGTTTCCCTTCTTGTTGTCGATTTCCTTTTTCTGATATAGCACCAATGGGAAGTTAATTAGATTATTTGATTTATTTTATGAATCTGGCCTAGAGATTTGAATTGAGAGTTCCAGTCACCGCCTCAATTGGATTTCTTTCTCAATTGCTAGAAATTTGAAGGTTCAATTTTCAGAATCGATTGTTAGAGGTGAAATTGATTTATGATAATATGACTGCAAATCTCTATATGTTCTATTGCTCTTTAAATTTCTTATTCTTTTTTGAAATTCGATTTTTATAAGGCTGTTCAAGTTAGAGACATAATCAAATGTTAATATTTTTGAGTTAGAGACAGTTATTGAACTTCATTGCTTAATTTCGATTTGTAATGTTAATATTCTTTATTTTGATTTATGAATGGTACTCTTTTTTATTTCTATTTCTATGTTTTTGATATGTATAGAATTTTCTTGTTGTATTGTTTTTTCAACTACTTCCAGATTATTAACAACAACAAGCATTCTGGATTTAAGCAATTCACCTAACAACTTTTTGTCGATAATAAATCTACTTCAGTTGGAGGTCAACAACTTATGTACAGAAACAACAGAACTAAACAAGTTAACGAAGAAAGAAAGGGGATGGGCCTTTAGTAATTTTGTACTTCTAATAGCATTGTACTTTTAGTTTTCCTCATTCTATGTTGTACAAATTTAAATGTATTGTTATGTATGTATAAAATAGTGTAATATACGAATACGTAAAATTTTCGAAAGGGTCCCATTTTTTATTTTGCCCTGGGCCTCCAATCATCTTGGCCCGGCCCTGCTGAAAAGTAGGAACATATAAATATATAATTGAGTTTACTATTTTTATGGATAAAAAAGACAAGATATATTGTTATTTCAGTAATTTTCATGAACCACATTTTATTATTATTATTATTATTATTATTATTATTATTATTATTATTATTTGGCTTATCGTATCATGTGTGTTGAAAAAATGTCGATCCCAAGTTGTTGATGGTTCAAGTTTCATGGTGGACAACATTTTAAGAGTATGATTACATGAGAGTAAGTTAACCGTTTTAAAACACAAAAGTTAATTTGAATTTGTATGATTGGGTGTGACACTACAAGGATTGACTCCTATACCAACGACTTTTATAACCCCTATGTTGTCGATAAGTCTTCGGGATAGCCTATACCAACAACAAGTCGTCAGCACACCCTCGTCGGTGGAAGTGCAAATAGTCGTCGAGATAGATAGCCCCTACACCGACAACAAGTCATCTGCAAAGTCTCCGTCGGAACTGATTTTCGAAAAAAAAAATATTATTTACTTTTACCGATGACATGTTGTCGGGATAGGTCCAATCTATATCGACTACATGTCGCCGGGACAGATCAACCTATAGAGACGACCTGTCGTTGTCGTCAGTATATGTGTGTAACTGTTTTTATCATTTGAGCTATAGCGAAAACTTGTCGTCGTTATAGGTCAAAATCGTTTTTACAAGTTAAGACCTATGTGGACGACATGTCCTCGGTATATGTGACATCCCCATTTTCACGGCCAGAAAAGACCGATTTTGTTTATGCTTTATAAAAATCAGAGTACCTCTTTTAATAAAAATGTTGCGGAATTTGTTCACAGTAAAACATGATAAATACGTTATGAAAGCATTTCCGAAGAAACATATTTTTATTCATTTTAAACATTTGGGATGTCATCGTCAATATACAAACATAAGCATAAACATAACTTACATTCATTATCACTAGTGATTTATATCTTCTTAATCTCTCAATGTAAGGTGACTTCATATCAACACTATGATATAAATAAAATGAGTGGGTCAGGTTGGGAAATTTGGTGAGTACATAGGGTTTTCAACCCACAGTAATATAATTATTATGTTTAATCATCAAACAGTTAACCCAATTACCCATCCTCATTATCTTCTTTACTCTTAAGGATCTACCCTAAGAATCAGTTATTTCTCATTCATTCATTCCGAAGTATTATCCTAAGGAATAGGTATGAAGTCCATTGTTGTCATTATCACAGTTTGCCAAGCACAGCCGCTAGTTCTATCACTTAGGCACAACTGCCCGAATTGTGACATTCTCTATGAGGCGCAGCTGACGGTATTATCCTTCAGGCACAGCTGCTAGGGTTATCTCGTTTATTGACAGTATCGTTTTCGAGAGTCCACTCGCAATACATGTCAATGGGTTTTTAGAGTACACCGGTGAACACATCGTTCAAAACACCTACTGGTTGTGAGCCTGCTAGTGTTCCACTGGACTGTCTAGAATAGTTCGTGATTGTCATCCATACTCTGCTAGATGACGGGGCCAACATTTGGGAACAAGGCTTCTCACATCGTCCACCTCTCATCCTTACCTCATGGTCTATATCACATCTCAACTCATCATCCAACTCATATTTCATCTACCCATGTTTTACCCAACATATTATATAGATATAAATACATATACAGTTTAAATCATATAAAACTTGTATGAAATCGTTCATCCAACATCGATAGCAAGTATAAAAATAATATGCACACATATCACGTAGTTTATATAAAATACTTCATATCTATGTTTAATATGAAAGAGACCATGCACTCGCTTGAAAAGGTGGTAACTCGGCACTCAGACATCACTTCGTTACTCTTAACACAATTTTCTTTTAACAAAACCTAGTATCATTACCACTAGAGTTTAGTCTAATATTCACCGAGACTAATTAATAGTCTTGCTATTATTACTACTATATAAGCACGAAACAATATTTCTCAACCACTATATACAGACAGGGGCTAAACATAAAACACTAGAGGGCAAGACCATTTTGGCATATAGCACTTCTGAAATCCAACAACCCTATGCGACCCTTTAAACCAGATTCCCCGTACTGTGAGTGGTTAAAAAGATATTATAACGACACTTATATAACTTATAATAATAGCCCAAATACTTACTATAAGGTCCTAATAACATTACTATATTGAAACATAAGATACACTAACGATAGGGTAGGCGTAGCTCACTTACAGCGGGTTTTTCGCAAAACCGGGCTTCACTGGAGCAATGTTCCCGAGTCAAAAGGCTCTTTTCTCGGGGCTTCATGGGCCTCGGGGCTTCCTTCAGGTGCTAGGGGGATTACTTAGGCTTAGGGGGGTTTGGGGGCTTAGAGGGAGAAAGTAGAGAGGAAAAGTGAAGTTGGGAAGGTGTTAAGAATGAGGGAACCCGACACCTCTATTTATAGGTTGGAATCCTGCTCTACTCATCGAGTAAGAGGTCCTATTTGTCGATTCCATGGCCGGGTGTCACCATCTGGTGTCTTGCCTTCGGGAGAAAGCCTTGGCCCATATTCAGTCACGTCACCCAATTTCGCACAACACCCTCCCGACTTCTAAACCCCGTAACTTTCGCATACGAGATCCGTTTTCGATGTTCTTTATATCCACATGTAGGTAAAAACAAGATATACAACTTTCATTTACACTCCGTTGGTTAATTCTCGACCAATCATAAATTTAACAGTAAGAGGAGATTATACTGTTAAATGTCCGCGTAAAATTCATAACTTCTACATACGGACTCCATTTTTGTATGTCTTTTTATCATTGAGTTCCTATTAATGAGATCTTCAACTCTCATTTAGGTCGTGTAGGCCAGAAATCACTCGAACTAAAATTCGAGTTTCGGGTCGTACACTACTATGCCAAATCTTAGAAAAGTCATAACTTCCTCATACGAACTCAGATTTGAGCGTTATTTTTTTTCTATGTTCTCGGTTTAACGTATACTACAACTTTTGTTTAGATCACTATGGCTAAAAAGTCCTTTATCAAAAATTCAGTATTTACGTCTCCCGATGCCGTGCTGGTTTTGCCGTAAAACTTCGACGTGTCATAACTTCTTCGTTATAACTCGGATTTCGGCGTTCTTTATACGTACGGAACCCTTGAGACATATTGTACAACTTGTTTAAGGTCATTTATTCTAAATAATCTTTTGTCAAAAAGTCATTATTGACCCCTATTATCTCTAAATTGACTAGCCCGGATCTACGGGCGTTACAGTATAACTTTTTTTTTTTTTAAACATTTTCATAGATTTTGTATAATACCAAACCTGCTTTCTAAAATAAGTTCACACGATATGCAACATAATGTGATAACTAAATAAGCCAACAAACCACCTACTTCAATTTCAAGACATAAAGTCTATTATATACCAAAAAATAAACAAGTCTGCAATAAACATTATTCAAAATAACACAAAAGATCAATCATCATAATCTTCATCCGTCTCCCCAATTCCCTCGCTCTCTTCGGTTAGTTCGTGGGTATTTCATGAAAACATATTGGGATTGAGATTTAGATTGTATTGAAATTGTGGAATTGATGGTGGTTGGAAGTTAGGAATTGCGGATGCCAATGAGTCATTATACCCTTGGTGCATTTGCTGGTTTAATGCAACAAATTAGGTATCATTCATATTTTGAGATTCAGATCGGGAAGATGTTGAAGGGGGTTGATTTGAAAATAAATGATTATTGTTTCTTAGTTTCCTTCCAACTTCGTGTGTATGTCCGTGTCTCGCCCCGAGGGCACGAGTGAGACAATGAGCCTCATTTACATGTTCGCCCTCCCCAGCCTCTTATTGCATGTTCGTGTACTTCACTTGATTTTTTTCCGAAAATAAAGAAAACAATAAGCATATTAATTACAACAAACTAGTAAATTTAAACACTAAAATAATAATAATATACCTTAAACAAAAACTATAATAATAATAACATATTAAAAAAAACATATTAACTTCGTTTATTACTTCCCTAATCTTCTTCCGCTCGGCGTGAACACCATCACAAGCGTTCATTGAAGCACATCTGTCTCCAACCCTCAATACGTTGCGGACTTTGTCCTTGTTCAACCTATAATAAGCCAAAAACAACTAATATATTTATATAATACAAATAAATTTCATTACCTCCATATGACGTCTTTCAACATACTTTCTTTTCCTTTTGCCGATTGGTTCATATAACCCAGTGTCAAAAACAGTTGATCAATCAATTCATTCCAAGTATTGCCTTCCCAATCAACTGGTGGATTTCTTGCAGTTTCCATAATCTACATATCCACCGACAACGTCAAAATGTTCTTTCACATTATGATTGTGTTCTTTATATGCTCTTTGGCAGCCGGCTTGGACAGCCGCTCGAATATCTTCCCATAAATTTGTACCCCGATAGCAATGAAGATCAAAATTAAAAAAAAAAAAAAAAACATAAATGATTAGTAAAAGAAATATCTAAAAAGTATAAAATTTAATACATATAAAGAGTATTGTATACTTACTTCTAACTCATGAGACATACAACATCTTATTGGTCACATGAATGGAAGACGTGTCTTCGTTACAAGTAGGGCAGGTTAAATAACTTTTACCACTCCATCCACAATATTTTCAACTTATCCACCAAAGGCATCCAGAAAACATCAATGTCCTTTGAGGGTGATCTAGAGTCATGAATCAACAAAGTTATCATAAAAGAAGACTCTTTTATACATATCCTTGGTGGTATATTGTAGGTAGTCAATATAATCGACCAAGTGCTATAAGTGCTATTAAAGTTCCTGAACAGAATAAAGCCATCAACAACCAAACCTAGACGAACATTTCTAGATTCTTTAGAAAACTCTGGATATCTCTAATTAAAATCTTTCCATGACTTCCCATCAACTGCATGACGCATTGTAACATCCCAAAATTCAAGGCCAAAAATTTCATTTTTAATATAAGGAAACCGATAATATCTTTGTTCCATACATTGAAAACATTTCAATTAAAACAAATATCAGAGCCTAATCCCAAAGATCACATAATGCAGAATAACATGGGTGAATGTGTTGCGATCGTCCGAGCTCCTTTTTCTTGAAAACTGAAGGTACCTGTAACCAAAATTGTAAACCGTAAGCACGAAGCTTAGTGAGCTCCCCAATTACCACATACCATACATATCAACTAGGTCATACATACCATACATATTGTGAGCCATACGTATCAAACATATCCATAATCAAGTAAGGTGCTATGTGCCAAACATAGTCTTGCTGTTATTCCACGGGCCACATGTGGTCTTTATTGCTAAGCCTGGGGCCATCGCCCTCGATCTTACAGACAAGTGCCAAGAGCCACCTCTTGGGCTTCCATGAAAACATCAAAAAGACAACTAGCATACATAATACTCTACTTAGCTAATCAACATGCAGTGTGCCAAGAGCCACCTCCTAGTCTTTCATATATATTGTTAGAGCTAACCCCCGGGTCTCACTACCATACATAATAACATGCTGTGTGCCAGAAGCTGCCTCCTGGTCTTTCATATATATTGCCTAGGGCTAACCCCCGGGGTCTTACTGCCATACATAATAACATAATGTGTGCCAAGAGTCGCCTCCTGGTCTTTCATGCAAAATGCCTAGGGCTAACCCCCGGGTCTTCCTACCATACATAAACTAAATGGACCGGCATTGGTGCCTTAGACCCATACATACGGTGAGGAGACTCACCTCGCACTGCTGAAGACTAGCAGAACACTTTTGACTGCTAACCGGCAACTCCTAAACTGTTGATCCTTCGGCTCCCCGAATTATCACTACCTAAAATAACACTTAGACCACAATACCCTCAAATGTCAAACCAGGTCAAACTTGTTCAAGTTCAACGGTCAAAGTCAACGCTCCGAGTTGACTCTACTCGCCGAGTTGGCCCACCAACTCGTCGAGTCCCACCATCCACATGTCACTCTGGATTTCGATCCTACTCGTCGAGTCTTCCTTGAGCTCGTCAAGTTCACCTTCAAACACATCGGGACCCGTATTCAATTGACTCGCCGAGTTCACCTTTGAACTCGTGGAGTCCATATTCATAAGTTAGGGATTTTGCCTTGGACTCACCGAGTCTGTCCTTGAACTCGTCGAGTACGATGATCTTCAAGTCCAAAATGAACCCAACTGGCTGAGTCCTCTTTCAAACCAACTCACACCCACTAACAAAAGGGTTTTGGGCAAGAAAACGACCTGACTCGTCGAGTCCAAAGAGCAACTCGTCGAGTCCTCCTGAGTCTAAATCTATTCAGACAATTTGAGTCAGACACAAAGAATCCAAGACCTAAATCTAACCTTCTAGGGTCGAAATAACACGCAAAGCCTCTACCTTTACATCCATGCATGGCCCTTTTTGCTCAAAAGGTCATAACAACCTCTTAAACCTTGCATGGGGAGTTCTAATGGCATAAGGCTTGCACCTTTATGCCTTAACCACCCTAAATACTTCCAGATCTGAACAGGATCTTGCTTGGGGACGTCCAAATCCCAAAAGCGACCATTCTTGGACCAAAATCTTCATAAAAGGGGAAAAGAATATATCTAAAGAACTAATGATCAAGTTAGAGACTTGATTACTGGAAAATGATGAGATTGAGAAGCTACTTCTGGATCCACAAGCCTTTCCTTGAGCCTTCAAGTTTCCTCTTCTTTTAGCCTCTATGAACACCAAAACACTCAATAATGGATCACCCACTCACCAAATGATCTAGGGCTTCATGGGTTAAGTTATGGACAATGGGGGCTGGGAATTGAACCAAGAGGAGGAGAATAAGATGCCTAAATAGGGTGCCAAGTCCCCAATTTAGGGTTTACCAAACCCTGACCAACTCGTCGAGTAGGTCATTTAACCTGTGGCCTGGAATGCGTTCCTACTCGTCGAGTCACTCCACCTACTCGGCGAGCCACCTTCTGATTTTGAGGTTTTCCTTTCCTTTCTATGTCTTCTAAATTCGGGGTGTTACAAATCTCCCCCACTTAAACTAGACTTCATCCTCGAAGTCCGCTACGGCCCACTACCCTACAATCTCTCACGGTGCTCTGATACGATGCATACTTTGACCGCCCTGTCCAGTCCTTGAAGCACCGCTCCCATTTGTCTTTCGTCCGATCTTCCTTGAGAAAAAATGCTAATCTTAGAAGGCATCCTCTGGAGAACCATCCAATTACCATAAACCTTTAGTGCATCACTCTTACCCAACCAATACTCCTTTCGGTACTCCCCGAGTACTCATGCTGAACATCCTAGGGGTTCACCCCTTCTTTTCATGTGCGTAGACTGGCCTTCCCAAGGCAACTTTCCGTAACAACAACCTTCTCGACCCCTGTGTAGAACAAACCGTTTTCTATACCAAATCCCTAGTCACTCCCAATACGGTTTCATTCGCTGTTAACCACTAAATGCTTTCTCTTATCACCTCAGTGTTGAACGCCCAACCCAGCGGATGGATCCGATAATCCTTTGAGTAAAAGATTCATTCCTATAACGGTTAAACTCCGACTAGAGTTGCATAACATAATCAAATCCTTCCCCCTGAGATTATTTAACCCTACTGTGAGAGGTGTCACACCACTCGGTCAACTAACTGCTCCACACAAGAATTCCCTTATTGCTACCCCTGTCCGAAAACCCTGTTGCCTCTTATTCACTTTTCGGATGAACTGAGACCTCCCTTTTCCCAACTTACCTGTCGGCTATCTAGAAATATCGGATTCGGTATGGTTACCCGACCCAATCATGTTGTGGTCTCCCCACATACGATTTAAACTATCTGAGAAACTCCACAAGTGAGTCACACCTTTGATACATTCTTACTGTTGAATTGGGACCGACAAATGCTACGGGTCACACCGTAGTCTCACGCTTCCATATAAACTGACTACGAATGAATGTTACGGGCCACCCAGTAATTTTACTATTCCATTACACTAACAACTAAGTGGCGAGTGCATTATGCAAAGGATTGTCGCCAACCCGCCTCAGTTCCGAGTATGAAGCTATGTTACCACTGTGATCAGGTTGGCCACTTGAAGGCTAACTGTCCATTAATCGCTGCTAAGCCGGCACAGGCTCCCGCGCCAGCTACATTGCGGATTACAGATAGGAGACCGTGTAGAGCAGAGCCCCCAAGGGATCATGGACGCTCATTCCAGCTCACAACAAAGGAGGCCAGGGCAACACAAGATGTGGTTACTGGTATGTTTATATCCCTTATCTTACTGATTATATATGTTTTATGCTTATCTATTTGTACATGTGATTAGGTACGTTTTTAGTTAACTCCTTGCCTGCAATAGTCTTATTTGACTCGAGGGCGATTTGGTCATTTGTCTCCCGGTCATTTAGTAGTGAGTTCAGTGTGCCAGTGGAGAACTACAGTGTCCGTTGCGAGTCTCTATCGCCAACAAACACAGGGTATCTACTTCTTTAGTTTATCGGGGATGTGAGTTGGAGATCTTTGGGGTGTCTTTCCCGATCGACTTGATTCTGATTCCTATGGGGGATGTGTGTGTGATCGTGGGTATGGACTGACTTAGTCGTTTCGGTTCCATGATCGACTGCAAGGGTTAGTGGGTAGTGGTTTGGACCCCAAATGGGGGGATTTGATTGTCTATGGCGAGGATACCATATTAGGATCAGGGTTTTGTTTAGCTACCATGGCTCGACAGTATATTCAACACAGATGTGCGGGTTATCTAGCGTATGTGGTGGATACGCGGATCAGGGATCAGATTTCATTTTCGGAAATTCCAATGGTCAGGGAGTTCACTGATGTATTTATGGAGGAGTTACCCGAAGTGCCTCAAGAGAGGCAGGTCGATTTTAGGATCGTCCTAGTGCCCGGTGCGGCCCCTATTGCCAAGGTGCCATACCGGTTGGCACCACCCGAGATGCAAGAGTTGTCATCATAGCTGCAATAACTGTTGGGAAAGCAGTTCATCCATCTGAGAAGTTCCCCATGTGGAGTATCGATTCTCTTTGTCAGGAAGAAGGATGGTTTACACTGGATGTACATTGTTACTGGGAGTTGAACAAGTTGACGGTGAAGAACCGTTATCCAATATCGAGGATAGACAATCTTTTTGATCAATTCTAGGAGGCATATTGGTTCTCCAATATAGACCTAAGGTCCGGGTATCATCAAATTAGGGTTAGGGAGGAGGACGTGGAGAAAGCCGCATTCCGGATTCGTTATGGACATTACGAGTTCGTGTTGATGCCGTTTGGGCTCACCAATGCGCCTGCAGTATTTATGGACATGATGAATTGGGTCTGCAAACCGAAGCTAGATCGCTCGGTCATTGTATTTGATGCGACTTCAACCTACGACAATTCTTCTGGTCTTCTGCTGCGGCGGAGATCTGCTAGTCACAATCAGAGAGATGCGTTAGAGCCGTCCCAGGGACTGTACCCCGGGAGCGGACTCCGATGATCAAGTTAGATCAACTGATAGATCTGAGATGGTCCTCCATAGATGGAGAGAACCATCTTGGTGCTGGTGGTGGTGTATCGTGGCTGGCGGCGGTGGGTGGCGGCTGAGCAACCCGGCCGGAGTATAATGTGGCGGCTGAGCCATGGGGAAGATCCCTAGGGAAAAGGTCTTGGAAAAGTCCTCCTTCATGGAGGAGGCACTATTCATTATATATGGGACAACTAGATCAAGGGGAATAAGGTCAGACCTTGGGCTAGCCCAATTCAGGCCCAACTAGCAAGGAGTTGGGCATGGCTGCCTAGAGGCACCGGGCGGGGCTGGCGGGTGCGCCCCAGTCAAGGATGGCGGGTGCACACCAGGAACGGATGGCAGGAGAGCGTCAGGCAAAGGAGCACCAGCTCAGGCGGGCAGGAGAGTCCCCAGCATGGCTGGCAAGGGAGCACCATGCAAGGATAGCAAGGGGGCGCCAGGCAAGGCTGGCAGGAGCGCGCCAGGCCAGGATGGCGCTCTAGAGTGGTCTAGGCCATGCTAATGGACCATATATCATCAATATTCATAGACGATATTTTGGTATACTTCAAGATCCAAGAGCAGCATGCGGAGCACCTTCGGGAGTTATTGAGAGTTTTGAGGCGGGAACGACTTTATGCCAAGTTCTCGAAGTGCGAATTTTGGCTACAAGAGATTCAATTCCTTGGACACCTCGTTAACTAGGAGGGGATTTTGGTCAATCCGGCCAAAATCAAGGCGGTGGGAGGTTCCGAAATCTCCTTCAGATACCAGGAGCTTTCTGCGATTGGCAGGGTACTACCTGAGAGTTATACATGATTTCTCAAAGATTGCAGTACCCCCTCACTCGTTTGACGAGGAAGGGGTGGATTTCCGGTGGGGCCCTGAGCAACAGAGGGCGTTTGAGACCCTCCGATAGTGACTATGCGAGGCTTTAGTCATGACTCTCCCGGAGGGAGTTGAGGATTTTATAGTGTTCTATGATGCATCCATCACGGGACTGGGAGCGGTCCTCATGCATAGAGGATGGGTGATAGTCTAGACATTGTGGTAGCTGAAGCCGTATGAGACGAGATACCCTACTATGATTTGGAGTTGGGAGCGATGGTATTCACTCTCAAGATTTGGAGATACTATCTCTATAGGGTCCGTTGTACCATATACACGAATCACAAGAGCCCGAGACACATCATGGATCATCTAAACCTAAATATGAGGCAGCATAGGTGGTTGGATGTAGTCAAAGACTACGACTGTGAGATCCTTTACCACCCAGGTAAAGCAAACGTGGTGGCGGAAGCTCTGAGCCGCAAGTCATCTGGATCTTCCACTTCGACAATATGTATGAGGATATCAGTGGATTCTCTACTTGTGGGTTTGATTGGAGAAGCTCAAGCTGAGGGTATGCGTCAGGAGAACCGGAAGCTTGAGAAGATTAGGGGTGAGAACACTCAGTTTGTGCAGGACATTATGGGGGATTTTGACATGCTACGATCGGTTCTGGGTTTCGATGATTGGCGGGGTCAGACAAACCGTATTGGAGGAAGCTCATATGTCTCGCTTCTCTATTCACCTGGGGGCCACCAAGATGTACCGGGATTTGCGATTGAGTTTCTGGTGGCCAGATATGAAGAGCGAGATTGCATGGTATGTCGAGAGGTGCTTGACCTGCCTGATGGTCAAGGCTGAGCATCAGTGGCCTCACGATCAGCTACAGCCTTTGGAGATTACCATGTGGAAGTAGGAACATATCATGATGGATTTTATCATCAAACTGCCGAGGACAGCGAAAGGCTTTGACTCTATTTGGGTCATCGTGGATCGACTGACCAAGAGTGCCCACTTCTTAGCGATACGGGAGAGTTCATCGGCCAAGAAGCTGGCCGACTTATATATCCACGAGATCATTGCCCGCCATGAGGTACCGTTCTCTATTGTTTCAGATGGTGATGTTCGATTCACCTCCCGTTTCCGGCAGAAGTTCCATGAGGAACTGGGCACTCGTATGCACTTCAGTACAACTTACCATCCGCAGACTGACGACCAAAGTGAGCGGACCATACAGACTCTCGAGGATATGCTGAGAGCCTGCGTTATTGATTTCTATGGGAGTTGGGACTCTTACATACCTCTTGCAGAGTTTTCCTACAATAACTTTCATTCCAGCATTGGGGCTCCGCCTTATGAGTTGTTGTATGGACGGAGATGTCGCACTCCATTCTGTTAGGGGGAGGTCAGCCAAATGGTGATGGAACAGACCGAGGTGGTCCTACAGACTACAGAGAGGATTCAGAAGATCAAGTAGCGGTTGTAGACCGCACAGATTCGGCAGAAGAGTTACGTTGACCGATGTCGCTCTGAGTTGGAATTTCAGGTCATTGACATGGTGCTCCTGAAGGTCTTGCCCTGTAAGGGTGTGATCTACTTTAGGAAGAGGGGGAAATTGGGTCCCCGATACATCGGATCATTCAAGATCATTGCCAGGGTTGGCAAAGTGGCATATAGACTAGAGTTACCAGTAGACCTTAGTTAGACCCACAACACTTTCCATGTGTCACAGTTACGAAAGTACGTATTAGATGAAGTGGCGGTAGTGTCCTTGGAGGACATACAGGTCGACGAGCGTCTGAATTACATAGAGAGGCCAGTGGCCATATTGGAGAAGAAAGTGAAGGTTCTATGAAACAAGAAGGTACCTTTGGTTAAAAGTACAATGGGAGCACCGAAAGGGATCTGAGTGGACTTGGGAGCCGGAGGCTGAGATGCAGGAGTATTATCCAAAGTTGTTCACTGTAGCAGACTTCGAGGACGAAGTTTAGTTCAACTGGGGAGAACTGTAACACCGCGACTCTCAGGTATAAATTTTTCAGTTTTATATTTCCATTTTAAAGGTCGAATCGACAAGTTGGATGTGTTGATTCGTCGAGTAGGAACGGATTTGACCGTGTGTTTTAACCGACCAACTCGATAAGTTGAAGGATACAACTCGATGAGTTGGAGCTGGAGGATAAAACCCCAATTTCCGGGGTTTTGCACCCTATTTAAAGGGTCATTAGCCTCCCTTAGCCTCCCTTACAGCCCCCCTTTGAGCTCAGAAACCCTAAATCATGTTTTCTCTCCATATTTGTGTGTTTATAAGATTGGAAGGTGGATCTTGGTGAAAGAGCTTGAAGATCAAGACGCTTGGAGCAAGGAACGGTTGAAGATCTAAACTCTACTCCATTTTAGCATCACTTGAAGGTAACAACTCGTTACCTTGAGCTCATTTCTAGGTAGATCTCTTCATGCTTGAGATTAGGGCTATTTTAGCATGATTGGTGATTCATTTCAGGTACTGAGCATGATCTGAAGTTGCAACTTCAGATCTAGGCTCATTTTGGTCCTTATAATCATAAAGCTTCAGCCTTTAGCAAGATAATGCCTTTTCCCTACCTAGAACTTCTTCTTTAGCTTGACTTTGGCCTTAACACCTTGCATGTATGCAAAGTTTGCAACTTTATTTAGGAAGTATGCCTTAGGAGCTTAGATCTTCAATATGGAGCTTTGGGGCGACTTAAAATCTTTTGAATGGAGAAAGGAATGAAGGGACTCGATGAGTTACTTGGCCAACATGGTGAGTCCGATGAAAATTAGTTGTTGAAGGTTCTGCATGAACTTGACGAGTCTGCAAGACAACTTGACGAGTCAGTTAGGGTTTTCTTGACGAGTGAATACATATGGACTCGATGAGTTGTCTGGAAACTCGATGAGTCAACTGGGGGGTTTTCACGACTTATTGAGTTCTGAAAGGACTCGACGAGTCAATGAACTGCACTCGACGAGTTGGGTCAACATGGACTGTTGACCTTGACCATTGACTTTGACGTTGACCAAGGATGGACTAGTTGACTTCTGGAGATATTTTGGTAAATTGGAAATTTATTGAATGGTTTTATGGTAAATATAGGTGGTGGAGTTCGTGGGGGTGATTCGATAGTTTGAGCTTATCAATTCAGTTCGACAGTTGTGATGTGAGTTATCCTTACTATACTAAGGGGTCAAAGTCTCCAATGTCCGCCCGTTGGATATGATATCCTAGCAGTTGGTATTATGTTGAGTATGAGTTAGTTATGCATGGTAATTGCTATGCCAGCTTCATAAGTTTGTAGGACTACATGTGTTACTATCTAATTATATGTACACGCGTTAGTTATGTTATATGTAGACATCTTATGTGGGATGGGTTGAGGTTGTGCTGCTCCGTGTGGTAGCCAACAAACCTTAGAGTATTCCAAATATGAGCTGAGAGCCGGGCGGGGCATGCCAGACTCATACTGAGGACTCAAGAGCATTCCAAATACGAGCTGAGGGCCATACAGGGCATGCCAGACTTGTACTGTGGGTTCAGGAGCATTCCAGATACGAGCTGAGGGTCGGGCAGGGCGTACCAAACTCGTACTGTGGGCTCAGTGTCAAGCCAGATGTAAGCTGTGGGCCCGGAAGGCAAGCTAGACTCACACCATGGGCCCATGGGTAATCCAATCTGTAAAGTTGTGGACCAATTATATGCTGTTATTTGTATATGTGTTATTTGTTGTATATCAGTATTGTGGGGGAACTCACTAAGCTTACAGTTTCATTTTTGTTCCAGGTACATCAAATGATCACGGGAAGGTAAAGGCGTGATCGTACAACTCCTAATATTTATATGACCTTGTTTTTGGGATACTATGATATTATATTATTTTGAAAACAAGTTTTGTAATATTCAATGGTTTTGAGATGTTTTAAAAAGTTTAAATTTGGCCGTTGAGCTCCTATTAACAAGGTCTTCAATTCTCATTTAGGTCATGTCGGCTAATAATCGATCGATCTAAAATTCAATTTACGGGCTATGCACTGCTAAGTTAAATCTTAGAAAATCATAACCTCCTCAAACGAAGTCAAATTTGGATGTTCTTTTTATGTACGTTCTCGGTTTAATGTATACTACGACTTTCGTTTAGATTACTAAGGCTAAAAAGTATTTCGTCAAAAAATTACTTTTTACGATACGAGGAGCCGTGCCGGTTTTGTCGCGAAACTTCGACGGGTCATAAATTTTTCGTCATAAGTCGGATTTCAGCGTTCTTTATATGTAGGGAATCCTTGTGACATATACTATATTTTGGTTAAAATTATTTTTTTCTAAATACTATTTTATCAAAATTTCATTTTTAACGTTTATTGTCTTTAAATTGATTAGTCCGAATCTACAGGCGTTACATATACATACGATGTTATCAAATATTACATATACAATAATACAATCTTTACCAGGTTTAATTGGTTGTATTCAATGAGAAAGATGATAGATGGAAGTAGAATTATGAGATTGAGAATGGAGTGGAACTTGTTAAGTTCATTATTTATTGTACTGACGTAATATTTATTTGCTTGTTATAGTTATATTAGGTAGCGTTTGGTACATGGACAATGTGGAATTGGACTGGACGAGACTGAATAGAACTGAATTTGACTGAACTATAAGGAACTTTTATATAGCGTTTGGTGTAATTAGAACCGCCAAATCATCCTTAAGAATTAACATGTTATAATTATAAAATATTCATATGATATTTAAAATTTAACAATTATATATATATATATATATATATATATATATATATAATCGAAACCACTGTAAGCACCAACAATAACTTGGTAGGATTTTAGATTATTGTTTTCATGCATCAGTGCAAGAGGATCTTTTACCTTTTTTTTTTTTTTTTTTGTATTTAATTATCGCATGATATGAGTGAATGATGATCTTTAGTTTTTTTGTTTTTTTTTTAATTATTACAATGGAGGAGTTGATGATGATATTAGTATATATGTGAGGTTTTGTATGGTATTTTATTCTTAATGTTATTGTCCTACTTTGTTCTATATTTTTGGGTGGGACTAAAATATGAAGGTTTAGTCCCATTTGACTTGGTCTTTGTCCCATTTAGTTCTAGTCTCATCTTTGCCAAACGTTACTTCAAATGATCTTGTTTTATTCTGTTCCATCCAGTTCCACCTACCAAACGGTGTCTTAATGCTTAATGGTAACATCCAACGTTTTAATTTGTAAATGATTTTGTGGGACCAGTTTTTGTTAAATGTGGGTTAATACCCGATTTTTTTTTTTAAAACCATAACATTTTAAAGTTTGAAAATTTTGGAGTGTTAAATCAACATTCTGATTTGACGTTGATTCGATTTGGTTTTGACTAGTATTCCCCTAGAAGTTTTGGACCGGTTTGATCCTAGTTTACCAATTTAATCCGGTTTATGAGACAATCCCAATCCATTTTTTAATCTAAAATACGAAACCAATTTTGACCCGGTGTGGTTTAGTCAAAAAATGGTTTTTACCACATCCAATTTTCACATGGGATACATACCAAGGATCCAATTTTCATGTGTATCTCTACTTATCATATATGGATGGATTGTGAAACATTTTCAAAAGGAATCTCTAGCCAACCAACACATGCCACTAAAGTAACTTAAAGTCGTTCTCACCAAGAAATTCAACATTTATGTCTGTTTATCTCAGTGTCGTATGACAAAGAAACATGCACCAAATGAACTTGAAGGGTATTTGAATGATCACTCTGCCATATTATGAAGTTGTGGGGAAGAAATTAAGAGGTCAAACCATAGTTCCACAATTAAAATAAATGTCGATATAATTCATATTGGAACTACTTACTTTGATAAATTCTATGGATAAAACATAGATGAATAGAAGTATTTATGAGAGTTATTAGTTTAGATGGTTACTTTTTGATAGGAATCATCCCTAATAAATAAAGATCTTTTTGTCACATGCCACATTATTATTTATTTTGCTACATGTTATTTTGTGATTATTTTAAATTAATTTTTATTTTACATGTCATTTTATGGTTTTTTTTTTTAATTTTATTAAATTGTAGATAGTATTTATATTCAATAATAAATGCATATCAATTTCATTAAAGAACTTTTCTTCTAATTTGAAAATTACCAAATTAAAGATTCATTAATTTTCTTTATTTGTTTATCTAAACTATTTGTTTATATTTAAAAGAGAAAAAAAACACTTTAAATTTTATAATTTAATATTTTCTCATTTTTTTTTATAAATTCATACTTTTCAAATGATTAGAATTATTTTACACTTAGCTTTTTTTTTTTTTTTAATAAATTCATATAATACATCGTCTTACACCTAGTATCTACTAAAGAATTGTTTTCATGTTAGTGATGAGAACAATCAAATTTTATCCCATGGCGTGGTGTGTTTACGTGGAAAACAAATATAATTGGAAGTTATTCTTGAAGATATGGTTTAGATATTTATATTCGTATAGGCAGTGGGCTAACGGGCTAACTTTCATTTCAGAATAAAAGACAGAGACTTTTCTTCCTTACTTTAAACAGGAGCATACAGCTCAATTTATATACAAAGAAATTTAACAGAAAATACATGAAATAAGCAAGTAAATAAGGCACGTTAGAAGACACGTGAGAGACTAAGTCGTGGGCTGAACTCTTCAATTTACCTGGGCCATAATTTATTGCATATTACCCTCGGGCAAGCTCAAGGGCGGGTGGGACTTGAAGCTTGGAACGAAGATGAGCAACTCGTGCTTTTCCAAGTGGTTTAGTAAAGATATCCGCAAACTGATCTGGAGAAGAAACATGGCTTACTTTGAGAAGACCATCTTCAACTTGTTCACGAACAAAGTGGAAATCCAAGGCTATATGTTTCGAACGAGTGCTTATAACCGGGTTCTTGGTTAAAAAAATAGTGCCTGCATTGTCACACAGCAACAGAGGAGGATTGTTGATGGGAGCACGTAAGTCAGAGATGAGTTGTTTAAGCCATAATAATTCTGCACTTGTATAGGCAAGAGACCGATATTCTGCTTCCGTACTCGAACGAGCAACCACTTTTTGTTTGCGCGATGTCCAACTTATAAGATTCGATCCATGAAAAATAGCAAACCCATATTGGGAACGACTATCATCTGAGTCGGTCATCCACCCCGCATCCGAATAAGCAAGTAAAGAGGACGAGGTGGTGGGTGAAAAATGAAGGCAATGAGAAAGAGTCCCATTGAGGTATCGAAGAATGCGTTTTACAGCTTGCTAATGAAGAGTTGTGGGTGCATGCATGTATTGACAAACCCGGTTAACTGCAAATGAAATATCGGGTCGGGTGATAGTGGCATATTGGAGAGATCCAACAATCTGTCGGTATTTTGTGGGTTCGGGAAACGGGTCACCAAGACAATGTAATTTGAGAGCCGGATCAACAGGAGTAGAAACAGATTTGGAAGAGGCCATATCGGATCGTTTTATGACTTCCTGAATATATTGGGTTTGAGATAGAGTAAGGCCTGTTGCGGAGCTCTTGATATGAAGACCTAAAAAGTAATGCAGTATGCCAAGGTCACGTAGACCAAAGGTGGCATCAAGTTTCCGAATAAAATTTGCCACAATAGACGCATCATTTCCCGTGATTATTACGTCATCGACGTATACCAGCATGTAAATGGTGACAGTTGCGGAGTGGTGGGCAAATAAGGAGGTGTCGGATTGGCATGCTCTAAACCCATTTGTGACCAAGAATTGTTTAAGCTTGGTGAACCATGCCCGTGGGGCTTGTTTTAAGCCATATAAAGCTTTGTGTAACCGACAAACATGATGAGGTTTGGACTTGTCTTCAAAGCCACGAGGTTGAGCCATATAAACTTCTTCCGAAAGATCACCGTTTAGGAAGGCGTTGTTAATGTCTAGTTGGCGTAGACACCAACCTTTTAAGAGAGCAATGGAGAGAACCAAGCGAATGGTAGTCGGTTTGATAACCGGACTAAAGGTCTCGAAATAGTCAATACCCTCCTCTTGACTAAATCCTTGAGCCACTAATCGAGCCTTGTGTCGTTCGATGGAACCATCGGAACGCCTCTTGATCCTGTAAATCCATTTACAACCAACCAAATTGATGTTAGTAGGACGGGTAACAAGGGACCATGTCTTATTTCTCATTAGAGCATCATATTCCATTTTCATAGCAAGTTGCCAATGGGGATATTTGATAGCTTGAGAGACGGTACGGGGTTCAATGGTTTGGGGAGAGGGGGAGAGGGAGACAAAAAATTGTTTGGGTTGAAGAGAGTGAGTACGAGCACGGGTAAGCATTGAGTGAGTGGAGGTGGCAACGGGTCGAAAATAAGAGGGGGCAGCAGGTTTGGCTTTGGCAGTGGAGCTGATAGTAGGTGTTTGATAATGGGGAGAGGAAGAGGTAGGAGGTTGCATGGGTGTTGGGGGAAGATTAGGTGAAGGTGGCGTAGAGGGAGAGAAAGGAATGGGAGTAGAGGAAGGAGTAGGAGAGATTTGTGAGGGTGGAGAGATGGGAATGGAAGCTGCATGAGATAAAAGTTGAGGAGAAATGGGTGAATCAGGTATAGAGGAAGAAGATTGAGTGTTGATAATCTGGTGTTGATATGGAAAATTTTCTTCATTAAAGAGAACATGATGAGCAATGTAGATGCGAGAAGTCGGTTTATGGTAACAAATGTAGCCCTTGTGAGAGGTACTGTAGCCTAGAAAAACACAAGGAAGGGAACGAAAATCTAATTTATGTTAGGTGTATGGTCGTAAGAACGGATAGCAAAGGCAACCGAAGGTTTTTAGAAAAGTATAGTCAGGGTCACGGTTGTAAAGAAGCTGATATGGGGATTTGTAAGCAAGGGTAGGAGTGATGGTGCGGTTGTGAAGGAATGTGGCAGTATGAAAAGCGTGTTCCCAAAATGGTTGAGGTAAAGAAGATTGGGCAAGAAGAGTGAGGCCTTTTTCAACAATAATGCGATTGCGACGTTCAACGGCCCCGTTTTGTTCGGGAGTGTGCGGACAAGAGAGTCGATGGTCAATGCCATGTGTGCGAAGGAAGGTGGAGACATTTCGAAATTCTCCACCCCAATCGGTTTGAAGACATTTGATGTCACAATTAAATTGTGTTTTTATCAGTTTTCGAAACTGCATAAATGTTGGGAGAACTTGGGATTTTTGAGATAGGAAATAAATCCAAACATATTTAGTGCAATCATCAATAAAAAGCAAAAAATAGCGATGTCCATTTATAGAAAAAAGGGGAGAAGGACCCCAAACATCAGAGTACATCAATGCAAATGATTTATTTGAAGCAACATGTGAACTAGACAGATGGAAACGATAACTCTTTCCAAGAGGACAAGAGTCACACATTGCTGGGAATTTATTTGAGGTGATTGGCAGCTTGAACGAAGAAACCAAACGGCGTAATAACGGTTCATGTGGGTGAGCGAGCCTCTTGTGCCACCCATGTAGAGTGGTGCGGACACCGGTGAGAGCAAGCTTGGGTTGAGTATGGGAGAGAGAAGGTAGCCGATAGAGTCCATCTTTAACATCCCCGCGGAGAAGGGTCTTTCCCTGAAAGTTCTTAACAAGACAAGTATGAGGCCAAAACTCAAGATAAACTTTATTATCATTGGTAAGTCTATAAACACTAAGTAAGTGTTTGGCAAGATTCGGGACAATCAGGACATTTGACAACTTAATATGATCAAGGGAACATGAACCAATATGAGAAATCGACATTTTGTTACCATTCCCAACTTGAAGTTTTATCTGGTCCTTGATAGTTTTCGGCAACAGTAAGACGATTTAGATCCGGTGAAGCATGATCGGTAGCACTTGAGTCAAAGTACCAAGATGGATCAACGACAGTTGAAGGGCTGTTGTATGCAGCATAGTTGATCTGTCGCTTCAGAGGGGGGCGTCGGGAAGGATAGGCGGTTTGGTTTATGCGATGCCAACAATCGATTGCTTCATGGCCGAGCTTGGAACACAACTGACATTGAAGTCTGCGCCTAGAGTCCTGACTGCGATTTTGGAAAGGAGAAGAGGCAGTCTTTGAAGGTGAGGACCTGGGTGGGTAGCGGTTTGCAATCAATGTTGTGGAATCATTGGATTCTGAAACAGATGTAGACATGCGAGAATGTTCTTGGTCAAGACGTGCCTCCTCATGTAAAAGTAAACCCACGAGGTCATCAACCGTGCTATCTTCAGTCTTCATCATAAAAGTTGTAGTAAACGGACCATATGATGAATCTAAACCTGTGAGAATGTAAAAAATAAGATCTTCATCGGAGACTGGTTTGAGGTTTTCTGCCAAAGAATCTGAGATGGCCCGCTTTTTCTCGATATACTCCATCATAGAGAGAGATCCCTTTGAGAGGGTCTGTAACTGAGTCTTCATAGCCATCCGGCGGGCTTGAGTTTGTGACCGGAAAGTTCGCTCCATGGTAAGCCATGCCATCTGTGATGATGTAGAACGGGCGACGAGAGCCAGAGCTTTTTTCTGAGAGTGTGGATTTCAACCATAGAAGAACGTAGCGATCCCGTTTCTTCCATGCTTTGAAGTCGGGATTAGGTTCGGTCGAAGCAGGTACAGTGTCTGTAGGTGGAACAACACGGGTTTCCGACAGTGGTTTAGGGTCGAGGATGTGTGTTTCAAGACCAAACGTTTCTAGGGTTGTTATAACATTTGTTTTCCACAAGGAGTAATTTTCTCTATTAAGTTTTACACCAATAGGTGGTATTTGAAAATTGAGGAGAGTATTGGAGTGTGCTAATGACAATATTCCTGCCATTGACGAGAATTTGTAAAGGGGAAGAAGAAGGGCTGGCGCTCTGATACCATAAAAGACAGACTTTTCTTCCTTACTTTAAACAGGACCATACAACTCAATTTATATACAAAGAAATTTAACAGAAAATACATGAAATAAGCAAGTAAATAAGGCACGTTAAAAGACACGTGAGAGACTAAGTCGTGGGCTGAACTCTTCAATTTACTTGGGCCATAATTTATTGCGTATTACAGAACAACACAAGGTTTTTTTTTTTCCTAACATTTCATTTTCATGTATTTTTATATTTGCATCATTTGTTTCATTCCAACACAAGGGTTTCGCTACATTGTGCACGGTAAAACCCATAATTTACTACCAATATACAAAATTATTAAAATTGAATTTATATAGTTTTTCCACTAAATAAGTAACAAAAATTTAATTCCTTTGAATTCAAAATCTTTCGCACTCAATTTTGCTGATAAAATTTATTTCCTTTCAAATTCGGTGTTAAAATTGAAGTTATTTTCAACATAATTCCCGATCCAAACGCTCCTTTAATTACACTCTCAAATCTCACATTCAATCTTGAATCTTCCGACGAATACCCTTGCGCATTCTAGGAAATTACTATATTGCCATCCATTAAAACGCGCGTCGTTTTGTGATCTCGTGTCTTAAACCTCTGCCGCCTGTCATGAAAGGGGAACTATGACACGTCATCACATTGCCCCTAATGGATCCACATGTCCTCTGACATCAGCTAATTTTGGACCCACACCGAACCCTTTAAAACTCCCATCCAGCCCTAAGCGCCAAAAAGCACCTCTCTCTCTTTCTCTCTCCATCTTCCCCGATCAAGAACTCGCTCCCATCACTCGGAAGTATGAACGTACAAACCTTACTATTACAATCGTTTGTTTATCTATGAATTTGTATATAATAGCTGTGATTTATGATTATCCCTTGAATTTCATCTCCGTGCTGCTCTGATTGTCGCCTATTTATGTTGTTGATCGTTTGTATAGTAACTGATCGTCATCCAGCGGATTTTTATTGCTATTGTTTTTTTGTTGCTCGATGATTCTGATGAACAGACGATCGTTAGGTTTCGTAGTCCCTAAGCTAACTGTGGCTGTAATTTGTTTTGCATTCATCACTATCATGTGACTTGGTTGGTGTTTAAGAGTTCATACTTTAAGCGTTTCGGGTTCTTTTTTTGAAGCTTGATGATCGGAAGGGTTTCTGCTCTTTTATTACTCGTTCTTTTATGTTCTTTCCCCTAAATGATTTTAATAAGAATGCATGATTGTGTGTGTTTTGACTATTTACTAATTCATCTCTATTAGTTGGGGGTTTTGTTTTTGTTTGTGTTTTTGGGGTTAATTACCCTAATTTAGGGGTCTGATGGCTTTATGAGATTATTAGATTCTACAAACACGTACGCTTCACTGGTCAATACATTGTGAATGTGATTATTAAATGGTGTTTTCTGGGTTATTAAGTTAAAAGACATGTATAGCGATTATGCTGTTCTCATTTTTAGTGAATCATTGACAGAATCATCTGATGATGGGAAGTAGAAGAACAAATGAGAAGGACCAACCCCCTACCTTTCCTAATCCACTAATACAAGCAAATTGCATTGCTCCAAACACACAATCAACCAGCAATGCGACTTTTCAAGAAGCAAATGTTTCTGCAGGTCATATTGAGTCCATCCCAGATTCACCCCTCCTGATCTCCCCTGGTTGGGAGAATATGTATTCAGTGAATCAGCCAATTAGCCAAAGGATGCCTGAAACTAGTGGAAACCCGATGGCTTATCTCATGAACCCTAGTAGCTTCCAGAACCCCCAACTTAACCTGAATTCCAGTACTGCAAACACAGACCTTCAAGAAGTTCCATTAGTACCTGAATGGAACACGAAATGGAGTCCACAGTTTATCAATCAAGGACACAATGCCATTTCAGCTGGTGGGATGAACAATGGAGCTGTCATTAGTAACTTTGAGAACCCATGGTCTAGTAAGAATCCAACTACTGCTAGAAACTTTGCTGGAGATCTTCAGATGAACAGACATGCTGGAGAATCAAAGTTTGGACCTTTTAATAGACCACAGTTAGATGGACATTTTGCTCACTCGCCTTTCCATTATCGCCCTAGAGACACTGCACCAATTCATAGTCAAACCAATGTCAACTTCAATAACAGTCAATGTGGGGTTCAAGTAAAAGTTGAGAGGAGTTTCCTGAGTCTTGGAATTGGAGGCACTGAAGAAGCCATACCTACCTCTCAACCAGGCAGCAGAGAGACTTCTGACAAGCTAAAAGAAGCAGCTTCAGCTGAGTTAAAAATGGCTCGTGCTAGGAAAGCTATGGGTCAAACTTTAAATGCTAACTTTCCAGGTTTCCAGAGAAGCACTAGTGGTTTCTCTAATCAATTGGATCGAATAACCTCAACTGGAAATGAGGTTGGAGTTCATTGCACTCCAAATAGTGGGCCAGGTTCTAGCCCTTATCATATTTTAGAAATGCAACAAAATGATATGCAGCATGGCATTTCTAGGCATGATGATAGCAACTCAACTTTTCTGAGCAGCAGGAATGCAGGTTATGGTGATGCGAATCATTATAGAGTCTCTGTAGGTAATCAATCTGTACATTCAGGAACAATTGGTGGCAATTCAGCTCAATTCCTCAATTCCCAGCAACATGGTTTGAATAGGGTAGTGCAAGAATCTGCTAAGCCTTCATATCCCTTGTCTCATACAAGTGATACACCTTCTGGGAAGCTACAGAATATCCGTTTCAAAACTACAAACACCCTACCATCAGAGAGTCCCATGAATTCTTCTCTCAAACTTGGAAGTGGTTCTACTTCTACCAGACAGAATTATGCAGGTAAGCAAGGTGATTGTTTTCAGTTTAGATTAGGTTATCCTTATTGAATCAATATGTTTTCTTGTAGGAAAACATCCGTATTTACAGAATCACATGCCTACCCAAGTATCTTGGGTTAGCAGTGGTCACGGTGTAACAGATCTCCCATTCCCAAAAAGGCTGGGAGTTGAGGTTAATGGGAGAGATAAAGATAGCCCGCAATCTGCTGAGAGACAAATAAGCTTGCAGACAACTAGTGCAGGTATCCTGAGTTACATAGACTGTTTTTATAATTTATACAGTTATAGACAACAAGTTAAATCTTACTATCATGTGAGATTAATTTTGATTTTCAGGTCAAAGTCAAACACGTCAATATCCAGATAATGTTGTTCGACCTTCTATTGGTATGACTACTTGCTCTCTTCTTAATTTGTTGAGATTGTTTTTATGACAATCAGATCGAATTGATGCAGCACCTGTCAGTTATCCGTTGACTCCTCAAGGCCCCCTTTTCAGTCATGGTAAATAAAAACCTGACAAGTGTACACTAATACAGTTGGATATAATCATATATTGCATACATATTTGATGTTTTTTTTTTTTTTTTTTGGGTCTTATCTAGGCCAATCTCAAATGGTTCAGCTTCCAAACAATCCTAGAGGACAAGCTCCCACCACTTCTGTTGATGGTCTGTCTAATAAGAAGTCTGAGTATTATGCAAGACCATATCACAAGAGAAGTGCAGTGGCCCCACCTTCAGGTCCCCATTGGGTTCAACGCCAGAAGATGTCACATCCAACAACTACTCATCATTCTATGCCAATCCGATTCCCTACAAAACCAGCTGCTCTTGTTCATCCTTCCATACCAATCTACCAATCACAATCACAATCACAGACTCAACAACGTGTTCGTGCTCTTATGCATCCTTCTATACCTTACACATCAAATTTTAAACCTCGTGTTCCTGTGACAGCTGCTCCTAGTCCTACAGTCTCTCACATTACATGGAAAGGTACACTAGCGTTTCTTACTCTTACTATTTCTTCATATATATGACATGGTAATTACTAACTAATGTAATTTGTTTGATTATAATATGCCAGATCCTGAGACAAGTCCTCCTGAATTGACAAAATATAAATGCTTGCTATGCAAGAGGGACCTTTCATTAACATCAGAAGGTGCAGTATACCAGCCTACAGCACCACCAGCAGTTGCTGTTCTTCCGTGTGGTCATACTTTTCATGATCAATGTTTGCAAAAAATCACTCCTCAAGACCAAGCAAAAGATCCTCCTTGCATTCCGTGCGCCATTGGTGAAAATTAGGTCCCATCTCTATTCTCTCTAACCCTACTTTTTATGGGTCCTTATAAATATATACATATTAAACATATAGATAGATATGATGATATTTGAGATCAATTGGATGATTTTTGTTCTAATCACATAACTCAAAACTCTGCTAAACTGGTAGAGAACTGAAAGGATTTGATTTAGACCGGGTATTTTGGGTTTGGAACGTGATTCTCATGTCAATTGAGTACATATTTTGACTTCTTCGGTCTTGTTTGAAATATATTGGATGATTTATTTAACAAGATGTAACATAAAGTTATGAATCTAACTTGGGAATTTTTGGTGGTCCGCTTTTGAATTTTGCATATCGTATACAAGAAAAACAAGAGTTTTTTCTTATGCGACTATTATATGGAAACCATTTAAATATAGGGATAATGACATAAAAACCCTTAAATTTGTAAGTTTTTGTCCGTTTTATCCTTTTGCAGCTTTTAGGTTCATTAAAACCAGATTTTGCAACTTTTTTTTTTTTTTTTTTTTCAATTTTACCCTCTGGTTTATTAAAGTCCTTAAGTTGGGCAAAATGTTCGATTTTACCTTTTTTTTGGTTTATAAAACCCTTTAAGTTTGGTTTTCGTTTTTTAGTTCGTTAAAGTCCTTAAGTTTGACAAAAAAAATCAGTTTTACCAAATAAGTTTGTAAGAAGGGTAAAATTGAAAAAAAAAAATGTAAATTTGAGGCATTAATGAACCTAAAATACAACTTTAGATAAAATTGACAAAACTGATAAACTTAAAGGTTTTTATGGTATTTAACCTTAAATATTTGCATACAGATTGTGCAAATAATACACAAATCATTGGGGCCCATGTAAACCTACTACAATCATTCACAACTCACTAGTGACAACTTATTTGATATTTATAGAAACAAATCCATGTGAAGGAAGGACTTTGTTTCCTTGGTGTTTAAAAATATATATATTTGGATTTAAACAGTAAACCCATTTATGTTTCATTATGATTTGATTATTGGGTCCTCAAAATCTTTTCCAAAAAATATTAATAATTAAGAAAAATAGTAATAAATAAAATGAGTCAAAGGAGCTGAATGTTTTCTAAAATGTATTTAGGTCTTTATAAGTAACGAGTTAGATTAGTTTTAGCGATATTATCATCGTAATTATATTTGACATGTTAATCATTTATTAAAAATATACAAAAAGAGGTGCTGAATCCACAATGTTACCCGTTTTCATCAAAACCTATTTTGACCTGTTACCTAATTCGTCCGAACTTTTCGTTTCGATTTTCGATCTGTAAGTTTGTTGTATATTGTTTATTTAGAAAAGCAAATCACAAATACCATTAAAAAAACTAGCAAGGTGCTAGTAGAAAATGTTGTGTGTGTATATATATATATATATATATATATATATATATATATATATATATATATATATATATATATATATATATATATATATTTGAAATGACAAACTATCGTAGTCCTAATCTAATCCTAAACATCACCTATGTCTCCTAATGGGACTTGAACCCATGACCTCTTATTTGAGAGAGTCACTCCTTACCGCTAGGCTACCGTCGAAAATTGCTATATGTAAACAGACCTATGTTCATTTTTAAAAAAGATCTACAAATATTAAATAAGCATTTGGTCATTAATGACTATATAAACTTTCTTATGAGAATGACAAAGAAAATATATTGTTTGATAATATGAATTCGTTCATTCTTACATAACTATTATCATTATCGCACACTCTCACTAATTAAATCGTCTATAAGGTTATTATAGATTTTTTATTATTATTATTATTATTATTATTATTATTATTATTCACATGTTGTCAAAATGTTTATTGAATCGTCTTCCGTAAGAATGAAAATAAGTGAAAAACGATGTGCGAGAACAAAAATGAATAAAAATTAGTGAGAACGCATGAAAATGGCGAGACTTGTATGAGGTTGAACGTATTCACATTGCTCTACAACCTATTTTGTTAGTAATTCTCATAGAATAGCAATGTCCACACGTTCTCATAATAGTTGTCCATCCATATTATAACCTAATCCACGGTGTGTGTGTGTGTGTGTATATATATATATATATATATATATATATATATATATATATATATATATAGATAGATAGATAGATAGATAGATAGATTTAGGAGACTATATGATCTTTTTCTTTTACAAATGTTTTCAAAATATATTATCATATTTGTTAAAGACAGAAGGTCATCATGCCTCAACATCACGAGGTTGAGGGTTTTCATTTCCTACCCCTTAGCTATTAGTCGTGATGTGTTAGCCTTGATGTTGAGGTGGCATGTTGACCTTTAAACCCCTTCACGACCGACCATACAATCTTTCATTTTTCTTCTCTTTTAATCTTTTGTTTTTCCAGTGATGAGCACTCATTTAAGGTTGTTGTGTGGAGATGGTGTCGAGTTGGTGAATGGTGGATGAGGGGTGACATGCCAACTACACCAACCAACTTAATATAATCTAAATTGATCTAATTTGTGACCTTTAAGTTGTATAGTAATAAAGTGTTGGTATTGGAAGGTTATTCTTTAAAATAATCTTTGGGGGTGGATGTCGTATTCGATCATTTGATCGATTTATACAACGAGATATGAGACTAATTATTGCATACATTCTTATATATACATTAAAGGAGGACACTTTTTAGGAGTAGTAAACTTATGTGGCTTTTGACAAAAATGGTCCTCTGTCTATGTGTTTGTGTTTAAATCCGTCTTTAGGTCATTTTATGTCGGTACCCATATTTTGTGCGGAATAGTTACGGTTTCCTGGTTACTTTGTGTTCAAATCCGTCTTAAGGTGTAATTTTTGTTTTTTAAAACGAATATATATAAAAAACAAACATTTTATATCATATAGTGAAAACGAATGTGTAAAAAATAGGAATTTTTGTTTTTTTAAAAAGTCATTCTTATAATGTAAATTTATTTTGTTCATATTTCAATTTTGCTGAAAGACCTGTCGCATCCGACCCCCGCAATACGAGGGTTCCCCACCTAGTTTGAATTTAAGAACATCTTTAGAGGATATCAACTTTTTTAGGCAGAGAAATCAAATTAAGAAAAAAATCTACATGGAGCTGGACCATAATGGAATTTGAGTACAGTGAAAAACCTAAAACAAGAACAAAAGTGCAACAAAAATGAACAAAGAATCCTCGGTACAAGTCAAGGAGCCTAGACTTGGACTAAGAAAAGTAATATACCAATAACACCCATGAATGACATTATACTTTGGATCAAAAGTAAAAATAACGACGAACTGTGTTGTATATATTACTTTCAAACATCACCCAATCAAGGCATTATAGTTTTGAACCATATGCATAAATAACACTCTTATATCTATATAAACTAATGTATAGCCGCACTACGATACCGAACATCAGCATCACATAAAAGACAATGAGTTTTGGGCCTTTAGACAACAACATCAAGGACATAACATTTCAACCCAAAGTGTGAGCAGATCCTAATAACAATACATTATCCATGATCCATATACCTCCACACAAGAATATGACATCTCATCGGGCTCCAAAAGATGATGTTGACACAATTGAACACTTGGTTCATAAAAAACCAAAATGGAAAATATTCTACCCATCCCAAAAAATACCCACTCGTAGACCTTGTCAAATAAAAACCCAAACCTTCAAGCCTGAGCACTTGAAAGGACACCTTCATATCCAAACTATATCAAATTTGATAAACCAAACCATGAATAACTTCACAAAGTGAGAGAAAGCCAAATGTTAAACAGATTATAGATGTCTCATCTTCAAAAGACACTTACATGTTACAACTGAACATGGAAAATTATCTACACACCAAAGGACCACCCACCCATTTTTATGACATGCAAGGACACACATTTGATGTAGTGTCAAACTTCACAACAAGATCGTAAAAATTACTACCCTTAGAAGAGAAAAAATGCTCACACCAAATACACTTCAGTGAGTTAGAAGAGGCATAATACCAAGAACCACAAGATTATTCCGACCCCCCCCCCCCCCCCCCCAATCCACCTACCATAACCCCATAAAAAACATAGTATTCATTAGAGTGACAAAATAAATGCACACAAGAAAGAAGTGAATACGCACATGGAAGTTTAAACCCACCCCATTTGCATGTCACCTAAAAATCACGTATTTTAAAAAAGTGTCATGATTTTATAGTGTTATACCTAAGTAATTGACTACCCTTATGAACTTAAAACACAAACAAAAAAAACATGGAAAAGGCACAACACTAAGAACCCACACAAAACTTAGGGTGTGCTTAAAAAAATGATCCAATTCAAAATGACCAATCCATTTACCTACCAACATATATTGAATATCTAATTGTAATTAGATTTGATTGCTTTGAAATTTTCAATATCCAAATTGGATCTTTTGGTTCTTGGATGACCATCCAAATCTAATCCCAAACCGACTGATCAAATCCAATTGGATATCTAATTATCATTTAATTGGATATATATATATATATATATATATATATATATATATATATATATATATATATCATCCAATTGAATATATCCAATTATAATCCAACTATTACGCGATTATTAATACATATCTAATTATCATCCAACTATTATGCAACTATTATTAAGTTCTAATCTAACTATCATCTAACTGCATATCGAACAAAGGATTTTATTGTATTTGGTTGGAACTTTAGACTTCTGAAATTTTAATACTATTGAAAAGCTTGTAGAGCTAAGTAAGGAGGAGAGGAAAATGTTAGAGTATGAACAATTTGAAAGGGTGAAACAACAACATTTATCGGCAATAAGCAAGTTGGATAAGAATATAGAGATAAGATCTGTAGACAAGACATGGTGTGTTGAAACAATTAGAGAAATTGCAGATGAGGATGTTGAGTTTTTCAACAAGGTTCCTTTGATAAGCTATTTAGTTGAAGACTTTGTAAAGAATCAACTTGACCTTCCAGTAACCCCGGAAGCATTCACTCATATATTGTTTTTAGTGAGGGAAGATAAGATGAGTACAAAAGATTTTAATGAGTTCAAAATCATATTCCATGGTGTATTGGGTAAAACATGAGAAAGACGTTTGGATTTTGAAAGAAGACAGTTAAAATTTTGAACATTTTGAAAGACATATATTTTTCAGATACTTTTTAGAATTACAAATACAGGGTCATAAGAAGGAATAATAAAGAATTAGAATTCACCATTACTGATTTTCATGTTATAAATTCGAGTGACTTTGTAGATTTAATCAAGTTGTTTAACTCAATGGATCAAAAAGCCATTTTTGCCATAAATCAAAACATCTATTCTATTACCTACAAGCATGTGCGATATTTCATGGCATTTTACTATGCTCAAATGGCATTATCATATATTGATTTGGCGAAGGAATTCAAAAGAGCAGTAGTTGCCTTAGTGTTAGGGTTTAAAGGGGTTAAACCGTTGAGAATTAACTTACTTGATTGAGAGGAAAGATGGTCCGATTTATAAAGTTTTAGAGTTTAAAAGAGTTGTGGTGGAGATTCGGATTTCCAATGGATCACGTGTTACTTTAAGGAGTTCATTTTCCTCTAAGTTTCATGTAAAGAAAAATATTAGTAGCAAACGATGTGGCTGAGGGTTGGGTTAGACTCGATTCCCTTAAACAGATTTGTCGTATGTTCCCAGGGTACAACAATTGCAACAGTGGTGTACTGCCGGATATTTCACTTGCCTGAAAGATTCGCCAGAAGCAGGAATACAGAGAATGATGAGAAAGAAGAGTATTTTCATTCGTGTGTGTTGAATGAGATGGTACACCGCTATCAAAATAGGGACCAAAACCATCAAGTTTATCAAAAAACGGGGGTAGCGTGAGCCCGAGTTTTCGGAGCCGCATTCGTGTCTATGCACGAGTTCGATGTGTTTTTGGTCAACGAAATCCAAGATTTACGTGTTTTTGGTCTACGAAATCCAAGATTTACACCCCCCTGCGCGCGGGTAGGAATTGTAGTAAAACATAAACACAAGATTGTAAGCCTTTCATGCATTCAAGCTTATAAACCTTGTTAAGTTTGGTATTTCTACCAATGTGGGACTCATTCCCACATTCATCTCTTTTTGCTAAATTTATTCTCAAATACCATTCTTTGGGTATCGAGATCTCATTCACATATACTCCATTTTGGACATATAATATATCGTTTCGAAGTTCTCGCGGAAGAGAACACAAACCTACTTAGAGTTAGTTATATATACAACATATGTATAAATTTATATATGTCCAAAGTTAGTAAAAATATAAATATTTATACTAAAATTTCCAACATCACGTAGGTTAGCTTTCCAAACCGATATTTCTACTATATGCTCAGATTACAAGAAATCCAGTCTAGGAGAATTTGAAGGGACACTTACAAATCTAGGAAAAGAAACGTAAGCCACATTTCTAGAGAAATTTTGAGTTCATTTGAGAAGAAAGAGAGCTGAGAAGGGTATATATCTCACAACTTAAAGAGAAGAGTCATATTTATACATGACAATTCACGTATCTGTCTTCTAAATTAGTTAAGTATATCTCGAAATTAATGACATAATCAGTGGTTTCCAAAACTGACAACCACCGGGGGCTTTGTCCCTTGGACCCAACTAAGGGCTCTGCCCTTAAGACCCTGCGGGGACGCAACCCCCTTGACCCCCACCATTTTGTCGTATCGGCTTATAATTCGATCTTATACATACATGTACTTCATACACATCAAACATATAATATGAGCCCCTTAACTTACATATTAATTCCAATTACACAAAATGTCTTATGACAATAAAATCACCAACATAAAACTTTCTTTAAAATCTATGATAAAGAGAGATTCCCAATTACTACAATTTCAAATCTCATTGTTCATGTTACTACATGCGACATTAATTCTGAGAAGGACAAAATAGAGATCATTGTTCATTTGACTTGGTGGTTGGTTGTACTTAAATCCTTGCTGAGTATGTTGAGTTCAAAGTATTTAGTTGTGATAGTCCGAAGCCAAATGAAGACTCCGAAGTATCTTTTGTAGAAGTTGTGCCGAAGTGAAGGCAAAGAGTTTTGATAGCGATGTAATTTTTAGAGCATTTTGTGCTCATTTGGTATATGGTTATTACTTAGGCTAGCATAGGTTAGTGTGAGATGTCAGCTATTAATCACGTGTGCACACCTACGTGTTTGTTTATGACTTGTTTATAACGGTGATTTGCTACTCTATCTCAATTGTGTATATATAGTTGTGTTAGCTGTTGTAATAGGTTTAAGTTTTTCCGGATCTTGTTTATATCTACTTTAATATTTAAGCATTTAATTTGTCACCTTTATGAGTGATTAATCAAAGAGTTTCCTTCGTTTGTTCAAGATAATTGTTCATCTTATAATATTGCATTGTGTGATTCATTAGTTTGTTAATTTTATCAAATTTTAGAGAATTAGTCCCATTGAACTTGGTCAACAATTCATTTTATCTTAGTCTTGTCCATACCAAACGCTCAGTAAAAGGATATTATTATGTCTCGTCTTGTTTGAGGTACCAAACAAATCTTTGCTAAGGCCATGAGGTATGGTTTTGAGATTTTACGTGTTAAAGGACTGCCACATCATCATCAACCCCTTTTCACCATTCATTCATTATAGAGTGGAAATGGTGTTCACTAGTGAACAACCAATGAGAATGCATTCAATTGGAGGTAACCAATCAAAATTCTCGTTCCGTGAAGCTAGTTACTCCACACCACAACTACAACCATTGGGAGCTGTGTTCACGCGTGAACATCCCCTCCACGTAGATTCCACGTAGATGTTTACGCGTATAAATACCCCCGCGTAATATTTTTTACTAGATGACAAGCCTTAAACTTTTAAGCCTTTTACGGACTTTCATGGGTTTTTTTTTTTTTTTAATTATTATTATTATTTTTTTATTTTAAGGTTATCTTAAAATATTTAATGTTTTATATCTTCCACTCATTATCTCAACACGTGTGGAGTTTTAAATGTGGGGAAATAAAAATACAAAAAACAAGAAAAACAAGAACACGAGAAAAGAGCGTGACTTAAAATATAACGGCCGTTGACACCAAGAGAATATTCTTTTGTTCGAGTAAATCAAAATAATACCCCCTATACTATTGCTTTATTTCAACAAGACCCATTGAATATTTTTAACTCATTAATTAAGTTCTTAAAGTTTTACACTCATACCCTTCAAATAAAAATGATAACATTACTACATTACCAGTCTTCAAATACTAACATTTATAAGACTCGACAAGACCCAACCAAATTGACCCTATATGATTCTGTTTTATTAGTCTCTTTATTTTAACCTTTCGCATGATTATTAAATTACGACATGAAGTATGGATTGTTTTCTTACAAAATTTAGCTAATTATATACAGAATAATGTATTATTAAACATAGCTTATCATTATCCGGTTCGATTTTTCAATTATGTGAGTACTTACTGATTTTTGCCAACCCCTTATTAGTTGGAGGGTCTTTGTTGCAATAATACAATTGTATGTGATCGTTTTATATACCCGTCTTGCTCCGTCGTGTCTTGGAAACCCAGGTGCATTTTCGTCATTTCGGTCACAAGACAGATAAAACGAGACAACAAACGATCCGCCGTGGATACTTAAAAGACCCCACCGCCAAATCGCGTTCGTCCAATTTCCTCGATCTCACCGTTTAATATTTTCTCATCGGTGAACAACATATGTACGTTATACAATTCAACAACTCAGCCTCAGCTCAGACAGAATAACCAGAATAAATTCTCTCTCATCTATTGCTGTTTCCATGTCTTTTCAACCGCCAACTGTGTGTACGTGAGGTTTTTGAGAAGAGATTTGGTGGAATTAGTTGAATTTTGCTCGATTTTGTTGATTCGTAGTTGCGAATTTTGACGGAGTAATGGATGACGGAAAGAAGTCGGAGAATAGCGTCGTTAATGGCTTCTCTCCGGTGTCTTCTACTCCTGTTTTCTGGAAATCTCGGAAGAGATCAGGTAATTCGAGTTTGAATACGAGTATGCGTTTTCGTGAATCATTTTAAGCATAATTGAGTAATTTTGTGATTGATTTCTCTTCTTCTTATTATTGTTGTTGATTCAATTACGTACGGTAGTAGATCTGTGCATCCACATGTTGTGGCAGTTTGAATATTTGATGATCATGATTTCGGAGCAAATTTAGATAGGGAGTAGGTGGCCAAATTTGCAAAATGTTATTGTAAAATGGATAAATAGTTTTGGAAAATTTAATTACAAATAGATTCATAGTTCTAGTTTTGACAGATATCATCTGGTTACTGCTGATCATTCAGGGTTATGAATTAAATTGATTTAGCAGTTTCTGGTTGCAGCGAGTGCGAAGAATTTGTACAAGGACATGGTAGATGAAGGTGATAAGACTTCAGAGAAGAAGGAAGAGCAGGTGACAACAACAGATGAAAAAATGGAAGAATCATTATCAACTCCACCCACAGTTCTGTCTGAGAAACGTAAGGCTCTTTTTGAACCTCTGGAACCAATAATGGATTTGAGTGGTAGAAGACCTTCAGCTGAATCCTTACTCCCTCCACCGGACTTTGACACTGCCAGTTACCCTCGTGGATGGCTAATTGGGAAGAAACGGAAGCTTGTAAATGTGGATGTTGTTGAAAGCATGCGCAGGATTGCAGTACAGGAAATGAACAGAAAGGTATTGTACCTTTGGACGCTTTCTTATTATAATTGGATTTTAATATATAATTAAAAGAAACTAATCCTACTCATCTTTATCCTCTATTCCTTTTTAGTCTAAAACTGTACTTGAATATAATAAAAATCATAACAATCCTACTGAAGATAAACAGATAGCAACTCACCATTTTTTTCTTATTGATATCCCGTTTATATGTGTGCGAAAGAAGAGCAGGCCACATGTCGGACTTTAGTCTTTAAATGTGGTCCCTGTTGCTATTATGAGATATACAACCTTGTACCTTGTGTATATTTCTACGAAAATGGTTAAATGCAAGAAACAATAACATATACAAGAAGCAGTAACTATGTTAACCTTGTACTATGATACAATAAGCTACTTTTGCAATAATCTTAAAAAATAAGCTCGCTTATAAAACGGCAACACAGCCTTATTAACTAGCTATCATAACATTCTACTTTCATTTTCTCCTAATACAACATAGTACTTTGAAAAAAATATCCAATGGTAGCAACATCATCAAAATACAATATAATTTGCACTGCTATAATTGGATGGACTTTTCCAAATATAATGTTGGAATAAAAAATAATATGAAAGTAGACTGCTATGAGGTATAGCATTATGCTTTTGTTTCATCTTATTACGACATTATACTTTGATAAATTTATCAATTATAGGAATTTCATCAAAATAAAATGCAATTTGCTTTGCAATATAATCGCGCAACATTCTAATCCTATTATAACATTTACTTTGAACAATGTATCGTTTATGTATAGATATAGATATATGGTATGGAATCTAACTGTGAATACAGGACAGAGAGATTAACGGACTTAACGAGCAGTTAGAAGAAGATGCACGTGTCCTTGAACACCTTCAACTCCAACTGCTTGATGAACGAAGCAAACGCGCAGATGTTGAACGACAGAATACAATGCTGCAGAACCAGGTGGATATGCTCATGAATATGCTTCAGGAGCCTGAAAATATCGATGATGAAGATGGCTCACAAGAACCATAAGTAAGTCTGTTCCCCCCCCCCCCCCCCCCTTTTTTTTTTTTTAAATTCCCGCGTCATTTTGTAAAGCTAGCATCATACGGATCCATCATGCATCCTCTTTTGTTTTATTTTGTGTTGTTTTCGTCAAATATTGTTTATGTAGTTACTCGTTAGTATAAGTATCTTGGAGAAGAAAATGAACTACTGCACCAAATGTATCATATCATATAACATGAATATAATTATATTTTATTTATTTGTTAGTCGAATCGAGAGAACTGCGCGCTGTACCAAAGAAGTTATTTTTTATTTATTATTATTATTATTATTATTATTATTATTATTATTTTTTGTGGGGGAGAAAAGCTTGTTATTTATATCCCATTAATATTGGTATTAGTCTAATGCACACCAAACACACAGTGCAATTTGTTAGTCCCACGTAACAAATGTTACAATAGAAATTAACGTTTTGATGATAGTGTTTTAAAAATTATGAAAGTGTATACATTTTTTGGAAAAAGGGTGTTTTTCTCCTCGTCAACTAATCTCATTCCGTTCATTCGTTGTTTCCTAATTACCAAACAAGACATATTAATGATTTATCAAAACAAGATTATTTCATTCAGCATGAAGTCGTGCAGAAGGTTAAAATTATAATTTTTATCATTGAACACATTCGATCATTAACCTTATCAAACAACATGTTTTTGGTCACAATATCAACAATACAGTCTAACCAGTTGGCCAACAACTTGGCGATGATTTTATATTGCACGCCTATTAGACTGATCAATCGATAATTTGTAACCAACTTAGGGCTGTGAGCCTTGGGATCAAGGTTATGAAGGAGGAGTTACAACCCATAGGGATTTTTGCATGCTTAAAAAAATCAACAATGTATGCCATAACATCATCCTTCATGATTTCCCAATTCTTTTTTAAAAAAGTAATAAGAAAACCCATCCTATTTTCACGTTTTGATATTATCGCAAGCCCACACCATCTCTTTAACCTCTTGAACTTTAAACTAACTTCCAAAGAAAAGCTTGAGTCATAGACAAGGTCTTAAACCTTGGGCTGTAGTTTTGAAGGTTTATCCCGACAAACCTACTGAATTTGTTTTTAAAGAACTCAGAAAACACATCTTTGATTGCACTTGCCTTGGTAATCCAATCACCTTCTTTTTATGTCCTTCATTGAGAGTTGTCAGCGCTTTCTGTTTAGAATCCCATGGAAGTATTTCAAGTTTTCTTTACCTTCAGATCCCCATTTAATCTTTGCCTATTGAGCAACATCAATCATATCCAATCTTTTACAATTATCGAAGCTTGGTGATAACACCGATTCGCTCTGTATTTCTTAATCCCGTTTGAAACACTTATTTTCTTGGCATCCTTTTTGCACTTTCTTCTGATTCTTTAACTGGTTTTTAAAGTTATTGTGCTTGTTTTGTGAAACCGTGTGCAAGTTTTCATTCCAAGCATTAGTGACAATAACTTCAAAATCATCTCATTCCATCCAAGAAATGAACATCTTGAAAGGAATATGCCTATAATCTATCTTGTTTAAACATAATAGTTTTAGTGATCCGAGATCGTTCTCTCCAAAGCAATAGACAAAAGGTTACTGAATGTGATGTAAGATATATTGCTACACAAGTTTGTCGTTATTTCCATATTTAGCATTGTTGGTAAAAAAAAAAACTAAACTCAATTGTGAAATCCAATGCAAATCAATTTCGTTTTCTGTTTGGTTTAAACGTTTAAAATAAAGCAAAAAAGTAACGATGTGACATATTTTTCTACATAATAAGTTCATACACCAATTCATTAAAATGATGTTTGGTCCGTACATTAAAAAACACGGTGTTACTAATCTTCACTTATGGTCGAAGATGATATACCGAGAGATGAAGCGAAAGTTGCAGTAGTATCACCGTTTAAATACCTTTTGAGTCTATCTAAATCGTCTGCAGCATCGAGCATTGTCGGTCTATTTGATGGTGAATCTTGTGTGCACAAAATACCCATCTCCAACAACTCTCCAATGGCAACATTCCACATTTTCTTCACATCGGCTAATTGGTCTTTTGTAGTTTGTACCAAAGACGAGTCGACTATATGTTCCATGTGTTGATGGTAGTGGCTTTTGACCCATTTGTGAAGGCTAAGCCCTTCGGAGAACATATCATCTGTTGGTCTCTTTCGTGTCACCATCTCGAGAACCAGGATCCCAAAACTGTAAACATCTCCTTTGGTTGATGTGTTTGATCCATACCCATACTCTATACAAGAAAGTATACATGTAATGTTTCACAATTCATGTTTAGTGAACAAATGTTACCATTTTGTCATTATTAATCAATACTATATATATTTTTAATAACTTTGTAACAAAATTATCATTTCTTAGCTTACATAATATGATAGATAAAGATAAGTTTCTTATATAAAAAAATTAAAAATTAAAAACTATGGTATATGAACTAACTGAAATGATAAAATGAGATCCAACGGTTATACTTTTGATGCACATTCATAATTGTTGCTTATATTATGATTTCTTGTTTTTATAACATCAAAGTTTTACTAATTTTAACCAAATATAAAAATCTTATGTAGTTGTCTAACTTTTTATAGATAACCAAGATTTAACAAATGATATAACTTAGTTATCAAAGTACAATAAATAGAAGGTAAATAGGAACCAAACTATGTTGCTAAGTTTTTTTGTATAGCAAACCAATTCTTTTGATCCATAGATTAAAAAAAAAAAAAAAAAAAAAAAAAACGAAGGATACGATGTCAAAATAAAAAACCTAATATTTTTAAAATGAATTAAAAAATAGTTTCAAAATCAGAAGAAAAAAAAAAGATAAATAAAAACATAATGATGAAAACATATGTGCCATTGCCATCTACCCGTTAACTAATGGTAATATGGATGATAAATTCAAACCTGGTGCAATGTAGCCGAACGATCCACAAAGCATATTTGCTGTGGAATTCCCCAGATTCTCAGTGCCACCTCCAATCGTCATAACCAATTTTGCTATACCAAAATCAGAGACCAAAGCTGTCATATCATCGTTAAGAAGAACATTGCTGGGTTTCAGATCACAATGTATGACCTTAACCGGAGAATGATGGTGGAGATAAGCCATTCCTTCAGCAATATCACTGCAGATGTTCACTCTTTGAATCAGATTTAGATCTGACGAACCTGAACCTAATCCTCCTGAATCTGGATATAGACGACTATCCAAGCTTCCATTCGCCATAAATGGAAGAACAAGAGCTTTGAAATCAGGTAAACTACACGCGGTTATGATTCTTATCAAGTTTCTGTGACGAATTCTTTTCAGAACTTGACATTCTCTGTTGAAAGTCTTGGTGGAATTACCTGTTTGTAATTGAAGCACTTTGACTGCTATTTGTGTTCCATCTGGTAGCGATCCTCTGTATACTCGACCATAACCTCCAGATCCGAGTAGTCTCTGTTCATCGAATCCGTTTGTAGCTTCTGCGAGCTCCTTATACGTGATTCGTGGAAAATTACGTGTCAATTCCGGTTGAGAATTCGGCTCCGGCCGAGTCGCGTTAGAACTAACGATTTGTTTCAGGTAACGCCATCCGATCACACAGCAGATTACTGTTAGCAGGACTGATATTATTATTCCGACATAGAATACTGCTAAAAACCCCGGCGAACGCAAGTATTTTTTCTTGTGAGAGCAAAACTGAAGGCCGGAAATGTGGCCACAAAGATGTGGATTTCCAAGAAAGGAAAGACTAGTGACCGAATTGAAAACGCCACCAGTAGGAACTCTACCCTGGAAGTCATTGAAGGAAAGATTCAGGAGCTTAAGGGTATGGATGTTGCTTAAACCTATTGGAATCTTTCCTGATAGCCTGTTATTAGATACATCAAACGCTACAAGACGTGTAAGCATGCTTAAAGACTCTGGAAGCTGGCCTTGAAATGAATTGCTTGACAAATCTAGAAACTCTAAGTCCATGTAACTCGAAATTTTAGGGAAGATGGTTCCAGTGAGGTTATTGAAAGAAAGATTGATCTCTTTGATGGTTTCTAGCATGCTGAGTTGACTCGGTAGTGGTCCTTCAAGGTGATTATGAGAAAGATTCAAGAATATCCCGTTTCGTGTCATGGCTGATAATAATCGAGGAGGTATGTGTCCAGTTAATCTGTTATGGGACAGATCTAGATTGGCTAGAACAACACAGTTTCCTAAACTTGAAGGTATGTTCCCTGAAAGCTGGTTATTATTAAGGGAAAGTGACCCCAAACCAGTTAACTTCCCAAAGCTTTCAGGGATTTCACCTGTGAATTTGTTATATGACAATTCAAGTTTACCCAAATGAAGACACTCTCCAATTGCTTCTGGGATTTCACCTGTGAAAGCATTGTGTGATAACAGAAGCTGTTCTAGTGCTGGTAACCCATTAAGCTCTGGTGCTATTGTTCCATTGAGATGATTCATTGTCAAATTCAACCACATTAGCTTTGAAAGATTAGCAAAAACGGGTGGAACTGAACCATAGATTCTGTTTTCTTGTAGCAACATTTGACTGAAATTAACACCGAGTCTTCCAATGGAATCAGGTAGGGTTCCTCCTAACCCCATACCTGCTAACTCAAGCTCCTGTAGCATACTACAGTTAGAAAGTGCAGTAAAAAAGACATCAAGATTGCTGTTTTCATCATGGCTGACCATATGGTTATATGATAAATGAAGATACAGAAGTTTTGTAAGCTTCGAGACTAGCTTTGATGGAAGTTCACCAGAAAGATAATTGTACTCCACATCAAGATTGAACATATCTGAAGCATTTGACAAAGAAAAAGGGATTTCACCAATGAACTGATTGTTATACAAATTGAGATTCCAAAGATTCAAGCAATCCCCAATATTTTCAGGGATTTTCCCAACTAGGAAATTATGTGAGAGGTCAAGATTTGACAAAACAGTGCAGTTTGAGAACAAAGAAGGTGGGATTTCTCCTTGTAATCTGTTGTCTTTAAGACTAAGAATAGTGAGGTTTGATAAAGAAGATAAAGATTCTGGAATCCGACCTTCTATACTATTGAATTCCAGAAGAAGGTTTCTAAAATGGCGTAAGGACGAGATTTCATCTGGGATTTTTCCATAGAAATTGTTTCCTGAAAGATTTATTGTTCGAAGGGCAGTGAGGTTTGAGATAACAGGTGAAAACGGGCCCACAAGTCCAAATTCAACAAGCTCGATTATCCTCACACGATGACCATTATTGCAATGGATTCCTTTAAAACTGCAAACTTCAGTAGTTTCATTCCAGTTTGAAAGCACCAAATACGGGTCTATCTTTATACTCTTCTTGAATTCCAGAAGCGCATCTTTATCTGTTTTAAGGGAATGTTGAGGACACACATGGACAAAGAACATGAAGAACACAAAGAAGAAGAAAAAGAAGGAGAATTTTTTTATCTGGAAGAACATTTTGGAAGCTCCACACTGTCTAAAGGTAATATCTCTTTGGTGCTTTTGCCTACATTTGAGATAGTGAAATAGTGTTTAAATGCTGAATGGGTGTTTTCTGTTAAAGTCCCTTTTTAGTGTGAATAGTGGATTTTGGCATGATTCTTGGAGGGACTATAGTATAGTTTTGTCCATGATGGGTGCACAAATGATGAGTAGATGTTCACTAATTGTTGGTGGAAGTTGATAGCTACAGAACTGAGTTGACCTAATATTCTGATGTTTAAATTGTAGCCACTTTTAGAGCTTTTCTGAGGTAGAAACCATTGTTTTTAGGATTTAGGGGATATCCTAAAAGCTTTTGTGGCCATTGGACAATAGGGATTGTCAGAGGATGTTGTGATATGTGTGTTTATTTGTTTATGGGAAAAGTAGTATGAAAGGAAGTTAACTTTTTTTAAGGTTTTTAGTCCCTTTTAGTTTTAACATAATGAGGTTATTGGTGGGTAGGGTAAAGGTAGAGGTGAGCTTAAGCATTTTAGTTTGGTTAATTCTTGATGTGTATATATAAAACGAAAAGCAATTGGTGAGTGATGAGGAATCATAGGGGTTAAAATGATACATTTAGTTCACAATATGATGGCATGCCAAGTTGTACAAGTGAGTGTTTATTTTTCTATTAACTTTGTATGTTCTTTAATTATTTAAAAAGTATGTTTACTTTATATGGTGGTACATTTTTACTTTTTTTTTTTTTTAATATCAAGTTCTAGTGTTCTACTCCCTCTCTCTTTTTTTATTTTAAATTTATGAAGAAGAAATTTGTGATTGGTCTTTTTTTTTTTTCTCTCTTTCTTTTATTAAGGAATCATAAGGTTTTAGATAGTTTATGTGCGTAAACTTGTGGTGGATTCATTCCTTTCTTTTCCATCTTGTAACCGCATGCTTCGCGTGGGCTAAAGTCTAGACATATGATAGAACACCAAACCAATAACGATGAAAAAAGTGTAATGGCATCATCATAGTTTCTTTTATGCTAACCTTTACATGTTTTAAGGTTAAGTTCGTTATAATTAATATAACACTTTATCATCACCACATATGTATATGTCAATAATTTCGATTCAGGTAATGTTGATAGAATTATCAATTGTGATATTAATCTGTCTTTTTAACAAACTTTTCGAAATTAATAAACCACAATCATACAACTTCATAATATTTTGAACAGCCTAGATTTGATATCAGAAAATCAGATTGTTGCGAAAGAATTTTTGTATGATTCATGATTTGTTAGTAATAGTATTGTATATATCTCAGCTGTTTGGCACGATTCTCCTGTATTTACAACCCTTGTATATTGTTAATCAAATCATCGAGATTGAATCCAATTACATGGTATAGGAGTGATTATTTTTCTAGTCATAATTCTCTTGCTCTTCAATCTCTACTTGATAGACGATGACGGAATCTTTTGTGACAAAGAAACCCTATTGTATTACCAATATCAAAGACTTTATTCCTCTCACCCTAGATCTTGATGAGCTCAATTACATTGATTCTCAAGAACTTTTTGAAACTCTAGGAGTTTTGGGTCCTCACATTCAATAGAAAAAAACTAAATATTATACATTGAATCACACAGGGTTTAGACATCAAATAACAAAATATATAAATGAACGTGTATTTATATATTGAGAATAAACCCCTTCCCATCTCAAAAACTAGTATAGGGACATCACTGCGTTTTAAAATTGGACAGTAAATAAAAATCAAATCAAACTCATATACAATTCATGATAGAAAACTATGCTCAATTCCTAATTTATCTCCTCTTAGTTTTCATGTATAAGTTCCTTCAATATTTCTCAATCATAGTGGTCGGGTGAAACATACCTGTAAGAAATAAAATATAAACCGAGGCCTTGTAAAACTTGTTTGCTTGTATTTTATGTCTCAACTTGTTGGGATGCTTTTCGGATCTTATCTCCTAACACATTCCAACAAGTTGGGAAATCTAAATGTATGATTCGGTCCATAAATTACATTGTTCCCACCCTTTTATTTCACGCCCATATGCCATCCAAATATTGGTGGAAGCTCTTTTCATGGCTATACACCATTTAAATATCATTGGCTGGTCTATGTGTATAAAAGGTGGGTCACTTGATCTGGTTTTTTTTTTCATCTTTTATAAGAGATTAAAAATAAATATAAATTGTAACCCATCTTAAAAACTTGGAGTGGATGACCTTAATGTTTTTTTTACAACAAAATATATATAAATCAAAATTTCAAAAGCTCACATTTTATGTTTTAATAGGCATCAAATTCATTTAAGGTATAATCCAATAAAAAAATAGTCCAATACAAATTAAAGATAATTAGATAAATATTAGAATAAAGAAAAAAAACAATAAAAAATGTGTTCTCAACACGTCGTTCTTCTCCCACTTCAAGGTATATATTGATACGGTGATACACAATTGCACAAATTGGAAATTACCCGTCCGTCGGGTCCTGACCCCACAACTAATATCAAGATACAAGACTTCATCGAGTACAATTATAAAAACTTTAAATCTTTTTTTGGTTATACAACCCGAACCGAACTTGCAACTAGTATTTTTTTTTATCATCTTCTATTCAAAGTGTTATATCCCAATCTCTCGCTTCACCAATCACAATACTCTCACCTTCATGTTTGTTGATGTTATGTTACCCATATTTCACCACCTCTAGTAAGCGTGACTCTCGATCTGCTCCTTGTGTTTTCCTCGAATACACTTCTCAACACAAAGGATTTCATTACATTAACCTCAACTCCAAACAAATCATCACTTCGAACATGTTGTCTTTGATGCGATTGTGCTTCCTTACTAATCAATATCGTCTTTTCAATCTCCTTCTTACGAGTTCCTAGACAACATGTGTGACCGAACACCTATCTCACAACATTTCCTCACCCCATCCCCTTTGTTATTCACCAACCCCTCACCCTACTCACGTTCTGCCCAAACGCTCTCGCTTGTGGGCTCTTCTGTTCTTGACATAATCCGTTCCAAACTGATCTCACTCATCTCTATCCTTTTCGACTTCGACCTTTCCCATTTTGGTGTCACTTATCACAAGCTTCAGTTCCTCGACTCACGTGCAAGCACAACCTCACTCCCTCCAATTACAAGTAGTATTTATTTATAAATATGACTTTTAGCATATTTACTATACAATATAGCTTGAATTTAAAATGTATTTAGAATTATTTATTTTATGTTGTTTTTTTATCATAATATAATTTATTTATTATTATTGAAGCTTCGGTATTAATAGGTGAGATTGACTAATGATTATCTTATTAATACATATGAAATCTATTCGTTAATACAAGTACATGTTGATGGGGAATGATGATTATCTTATTAAGTATTTTTGTACCTTGTATCCTCTATTTTCACACTTTTATCAAGTATAACTACCTATGGATATGTGATCAGTGCTAACTGTGTTTTATTGCTTAATTCATACATCATTATACATATTTTCTATCATAAACAACGAACTATGACCATTCCTTGCCCCTAATAGGCAATGCAAAGGCAGACAAAGTTCAATGATGAAAACGGCCTAAATAAAGACAAATGAATGTTGTTGAATTTAGTATGTCTTTGATCGCATCTTGACTCCTCATAACTGTGATTAAGTTGGTTCAATATAATTTGAAAAAAGATACAATTATCTACAACTTCCATATTATGAATTTTCACGAATTCGACATTATCTATGTTATAATCAACCTTGAAATTAGAGTTAATACATCTATGGTCGAAAATCCAAAATTAATGAAGGCTCATTGCACATTGTAGGTTTAATTTACCTATCTAAAGGGCTAGGTTTTTGAATTTTACAAGATTTTTTGTTTCCTAATTGAAGAAGTCCTTTCACTTCCAAACACTTCCCTAAACATACATATAGAACCTTAGTCGCAATCTAAAAATAAGGAGAAATCTTTACATAGGAATGGGATGATATACCCTTCCAGCCTCCATTCACATCTAAACACTTTCCTAAACATATCAAAACATCCACCAAAGATTAAAAAAAAAAACACTTTTTTCCATGTTCTTTGAGATGATTATCATTATATGGCCAGCTAAACCATCATGTGCAATGTGACATCCTCAATTTTACGGTCAGAAAAGACCGATTTGTTTATGCTTTATTTGATTTGAGATGATCCAAACCCATTCCATTCTCAACCTCCACCTTTCCAACACCCTCCCTTGAAACCCTAACCCTATTTTGAGCATTGTGAGCAAAAACAAGGTGTTCTTGAGTGCTTTGAAGTCCTCTTGGTGCATCTTGGAGATGAAGGAGCTCATTGGAGAAGAGTTGGTTGCATTGGAGCTTGTAGATCCAAACTTGGTTAACCTCGATCTTTCTTCTAGAGGTAAAAAGCTTAAATTTTGATGATGTATTTGTTAGATCGAGCTAATTTATGGTGTTATGATCTTTTGGTCACTTTAGTGCATAAAGTTTAGATCTCAAAAGTTTGTGACCTTGTTATGGATAAAGTTGGAAACTTGGACTTAATGCATTAAGTTGTAAAAGATGCACTTTTGGTCCCTTTGAGACTTAAAGACTAGATCTTGGTTGTTTGGATCATTCTAATGGATAAAGTTGGAAACTTTATCCATTATGGAGTCATTAGGAACTATAAAAATGTGACCTAGATCTATTGTTCAAAAGTCTTGGATTCAATGCATGTTCAATTAGAGAAACCTAGATCCAAGCATTAGGGTTTGTATTTGCACATAGGAATGTTCATATGGCCAAAACCCATCAGTACGCTCAACGTACTCGTCCACGTCTTGAGCAGGAAGGGTTTCCAGGTACGCGGGGCGTACCCGGCCCAGAAGAGAACCCCTAATATGTTGAGCCTCCCTATTTAAGCAACCTTAAGGCCCTTTTGTTGGCCACCTTTTCCAAAGCTTTACCATTTCAAAACCCTAAATCTCATTCATATAGCAAGGGAGTGTCTAGGAGGGCTTAGTATTGTGTTCTTGGCCATTTGGAGCAAAGTGATAGCCTTGGAGGAGGAAGAGTTAGAGCTTAAGCTTTTGGATCCGAGTTTAGCAGTGAAAGAAGCATCATTATGAGGTAAAAAGCTTCAAGCTTTGCATCTTTTATGTTCATGTTTTGTAGAGAGAAGTTTTAGGGTTTTTGGTCCCCAAGTTCATAACTTTTTGAGTGGTTGAGCTCTTAGAAGCCGAGATCTGTCCCATACTAGCTCATTTAGTGTTGTTATGTGATAAAAATCCAGTCTTGGTTGTTAAAGGTTGTTCATGCATGAGATATGGACCTTTTAAGGTTGGAAATAGAGTGTTTTGGGTGTTTGTGACTTCTACGACCATGGAAAGGCTTAAAGTCACCAACTTTATGGATTAAGTCGTATTAGAGAAGTCAGATTTGGATTTTGGACGCAAGTCTTAACCGATTAAGACCTGAATGAAGAGGAGGAGAAAGCTGGGAGTTACGCTGGGCGTAATCCCAGTACGCGCGGCGTAAGGGGTCGTGTACCCCGATTCTGTGAAGCCGCCGAGTACGCTTAGCGTACAGATCTGGTATGCGCCGCGTACCCCAAAACGTTAACTTTTGTTGACTTTTAGGGTTTGGTCAACTTTATAGTATTTGGGCCTTGAGAGGGGTAAAATGGTCTTTTACCTTCCAGAGAGTGCTAAGAGAGGGAATGGTCTAGCCTTGGGAAATGTGTTGATGCCGAGTGTTTATTTTGTATGATTAGGCGGAGGCTAGATCCTATTTTCACGGAGTCCGAGATTTCTGAGTTATCGAGTTACACGAGGTGAATCTTCTCACAATAATTACCTAGAGTGGTATTATGAGTTGACCGGAAGGTCTTATGTGCTATGTATGAGATTGTGTGCCATGTATGAGATTATGTGATATATGATGTATGTATGATATATAATTGTATAGACCGGACCGGAGGGTCCAACGAGACAGACCGGGCCGGAGGTCCTAACGAGCTATGACCGAACCAGAGGGTCCAACGAGCTACGGGACCGGAGGGTCCCGCTGGGACACATCGACCAGAGGGTCGTACAGTAGCCTCGAGTGGCGTATGTGTTGTATGTGGTATTTTGGGGAACTCACTACGCATTTATGCTTATAGTTGTTGTGTTATGTGTTTCAGGTACTAGCGATGACCGTGGAAAGGCGCCGGCGTGACCCGTACACACAGAGAGGAGATTTGATTTGTGATCTTGGGATATGTTTTGATTTGATAACTATTGTAACACCCCAATTCTGGTATGATATTTATATTGTTATTTATTGTTATATTTCTTCAAGTTTTAAGGGGAACTCGACGAGTCAGTAGTTGGATTCGTCGAGTTGGGTCGCGATTTCGAGAACGTTTAAGTTGGCGACTCGGCGAGTCCGCCAGTCTGGATGAAACCCTAATTTCAAGGGTTTGCACCCTATATAAACAACTTTTGGGGGCCTCAAGTCAGCCCCCATCACCCCTCAGAGCTTCATTCTCGAAACCCTAGAGCCCATTTTGCATTTTGTGTGATTTTGGTGTATTCCTTGAAGATTTTGAGAGATAAAGAAAGGTAAATCAAGAGGAGAAGAAGGAGATCCTAGATCTTTGAGGAATTTCAGAAGAAAGTAAGGTATATCTTGGCCCTTTTCTGTTTCTATGCTTAAATCTCCATTGTGAAGCCATTCTTAAACCATTTCTTAGCTTAGTAGTAGCATAGAGGACTCATGGAGTTGATTAACCTTCAGATCTAGCTAGATTTGATTTCCAGGAGCTTAGATCCAACACCTTTATGGATCCATTTTGCATGAAAGCTCTAGATCTACTATTATAGTGTGCTTTTAACCTTAAAACCTCCATTTGATGTTATTTACACGTGAAGTTGGAAACTTTACGTGTAAATCAAGTCCCAGGAACCCAGATCTATTAATGGCATGGATTAGTTTCAAGGAGAATCGAGTGTATAGTATTTGCATGCATACGAATCGGCGAGTCGTTCTTCTGACGCGGCGAGTCGAGTCGCGAGTCCCCTGTGTTTCCTTTTTCGAGTTATGCCGAGTGGAACTAGTGAGTGAGAAGTGGACTCGGTGAGCTAGAGGGTTAGAATCATTTGTGGAAGAACTCGGCGAGTCAATTCCCTGACTCGGTGAGTCCAAGGCCATCTTCATACTTCAAGAACAGACTCGACGAGTTGTTCATACAACTCGGCGAGTCACAGCTAGAATGATCATCTGAGGAAGGAGAACTCGACGAGTTGTTCATACAACTCGGCGAGTCGGATGCAGATTGTCAGAGTGTTAGTAGCGAAGGGGAACTCGCCGAGTTTGCACCAAAACTCGACGAGTTGGCAGCCCAACTCGACGAGTCAAGTCAACTGCATGTTGACTTTGATAGTTAGTTTGACTTGGACCAAGGGTAGGAGAGTCATTTTACCCTCAGTATTATTATTATCAGTATTTGATTGATGGTACTCATGGATATTGTAGCCTGGGTGAAACCGGAGACGCATCAAACAGGTTCCGGAGCAGACCTTTCAGCAGCTAGGCTACGAGGTGAGTTTCCTTCCAGTAAGAACAGGTCTAAGGCCACAACGCCGTCCCGTTTAGTTAGTAGTAGTTTCCGGATTTCGGTCTGATGCAGTTGTTGGTGTGTTTGATTCCTTCGTGGCTCAGACAGGATTTATGTGTTAGGTGTTATGCGCTATGGCCTGACGTAGTATGCAGTATATGAGTTTATGATCATGTGTGTTATGCTAGTTGATATGTGTTTATGCTATGCTATGCTATGCTCAGTTAGTTTCCGGAATTCGGTCCGATGCAGTTAGTTCCGAACTTCGGTCCGATGCAGGGGACAAGGTCCCAGTCAGTTCCGAACTTCGGTCCGATGCAGTTAGTTCCGGACTTCGGTCCGATGCAGGGGACAAGGTCCCAGTCAGTTCCGGACTTCGGTTCGATACAGTTTCCGGGCTTCGACCCGAGGCAGTGGGCAAGGCCCAATACGTGTTTAAATGTTATTGTATGGTATGTGGTAGTTTAGGGGAGCTCACTAAGCTTCGTGCTTACAGTTTTAGTTTTGGTTTCAGGTACTTCCGCAAGTAAGGGGAAGAGCTCGGGATGATGACATCGCACACACCACAACTTCAGTCTTTATCCTGGGAGTTTGTTGATTTGTAGTTTGATTTGATACAGTTGTTTCACGGCATTTTATTATGAGTTGAGATATTTGAAACATGGTCTTTATGATATGACAAACAATATATGGTTTTTATTACTATTTAAACAAAAATTTTGGGTCGTATTTTTGAGATGTTACAACTATTGTGGAATACTTTTTGAGAATATTATATATATATATATATATATATATATATATATATATATATATATATATATATATATATATATATATATTAGGCTGTTGAAAAATAAAAAAATTGTTTCGAAAATCTCATCGTTACAGAACCGGGCAGAACCGGAACCTGATGGAACCGGTCCGGCCGGGACCGGGACGTTATTCTTGTGGATTTTTGGAATCGGGAACCGGAAAAATCGGAACCGTATGTTGTTATTTCTCGAGGACTGATTCCAACATTTGAAGACACGACAAGAATCAGTAGTAACCGGAACCAGTAGAACCGACGGTTCGATTCGGTTCCTATCTTCCACAAAGTTTGGTTTCAGGGCCGGTTTTAGCCAGGTCGGTTTCTTTGCTCATCCCTAAGGGGAAGTTTATTTATTTATTTATTTATTTTGAGAGAAAGAGAGAGGGAGAGAGGGAGAGAGAGATGTGGTCCCTTCGATTTATTGTGTTTTTTTTTAAATAGGTTTAGTGAAAATTAATTATAAAAGGAAATGAAAAAGGTAAAAAGTCTTTTTTTTATGTGGGTGAAGGAACAATCCCAATAAAAATTAAAAACCATTAGGACCTTCTATGAAGTTTTTTGAAGTTAAGGACTAAAGCCCAAATTTTAGAAAACCATAGGTACCATTTATGAAGTTTTGTTTATAGTTTTACAAAATGTTTTACAAATCGACGCTCTGAGTTTCAAGTACCTACCGTTTCACCCCCTCTGATCCTCCTCCTTATATTTTGTTGCTAACGTAACAGCCGAGTGCGTTCGTTAAAAACATTCCTCAAGACTCAAAGCCCTTGTCAAAGTTATCCTCTCTTCGCGTTATTCTCATCGGATCGTCTTCACAATCATCATTGTTCTTCGTTCAATCGCAATAGGTAACACCGAATCATCTAATTAAAATTGTGCGTTCTGTTGAAATTTGTTGATATCTTAGGGTTTTGGCTTTCGCAATTTATCGTATCATACTCGTTCTATTTCAAACAAAAGGTATCAAAGTCTTCACCAATTTTCAAAGTCCACGAGTTGTTTGATACTGTTTTATGTTTTTTGATACTGTGTTCGATGATTTGATGCTGAATTATGGGGTTCGGTGAATATCGATCGTTGATCAGAATAGAGAGAAATTTGTTCTATATTTAGATTTTTGCATCAGTGAACTGCTTATGTTTTAGGTTAGGGTTTGGGGAATTACAATTATGGTCGTGTTTGCTTCTTATTATTTGAGTTTTTGCTTGTTTGCTAGTTAGGGCATAATAACTGTCATCAAATTCCTAATGCCTGGATTTCCATTTACTGTTATTTAACTTGAACAACAAACAACAATAATATCTAGTTCCCATAAGGTTGTAGGGTAAAGGGTAGGTTGGATGTAGACATTCTTCCTCTATAGATTAGCTGCTTCCAGACACAAGTGAGTCAAAAAGATTATGCGATTGCAAATACTAAAACTAGATATAGTACTAATAGTTATAAATAAAATGAAATACATAAGTAGCTACATACACACAAAAATATATAAGCAACTCGTATATGTACTACTCCACTACCTCCTATCTATGGCCATGTCCCCAGAATAAGAGAGCTTCGTTTTCCCCTTCTTTAACTTGATGACTTGATGTCACTCTTTTTTAATCATCATGATGTATGCCACCTCATGCATCTGTGTATAATTATACATACATGTGCATCATTGAGCTGCTCTAGTCTTAGATTTACAATATACTAAGCTTGTTTCTTTGCGAGTAAGCTTGCCATATTTTCATTTGAATTCCACTCACCTAAGTGTTACTCTATCTTGTTTGTTGATTATTGCTAAGGCCTCTAACAAGTATCAAATTATCAGGTTCAGTGAATATTGATTAGTGATAGAAGAGTAAAAGAAAGATGTGGGCAGCTTCATGCCTTGCCTCCTGCTGTGCAGCATGCGCATGCAATGCATGCCAGACTGTTGTGTCAGGGATTAGCCGTAGGTCTGCTCGTATTGCTTACTGTGGTCTCTTTGCTCTTTCTCTCATTGTTGCTTGGATTCTAAGAGAAGTTGCTGCACCACTTATGGAGAAGATTCCATGTAAGTCTAAGATCCTTTCCTTGATTCCTTCCAATCTTTACTAAAAACATATATTATATATATAATGTTGTTTGTGCTATAATATATTTGATGCAGGGATTAATCATTTTCACCAAACACCAGATAGGGAATGGTTTGAGACTGATGCTGTTTTGAGAGTTAGTTTGGGGAACTTCTTGTTTTTCTCAATTCTTTCTCTTTTAATGGTCGGGGTGAAGAATCAGAAAGACCCACGAGACAGTTTACACCATGGTGGATGGATGATGAAAGTCATTTGCTGGTGTCTTTTGGTAATCTTCATGTTTTTCCTCCCAAATGAGATCGTTAGCTTTTATGGTAAGCCAAATTTTCCTTTCTCAATTTATTCATTTCAACAAGTCAAACTTTTACATCATTTGTGTTTGCTGCAGAGTCAACATCAAAATTTGGGTCAGGGTTATTTCTCCTTGTACAAGTTGTGCTCCTGTTGGACTTTGTTCATAGCTGGAATGACACATGGGTTGGATACGATGAACAGTTCTGGTTTGTTCTATTTGTTTTCACCTTTCACAAACAACTTAAATTCAATCCTTCTTTAATATTTATATATACAACATTATTTTTGTTATAAACCATGTGATGGATGCAGGTATACAGCCTTGCTTGTGGTTTCACTCGTGTGTTACGTAGCAACATTCTCCTTCTCTGGACTTCTCTTCTATTTGTTTACCCCATCTGGACAGGAATGTGGGCTCAATACGTTCTTTATTGTCATGACCCTCATTCTTGTCTTTGTGTTTGCCATTATCACTCTGCATCCAACAGTAAGCCTCTAGCTATTTCATTTCTACTATGTTTTATTATTATAGATAGAAGTTGTGTTGATTTGAATTATTAATGATAGGTAAGTGGAAGCATTCTGCCAGCATCGGTTATATCTTTGTATTGCACGTATCTTTGCTACAGTGGACTTGCAAGTGAACCAAGGGATTATGCGTGTAATGGTCTTCACAAGCATTCAAAAGCAGTGAGCACTGGGACACTTACTGTTGGGCTGCTCACAACTGTGCTCTCTGTGGTTTACTCTGCTGTGCGTGCTGGGTCCTCTACAACTCTCCTTTCCCCTCCTTCCTCCCCTCGTGCTGGTAATCTAAACTAAAACTAAACTTTCTCGATTTAAATCATTTTTTTTTATATTTTCTAATCATATGATATTTCATGTTCAGGTGGGGAGAAACCTTTGTTGCCATTAGACAAAAGAGATGAGCATGAAGAGAAAGAGAATGTTGCTAAGCCTGTTACGTATTCCTATTCATTCTTCCACATCATCTTTTCTCTTGCCAGCATGTACTCAGCAATGCTGCTCACTGGCTGGTCAACCTCGGTTGGGGAGAGCGGGCGGTTGGTGGATGTCGGGTGGCCGTCTGTGTGGGTCCGGATCATAACCTCCTGGGCAACTGCCGGTTTGTTCATCTGGTCTATGGTTGCCCCTCACCTCTTCCCTGATAGGGACTTCTGAGGGCAATATCGTAATATTTCACACTAATACATTACCTACGTATTTGTATTTGATTTTGTGTGCTGATGTTTGACTGAGTTGCTGTTGGGTTTGTTTTTCTTTTGTTTAATCATGTGAAATTGTGAATAAATCTTTTATTGAGTCTCGATGTGTGCTTTTTTTTTTTCATTATGTATGATAATACTAATAGATAAGTTTGAATCGGGTGCATGACGCTACTTTTTTATATGCTCTTAATCTCTCCAAAAATATCACAGAATTGACAGGTACATGGTCTGAAAAGTGCATGCATGATTATTACATGTGCTAATAAGATACTGGACAGGACGACTGATTACTTTAAAACTGCATGTGCAACCACACATGATAAACGAATATCTACTCATTGTCATTCAGAAACATGTATTCATGATATTGATTCTCCATTAAAACATGTTAAATACTATAACAAAAATAAACTTCACCAGAAACTATAAAGCTATAGCTACCTACATTCAAATTTATTGTATGCATATGCTTGCTGTCTTTAACATGTCTTTCTGATTTTTTTTTTTTTTTCTTTTTTTTTTTTTTTTTTTTTTTTACGGAAGTTGCACAAACTGAAAGAGTTATATTATCGACATAGATGAGCAATGCTGTAATTTCCCATAAACACACATTTTATTCTTAAATGTATAGATTTTTTTTAAACAACCAACCATATATAATATAAACAAAACTAGCAAGAAGCTAGAAAAAAATTACAATAATTAACCCACACTATCGAACATCTACTCTTCCTATTTGAATACAAGAAAGAAAATTCTTTTATAGAACCAATAACCTCATTTCTTCTAATCTTTTATGTTCCAAACACCATGTTATTTTGAAATATCCAAATAGACCAAGGAGTAGTACAAACAATCACATCAGCAACTGTTCTCTTCTTTGAATTCAACGAGCCGTTATCAATGAAGCTAAATAACTCATGAACAACATCAAAATCCGAACGAACAATCTCGAGCCAACAAAAAATAACATTCAAAGTTCTAGCTGCTACTTTACACCTAAGAAAAAGATGTTCAAGTTGCTCCGCTTCAAGTTGACAAATTGGACATACAACTGAAGTGACTTCCAAGTTTTTGTTAGCTAAATTAATCGGAGTTGGAATTCTATCCAACAATACACGCCATATCATAATATTTACTTTCTAGGAACAAAATCATTCCATCTAGTTTCCAATCCCAACGAAGGCGAAACCACATTATATCCTAATGTCTCCTACTATGAAAGACAAATCCGTATCAGTACCCATATCCCATACCCACCTGCTTGAATACTTTCCAACATAGCCGAAAATTGGACCAATTCTTCACCCTTGTGTATATGATCTCTCCAAGACCAATACCAAACACCATTAGCCCTTCTATCCACAACAAAACAATCCTTATCCAACTCAAGCTCAAACAATCTTGGGAATCTAGTCGCCAAAATCTTACCATGCCATATGTATTTCTATAACTTTTTGGCAATCTCATTTCCAATTCTGCTTCTGATAAAAGAATCAACCACAACCCCTCGATTTTGAAGCCTACGAATGGAAGTTAGAGCCCGACCTCAAGGTCTAGACCCAAGATTATTGACTCTACCAAACTCCCACTAGGCACATACAACTACTTACCATGTAACATCATGTTTCCTGTTATTTCTTATTTCAGGCTCGTGGGCTGGAAGTCGATTGTGTAAAGGCTCTTGGCCTTAAGTAGGTAAAGTTTAGTCCTTGTGGGAGGAGGAAATGATGGTTAAGAGATTTAATCATGAATTGTATTTTGTGTCGAAGGGTAGAAAGGGAAAAGTCATAGGGCGTATTCTTGCATGAAATATGGATTTTTGTTCGAGAAGTTTTTAGTCCAAGATATTTAGATAATATTGTGGGGGCTCTTCAATACCTTTCCGTGGATATAAAGATTGTAAAAAAAAAAAAAAAGAGTTGAAATGAAGAAGTTATGGCTGTTAGAAGTTAGGAGGGTTTTAGGTTTAGCTTAGTACGCACAGGGTGTACGTTGGGCGTACTAGGCAGGAATGATCGCAAGATTTAATCTTGTATGCTTGGTGTACCAGAAGTATGTTGGGCGTACGCGACCAACACCAAACCCTAATTTTGAGGATTTTAAGCCCTATTTAAGCTCCTCAACTTCCCCAAACCCTTTCTATTCTCAGACTCCACCTCTCCAACATCCTCCATTGAAACCCTAACCCTATTTGAGCCTTGTGAGCAAAAGAAGGTCTTTTTAAGTGCTTTTGAGCATTCTTGGTGCAAATTGGAGAAGAAGGAGCTCATTGGAGAAGTGTTGGTTGCATTGGAGTTTGTAGATCCAGACCTTGTTCACCTTGATTTTTCTTCTAGAGGTATAAAGTTTGAATCTTGATGATGTATTTGTTAGATCTAGCTAGTTTTGGATGTTATTAGTTTTTGATCACTTTAGTGCATAAAGTTTAAATCTTGAAAGTTTATGACCTTTTTATGGATAAAGTTGGAAACTTTATCCATCTAAATATCATTTTGATTCAAATGTAAAGGTTGGAAACTCGGACTTAATAGATTAAATAAGAAAGATGCAATTTTGGTCCCGTTGAAACTTAAAATACTAGATCTTGGTTGCTTGGACCATTCTAATGGATAAAGTTGGAATCTTTATCCATTATGGAGCTATTAGGAACCATAAAGAGATGATATTGGTCCTCCCATCCTTTCCATGAAAGAGTTAAGATGTCTTAATGGATAAATAAGTTAGGGTTTTAGCTTTTGGACCTTTTCTAGCCATGGAAAGTCATAAAGTTGGAAACTTTATGACTTAAGTCGATGTTTTGAGTCTAGATCTGAGCTCTGGACAAAAGGTCTTAAGGGATTAAGCACTAAAGAAAGGAATTATCTTGGTCATATATACACTAGGCATACCTGAGAGTACGCTGCACGTATTGGCCTAGAATCACGTACGCTGGACATACGTGGAGTACGCTGGGAGTACTTAGTTGCCTTGGACTTTGACTATTGTTGATTTCCGTTGACCATTGACTTTTGATCAAGTTTGAATTTGGGTCAAACTTGAGGATTTTGGACTATTGATTGAGATTTTATCTAGTTCTAGTGTTAGTGGGTTCTCAAGTGCAAGCAGTGCAAAAAATGGATCGTATCGCAGTGTTTCAGAGTTCTTCGATTCAGATGAGTTTTTCCTCACTATACTTTTATGGGTCAAAGGCACCAATTTCGGCCCACTAGATTATGTATCCCATTATAGAGGATGTAACTATGTTGTAGTGAACTGTTACATATGTATCATGATATATATGATGTTGCTATGTTGTAGTGGTATGTACATCTGCATGTTTGTCTGATGACTAGTTATATGATTATTTGTTGATGGATATTTGTTATTTGTTATGTATATGTCGACATGGTATGATGAGGTTGAGATTGTACCATTCTATTTATTAATTAAATAGAAAGATAAAAATTAATAAATGAATAATAGCCCTAAATGCGGAATAATTTAGCAAGACCTTGGGTAACACCCCCCTCTGGCACGTATCACAATATTGTCCGCTTTGGGCCACTCGGCACGAGGACTTCCCAGGGGGTCACCCATCCCGGTACTACTCCCGCCTGAGCACGCTTAACTGCAGAGTTCTTATGGGATCTGCTGCCCTCACGGCTTTAAAACGCGTTGTGATAGAGAAGGTATCAACACCCCTTATAAGGAATGCTTAGTTCTCCTTCCCAGCCGATGTGGGATCAGGTGCAACCCACCTTCACCCCCCATTATAGGGTTCGACGTCCCTGTCGAACACATCGACCCGTGCCCTAGCTCTGATACCATTTATAACACCCCCCTCTGGCACGTATCACAATATTGTCCGCTTTGGGCCACTCGGCACGAGGACTTCCCAGGGGGTCACCCATCCCGGTACTACTCCCGCCCGAGCACGCTTAACTGCTGAGTTCTTATGTGATCTGCTGCCCTCACGGCTTTAAAACACGTTGTGATAGAGAAGGTATCAACACCCCTTATAAGGAATGCTTAGTTCTCCTTCCCAGCCGATGTGGGATCAGGTGCAACCCACCTTCACTTTTTAAATGTAACAACAGCAAAATTCAGGTCAAAATTTAAAATTTTATAAAACCGTAATTAAGTATACTAAGTGGTAGATATTGTAACAAGGTTTTTATACATATAAAGAACACTAAAATCCGAGTTATAACGAAGAAGTTATGACCATTCTAAGTTTCCCGACAAAAACCGGCAATACGAAGTTACGTAAAAATGCAAAGTTTCAACAAAACACTTTTTGACCTTAGGTGTCTAAATGAAAGTCATAGATATCGTCAAACCGTAACCGTACATAAAAAGAACGTCCGAATCTGACTTCGTATGAGGAAGTTGTGATTTTTCTAAGTTGCAGATATAGCAGTAGACAGCTAAAAACTCGAAATAGAGATCGAGAGACTTTTGGCCAAAACAACCTAAATGAGAATCAAAGGGATCAACAATTCTAGCGCAACGGTAAAAAGTCTGACGAAAACGGACGTCGGATGAAGAAGTTATGGAACTTTAACGGACTTTTCCTGTCCCGACCTATTAAAAATATAATATTAAAAATAAAGTCAAAACTAGCCGACGGAGTCTAAACGAAAGTTGTAGATCGTAGTCTCACCTTCGCGTGGATATAAAGAACGTCGAAAACGGAGTTCGTATGAGAAAGATATGAATTTTTGAAGTTTGTTAATTAATTTAAATATAAATTAAATTAAATCCCGATATTATCCGAAGGAGGAGTCACCGGTCCGACCCCTCGTACGCCCAGCGTACCGTCGTACGCCCAGCGTACTCGGATGCTAGGCTCCGGTTCGTCCACGTCGCTCCAATGTTTCGACCGAGGATGCGCTCATGCATGACGCACGAGTACGCAGCGCGTACTCTAAGTACGCCCCGCGTAACGCAACCCCCTCAGACCCCTATAAATAGCATGCGAGGGTGCCGGCCAAAATTGCTAATTTCCTTCCTTTCTCGCGTCGAAGCTCTGCGTTTCAACCCTCGGAATCATCCCAAAGGCCCGGTTTTCATATCCAAGGTGGGAAGAAAGTTTTACACTCCCGAGACTCCCGAGATTTCCCGAGAATCTCGAGAGATCCGCTTTCTCGAGTAGAAGTTCTGCTCGGTTTTCGTCACGCTTTCTTCAATCAATCAAGTGAGTTCATACCCCTTTCAAACACACTTTAAATACATTTTTAAATGCTTTTATACTCTTTTAGGGGGGGAATACAAGTAAACATACGATTATTATCGTGTATTTTATAAAGTTTCACTTCACTTGTGTTATCAAATAAACCACTTGGAACTCATTACTATTATGGAAAACTCTTGTCTTACTTTGTGTGCATTAGACTTATACGAAGTATATAATGGTCTTTCATTGTTAAATCTTTTTATACATTCTAAAAACTTATGATTTTGCTTTATCAAACATTGTGAAAAGGGATAAACTTTGCATACAAAACTATCACTTTAATATCAACTTAATTGAGAATCCATGAGCCGTGTACATCTTCAAACGTTACTTTTCTTTATTAGAAAGTACTGCAGTAAGTCCTGTTTATAACCAGAATCTCCCGCGACGAGAACATGTCAAATGTGTATAGATCTATACGGGAAGTCATGATCCCGCGCCCTGACTGTTAGCTACAGTCCGTCTTTTGGGGTGACAGTTGTCATAGCACTGCGACGCCTGAAGAACGTCGTTACAGGCATATTATGTTTAGTATGGTTATAAAACTCATCGGATATACAATTATTATGATATTCAGTTTTGATGAACGAGTAGCTATTAAAACTATTCTTCATCCAACCGGTTCGATCTTCGCGTAGTTTTATTATATATAAAACTATGACACAACTTACGAGAAACGTCGGTTTCTTGCAATTTTCGGTCTTAGAGACTGCCATTTTGTGTGAGGAAAATAAGGGTTTTTCCTGCATACAAACCAAACAACTAATAGGAAAATAAGGGATTTTCCCGGTGCAATCATTTACAACTTATAACACGAATATTTATATGCATTACATATTTTTATAAGAATATAAGGGTTTTTCTTGGAAAACACAACAAATCGTATCTCAACCATTAGGGAAAATATGGGATTCTCTGGATCTAATGCATTCATTTTCAACACAACAAATCACAACTCTTTACATTTTGAAATGCTACATTTACTGGAAAACATACACCCATTTTGGAATGGCATCCAATTTTTCTAAATTACTTATGGACTCACCAACTTAATTGTTGACACTTTTTCTTTGAAATAACTTGTATTCTCAGGAAATCGCTAAGCAGGTTGGGAATCAACTTTTGGGATTAACGCGCTGGCGTTAATTACTTCTTTTGGAATGATGTTTATGTATTTAACTTTTGAACATGTAATGAATACAATTATGTAAACATTTTGGAAACTTTAATATATATGGTGGTGTGTACTTTCCTTTCTATGAATTGTTATGATACTGGATATGACGTCCTCCGCCCCCGAACGTTTCCGCCGTTCTGGTTTGGGGGTGTGACAGATTGGTATCAGAGCATTGTTTATAGGGAATTAAGTATATCAAAACCATTTCTTTTTAATATACAACTATAAACTCAACTGGGCAAAAACACTCTGAGTAAGAGTCATACTTTTAAAAATTAAATTTTGTTTAGTTTTTGTAAAGTAGGCATGCATTCATTTCATATCAATAACATGGTCAGTATCATAATTAAAACAACATTGAAGTATTATATATAAGTTGTGCAGTGCAGGTATGCCTTGGGACATGTAATCGGAACTGGGAAGGATATAGCCTGATCAACTATATTTGTCCAAGAGCCGACTAAACATATGCCAAGGAGTGTCTGTAATGGACAACAAATTTTAAAACTTACCAAAAGCATATCATTAAAGAATACTAAGGGAGTATTCGAGTGCCTTCAACCATTAAACTTAAGAGTAAATTCCATGTGCTTTAGCTTATAGTCCATTCTTAACCCTATTCTCGTATAGACTCAAATGGCTGGATTCCATCACCCCGGTGACCCCTACTACCCCAACCATGGTAATGGAGAAGGGATAGAGAATGATCCTAAAGAAGGAATGCAAGAAGAATCAGACTCAGATCCAAAGAACAATAACCTACCCTTAACGGCTCCAATTCAAAATCCTAATCCTCGACCGGAATTTCATTGCTCGACGCCCCTTTGGGGAAACTAACCTAAACAGGTGGAGCCGCGAACAGGATCAACCCCTTACATTCAACGGAGACCGAAGCTTCTACAACCTAAGCGAGGGAGGCTCAGCAGACAGAGCCCTTCCTATATTGGTTTGTCGGATTTCCCGCATTGATGAACAAGGACGGACGACCATCCATCGAACTGAGAAAAATGATGCGAACACTGGAGTCAACACAGTTCGCATCCGACAGTTAGGATTAGCTCACGAGAGAATCGTAAATCGAAATGAAGCGTTGCAGAGAGAGCTAGCGGCAACTCAAACCGAAGTGATAGAACTTCGGGCACGCCAGGCAAGACATGGACAACGTATGCCCGAGATGGAGCGTCAGTTGGCATAATCTAAGACCCATGTAGCCAGATCACGTAACAAATAATACTTGTCTGACTTTCAAAATTTTGTCATAGCATAAGACCTCGGATAAAGTCCTTGCTTTTCTTAACCTCGTAATCGGAGACCTTTAGATAGGTCAAATTTTCCTAACTGCAAAATGTAATGCACCATGTTTTATAATATGATGTATCTCCTTTATTAAACCCTTTGCATACCTCTCCAATTCATGTGTTTATCTACTCTCCTTATAAGTCGAACTCAAAACCCTATTCAGGGGTAAACCAAACTTCTGATATAACAGAACACTAATGCGCGACTTTCGAATCATTAAAACTTATAGTTCTTCTTGTTATTTCCTTATCAGAATCATGTCGCCAAAGAAAAACGATCAACCCATCAACCAAACACCAACTCTTCAGATTGATGCAGCTACCTTTCAAGCTGCAGTCTCGGCTGCCGTATCAGCTGTTCTGACCCACCTTAACGCTAACAACGCGAATGTTAGCGGGATTGTTAACAATAGCTCCAATCCAAGTAACAATCAAATACCTCGACGGGCAACAAATTACCACAAAACCTCCCATCCCAAGACCAAGAATAACAAACGAAAGCTTTGGGCTAAAGCTAAAGGAAAATCACCCCAAGGGATGAGCAAAAGACGACAACATGTGGCAACCTTCGCAGCCACGACATCTGTACATCCTACTACCATCCCTTCTGGTATCCCAATTGTCCCTACACCAGCTAGGCAGTATGCTGGAAACCTACCGGAATGCAATAAGTGCGGTTTCCATCATCTAGGTAGTTGTCGTCCGTTACACTGCTTTAAATGCAACAAGAACGGACATACTACAAATTGCTGCCGGACTCGGACCCAACACATTACCTCAAACACCAATGTCGAAATCTCTCGAATATGCTATCTATGCGGCGTAATGGGACTGTCCAACAGAGAAGGATGACGGCGAATCCGGATGAGTTTGACCTCAGAATGGAAAGAAGCAACGAAGGAACCTACTATAGTATACGTTCACTTCCAATCGTCAGTATTATGTATGTCTTTTTAAAACATGTTTAAAACTAGTGCAACTAGAGTCTTACCTCTTGCGGGATCCCGTCGGTATAGGGATGCTCGTACTGCGTATACTTACCTTTTGTAGTATACCTTATTCGCATCAATAGTCTTATAGTACTCTAAAGTGCTGTAACTCTGTTGATGGTTGCACGGTTATGTTTTGTCTATAAACATCTTACGTTCAAATCTAATGTCTTTAAGTTTCCTTATGATTCTGACATTATCATATGACTTGATTCAATTTGATCCTCACAAAAACAGCTTCATACGTACATCCCTTCCTCCGAAATTCTCTTTCTAGCAAAGCCTTCATTCTAGAATACCAAAGTACTCGTGCATAGAGCACTTATTGTTTCTCATCCTTTTCGAAGAAAAATTCAACAAACCACCCCGAAGTACCACACGTGTAGTACGTCAAGTTCAATCCAAAGACCCACAGTTTCAAGCCTAATTATATACGGCTCATATACCTGAGACTATGATTGACGAACCTGGTATGGTTTCTACTTTCAAAACCCCGAAGTACTCATGTGAGGAATCATTATAACTTTCCCGTAGTATCCCCCAACAGATCATTTAGAAATACCACGCTTACAACAAGTCAAATCCAAGCTCAGAAACTAGCAGTGAATCCAACCATGAATTTCAAAACATAGCTGCCCTAATTCATCGAGTGAATATGCTAACATTTAGAAGAACATAAGTAAATAAACCCAAAACCGCACGATCCCGATCGGTCGAAGTGATAGGTGGAGTAATGAAGGTCCGCTGAAACACACACATTAGGATCTAGATTCATAAAGGAACAAGAGGAACAAATGGACCATAAGCACTAATGCCTGCCTGCAAGTATTGGAGTCCCAGTCAAAATGCGAATTTCGGGACGAAATTCTCTCTAACGGGGGGATAATGTAACAACAACAAAATTCAGGTCAAAATTTAAAATTTTATAAAACCGTAATTAAGTATACTAAGTGGTAGATATTGTAACAAGGTTTTTATACATATAAAGAACACTAAAATCCGAGTTATAACGAAGAAGTTATGACCATTCTAAGTTTCCCGACAAAAACCAGCAATACGAAGTTACGTAAAAACGCAAAGTTTCAACAAAACACTTTTTGACCTTAGGTGTCTAAATGAAAGTCATAGATATCGTCAAACCGTAACCGTACATAAAAAGAACGTCCGAATCTGACTTCGTATGAGGAAGTTGTGATTTTTCTAAGTTGCAGATATAGCAGTAGACAGCTAAAAACTCGAAATAGAGATCGAGAGACTTTTGGCCAAAACAACCTAAATGAGAATCAAAGGGATCAACAATTCTAGCGCAACGGTAAAAAGTCTGACGAAAACGGACGTCGGATGAAGAAGTTATGGAACTTTAACGGACTTTTCCTGTCCCGACCTATTAAAAATATAATATTAAAAATAAAGTCAAAACTAGCCGACGGAGTCTAAACGAAAGTTGTAGATCGTAGTCTCACCTTCGCGTGGATATAAAGAACGTTGAAAACGGAGTTCGTATGAGAAAGATATGAATTTTTGAAGTTTGTTAATTAATTTAAATATAAATTAAATTAAATCCCGGTATTATCCGAAGGAGGAGTCACCGGTCCGACCCCTCGTACGCCCAGCGTACCGTCGCACGCCGAGCGTACTCGGATGCTAGGCTCCGGTTCGTCCACGTCGCTCCAATGTTTCGACCGAGGATGCGCTCATGCATGACGCACGAGTACGCAGCGCGTACTCTAAGTACGCCCCGCGTAACGCAACCCCCTCAGACCCCTATAAATAGCATGCGAGGGTGCCGGCCAAAATTGCTAATTTCCTTCCTTTCTCGCGTCGAAGCTCTGCATTTCAACCCTCGGAATCATCCCAAAGGCCCGGTTTTCATATCCAAGGTGGGAAGAAAGTTTTACACTCCCGAGACTCCCGAGATTTCCTGAGAGATCCGCTTTCTCGAGTAGAAGTTCTGCTCGGTTTTCGTCACGCTTTCTTCAATCAATCAAGTGAGTTCATACCCCTTTCAAACACACTTTAAATACATTTTTAAATGCTTTTATACTCTTTTAGGGGGGGAATACAAGTAAACATACGATTATTATCGTGTATTTTATAAAGTTTCACTTCACTTGTGTTATCAAATAAACCACTTGGAACTCATTACTATTATGGAAAACTCTTGTCTTACTTTGTGTGCATTAGACTTATACGAAGTATATAATGGTCTTTCATTGTTAAATCTTTTTATACATTCTAAAAACTTATGATTTTGCTTTATCAAACATTGTGAAAAGGGATAAACTTTGCATACAAAACTATCACTTTAATATCAACTTAATTGAGAATCCATGAGCCGTGTACATCTTCAAACGTTACTTTTCTTTATTAGAAAGTACTGCAGTAAGTCCTGTTTATAACCAGAATCTCCCGCGACGAGAACGTGTCAAATGTGTATAGATCTATACGGGAAGTCATGATCCCGCGCCCTGACTGTTAGCTACAGTCCGTCTTTTGGGGTGACAGTTGTCATAGCACTGCGACGCCTGAAGAACGTCGTTACAGACATATTATGTTTAGTATGGTTATAAAACTCATCGGATATACAATTATTATGATATTCAGTTTTGATGAACGAGTAGCTATTAAAACTATTCTTCATCCAACCGGTTCGATCTTCGCGTAGTTTTATTATATATAAAACTATGACACAACTTACGAGAAACGTCGGTTTCTTGCAATTTTCGGTCTTAGAGACTGCCATTTTGTGTGAGGAAAATAAGGGTTTTTCCTGCATACAAACCAAACAACTAATAGGAAAATAAGGGATTTTCCCGGTGCAATCATTTACAACTTATAACACGAATATTTATATGCATTACATATTTTTATAAGAATATAAGGGTTTTTCTTGGAAAACACAACAAATCGTATCTCAACCATTAGGGAAAATATGAGACTCTCTGGATCTAATGCATTCATTTTCAACACAACAAATCACAACTCTTTACATTTTGAAATGCTACATTTACTGGAAAACATACACCCATTTTGGAATGGCATCCAATTTTTCTAAATTACTTATGGACTCACCAACTTAATTGTTGACACTTTTTCTTTGAAATAACTTGTATTCTCAGGAAATCGCTAAGCAGGTTGGGAATCAACTTTTGGGATTAACGCGCTGGCGTTAATTACTTCTTTTGGAATGATGTTTATGTATTTAACTTTTGAACATGTAATGAATACAATTATGTAAACATTTTGGAAACTTTAATATATATGGTGGTGTGTACTTTCCTTTCTTGAGAAGCATAAAGTGTCAGCCCTTGAGTTGATTATGGAGCCTCTTTGCCTTAAACCCTAGTTTATGGTATCTTTTGCCTAGATCTCCTTCTCTACACGTAAAGTTTGCAAATTTAAGCGAGGAATAGGCTTGGGAAGGGTAGATCTACAGTTTGGAGTCCATGCATGACTCAAAAGTCCTCTGCATGTAAGGAGATCTGAATGGACTCGACGAGTCCTTTGAGTGGACTCGGTGAGTAGCATGAATAGCAGGAGCAACTCGACAAGTGGGATGAACAGCTCGTCGAGTCAGATGAAGATTGCCTTGTACTTGGCGAGTCTGTTCTTGGACTCGGCGAGTCAGGTTGCGAAACCCCAAACCCTTCGAGTTGAGACTCGAATTAGTGAGTCGGGTGGAGACTCGGTGAGTTGGACAGGTCAGGACTCAGAAATCGGTAGACTCGGTGAGTCATGGACTGACTCGGCGAGTCGAGACGCGAATGGAAGGACTCTGAATATATGAACTCGGCGAGTCAATAGGTTGACTCGGCGAGTAGGGTTGACCTGGGAGGATGACCTTGACCAGGACTTTGACTTTGACCAGAGTTGACTTGGTTGTCTCTCGGGGGTCAGTTAGACTCAGTGTTGCTCTGATATTGGTAGTTCGGGGAGCAAGGGGAGCAGGAGTTCAGTGAGTTGCCGGGCAGCAGCTAGTGAGATCATCAGCAAGTTCAGCCAGTGCAGGTGAGTTTCCCTTTGTGTGAATGGGTCTAAGGCCACAATACCGGCCCATGTAGTTATGAGTAAAAGACTCGGGGGTTAGCCCTAGGCACAGTATGCTAGCATGATATTCCGGACGAGGTCCATTATAAGCGGGCGGGTGCCCAAGGATTTGTTTATATGATAGTTTTTACTTGTTGTCTGGTTGATACATGTATGTGCCTGGTAGGGAGGTGAGTATGGGCGAGGTCCCGTATCTCACCAATAGCAGAGTGTGGATGGGGTTCCACGTCTCATTAGTAGCATAACAGGGGCGAGGCCCAAGTTAGTGAAGGAGTGAGAGTGGGCTGGACCCGTATCTCACAACCAGTAGGAGCGTGGACGGGGTTCCATGACTCATCAGTAGCAGGACAGGGGCGAGACCTAGGGCAGGCGAGGCCTTAGGACATGATCATTCGTATGAGTTTAGCTTATGTGTTGTGATATGTTTATGTGTTATTATTTTTTTGGCGGGCGAGGCCCTGTGACAGGCGATGCGTAAATGAAACAGATCTGTATCCGAGCGGGGCTTGAAGCCAGGCGGGGCCTGGAGCGGCGGGGCCGTTGTAGCGGGCAAGGCCCGAGGCAGGGGGCGAGGCCCAAGATAGCGGGCGTGGCCCTGTATGTGCAGTATGTGATTATGCATGGTATGTGGTAGGGTGGGGAACTCACTAAGCTTCGTGCTTACGGTTTTTAGTTTTGGTTTCAGGTACTTCCAGTAGCGGAGGGAAGAGCTCGGGGTGACCGCATGACACACACCATAAATTAGACAGCCTGGGAATGTTTACTCTAATAATGAACATGTGTTTTGAAAATTAATACTCTAATTATGTTTTGGAATGATGACTTTGCTTAAAGTAATGTTTTATTAAAAGAAATTTTTGGTCTTGAATTTTGGGTCTTTACAGTGAAAAAGTCATAATTGAGAGTTTGGGGGTTAAAATGTAAATTTTAGTTTAGTTTGTAAAGAATTTTGAGGGTCGAGGGCTTTATGGTAAAGTATGGATTTAATTCGAAAAGGATTTCAGAAGTCAGGGTATGATTGGTAATTTTCTTGGACTTACTATGAAAGGATTTGTGGGAGAAGGGGCTAAAGGGTAAATTTTGGATTTAAATTGAAGAGATTGTGAATGGAGGGACCGGGTCTGCCATTTTTGTTAGAAGTTCTGAAAAAGGAGAAGTTGTATGCAAAGTTCTCCAAATGTGATTTTTGGATTCAAGAAGTCCAATTTTTGGGTCATGTGGTTAACCAATAAGGGATTATGGTTGACCCAACTAAGATTGAAGCTATAATAAAGTGGCAACAACCAAAAAGTCCCATGGAGATCTGAAGCTTTCTGGGATTATCCGGATATTACCAAAGATTTATTCAAGGTTTTTCTCGATAACTGCTCCATTGACAGCTTTGACCCACAAATGAGATACTTATACTTGGAGTGAGAAGCATAAGGAATCATTTGAGAAGCAAATGAAGAAGTTGTGTGAAGCACCGATTCTTTCTTTACCCGAAGGAGTTGAAGACTTCGCAGTTTATAGTGATGCATATGGAGTTGGGTTAGGTTGTGTTCTGACCCATATGGATAAGGTGATAGCATATGCATCGAGACAATTGAAAGAACATGAAAAGAACTATCCCACTCATGATTTGGAGTTGGCAGCGGTAGTATTCGCACTAAAGATATGGAGGCATTATCTTTATGGCACAAAGTGCAAACTTTTCACTGATCATAAGAGTCTTTAGTATCTCTTTAATCAGACGAAATTGAATATGCGGCAACGACGCTGGCTAAAGTTGCTTAAGGACTACGACTGTGAAATACTTTACCACCATGGTAAAACAAATGTTGTAGCTACCGCTTTAAATAGAAAAGTGAGCCTTGAAAAGAAAAGGCCAAGAGCATTAAGAATCGAAGTTGTCTCAACGATTGTAGAAAACATCAAAAAAGTTCAGGAAGAAGCTTTAGAGAAAAATGAACGAAAGAAAGAACGTTTGGGCAAAACGTTAGTGTTCGATACAAACAGTTAAGGACTGAAAGTATTCTAAGATAGGATTTGGGTACCTAAAACGGGAGGAATAAGAGATCTTCTGATGGAGGAAACTCACAAGACCATATACTCGATTAATCCCGGCAGCACGAAAATGTTTTTTTTTTTTTTTTTTAAAGTAAGTTCTAAAAGTTGAAAAAAAGATTGGTTCCTCAGTTAATTATGGTTGTGTATTGAACCTCACCATATATATATATATATATATATATATATATATATATATATATATATATATATATATATATATATATACTATTTTATTTCTATATATTGATTTATTTAAATAGTGAACCACGTACGTTTCTATTCTAGACTCACCACTGACGTTATGTAGTTGGAATAAAAAAAAAAATTAATCACCAAATCGGAGGAAGAGTGAGAACGCGGCAGCCCCACCCCTACCCTCCTCCCCGCACCACCTTTCCCACAACGCCAGTGTGGTGTTCCTTCTTGCGGGATGTTTCCCGCGTCCCTCCCCGCCTAAAGTAAAATCTTAAAGATATGAAACATGTAGTTTAATGATATGAAATTTGAAAGATGATACTTGCACTTCAATGCAATTAATCATTTTTGGAAAATGCACAAGTATTTTAGTATGCTGTTTCATTGGAGAAAGTGATATTTTCTTACATATGTAAAGGAGTTTAAGCTTTAAAAGTAATTGTATGGCAAATAGATGTATGCAAGAAGTGGTGTAAGTTTCGGCTAAAAGACGAAAAATTCAACTGAAACAAAATTAGAGAGACCCGTAAGACATGGTGCTTGGTCCAAGCGGCAAGCACCCATCTCTCTCTCTCTATGTATGTATCATCTATACTTGATTTGTACTTTACTGTAAGTCAAGTCAAGTTTGATTGAATAATTAAACAAGAAATGACTTGTGTTTTCACCCCATATAATCATCACGTGTTTTTGAATGTACACTTTTCTTTGCCAAGACGAGGCAATAGCTATTAAAAGCAAAACATTAACAATACTTTTGTAGAATCTAACACCATCATTAGAGGTATGATCTTGTACCTACGTTTATGATCAAAATTAAGTGAAGTATGATCTTGTACTTATCTTTATGACCAAAAGTTTGTTTTTTAAATGTTTCATAAAAAATAATAATTAAAGGCAATGTACAACCAATAAACCATATAAGAAATTCAATGTAAAAAAGAACGATGAAAACACTATTTCACGTCACCTGCTCCAACCTACCCCATATATCATATTATATATGTTTTCAAAAGAAATTATCGGTAGAAAAAAATTATTGGTCGCCGTTGAATAAAAAAAATCCGTCGAAAGAAAACTATTCTTCACTTCCGCTTTGAACGGATACGGTGCTAGTAAATTGTTGAAATTATGATCGAAACTCTTAATTTAATATTTTAATGGTGATGTGGTTTGTTAAAGTCTTAGATTTGTAATTTAAGAGTATTTATAGCAGGTTGAATATTGAACATTTGATGATGATGTTAGTAATACATGTTAAGGTTTAGATGTAATATTTGTTGGAAGTTTGTGCATTAGTTACATATATATATTTTAAAATTATGGTGGATGATTATTGATGTTTTATTCACATTTTTATTTGGATTAATGCTAAATTTACGTTAAGTTGATCGTGTTGAATTTTCGATAAAAATACTTGTAAATTTTAGGATTTTACACGAAAAATATTAGAAACTTCAAATTATACTTTTGAGAATCAGTATTGAAAATGAAAATAATCTACCTAATAAATGAAAATGTTTTTGCCAAATGTCATGTTCTCATTTAGTTTGATACATGTCATTTTGTAGAATTTTTTGATTTTTGATTTTTCCACTTGGTATTTTCTTGTGCTTTCAATTTTCTTAAATTTAAAAGTAAATTCCATATTTTATGCGAGTTTATTTATGTTATGTAGAATCATTAAATTAAATTTCAATAACCATACCAAAAAAAGTACAACTACAAATTAGGTAATAATCAATTCTTTCATAATTAAATGTTTACACATCATAATTTTCACTTGGGATTTTCCAATATGTGCCCTAAGGGCATATATAAAAAGTATTACTTAATCACAATTATTACCATAATTAAATGTGAAATGCATTAATTATAGAGATTATTAATGAATTTTATATTTAATTATGGTAATATTTCTTATAATTAATGTGTTTAACATTTAATTATGGTAATAATTGGGATTAATTAATACTTCTTATATGTACCCTTATGACACATATTAGAAAATCTCTTTTCACTTATACAATAATTTTTTCAAAACAAAAAATGTTATGAAATTCAATTATAAACAAAGAAATTAGTTTTCATTTATTAGGGTAGATATATTAAAAAACTTGATCGTTATTATTTTATATTCAACTTTTTTTAATAAACCCGTGTAATACACGAGATTCACACCTAGTATTAATAATAATTAGAATTCAAAATTTTATAAAATCATAGAGAAAATCAAATATCTCATCATCACATTTGTTTCATTTTCATAAATTAACCATCATCATACACTTTACCTTTTCACATAATACTTTATTTTCTAGAACACACTTTATTTTTTCTTTTTATAAATTCACAATTTTAAACCGAAAGTTGGATTTTCAAGGATTTGCGGGCCGATATATAATTTCAATTGCTCTTAATTGGTTCATATTTTTAATTATCGGTTCTAGTTCTGCCCAATGCTAGTTTTAGTATTAATAGGGGTGAGCATGGATAGCGGGTACCCGCTTTTGAAACTGGAACCGTTTCGAAATTGCTAGTTTTGGAACTGAAGATTACTGGTTTCGGTTCAGTTCCTAAAAGTAGCGCCAAGGACTGGTTCCGAAATATTAAAATTTAAAAATACTTAATACTTGAATGAATTGGCATAACAAGGTTGATGACTAAGATATTTGTTGAGATTGCTTAATTGGATCTTGGAGGTAACATGCTAATAAATAATATTAGCAATTTTTTTTTTCAAAACAAATGATCTAATGTGAATATGAATGCATGACTATAAAGCAATTTAAGCATATGTAATGATAATATCTTCAAAAAAAAGATATGATGTTAAATAACATTAAAAAGTTAATGGTAAGAATATGAACTTTGGTTTATAACTTATATTTAACAAATTGGATTATTTTTAAAACGGTTTTTTTTTTGTTGTTTGTAACTTGTATCGTAATGAACTAGTTAAAGTATTTACTTTTTGTTTCAATGGCTAAAAATATTTTGTATTAACTAAACTAAAAAAATGACATGACTGGATTACCTGGTCCTAGAATTGGTTCCAACAATTTAAGAATCGTCTAAACCGATTCCCGTTCTAACATCACAAGCATCGCCAGTTCCAATTCCGATTCCGGTTCTGACGAAATGAGATGGATACCTACCTATCTCATCCCTAAATATTAGACAATTTTGTCCATCTCTATACACAATAAAGAAAAATAGTAATTTTAATCAATTTATATTTTAAAAAAACATATTTTTAAAATCATGGATTCTAACCATGTTATAAGTTTATAATTTTACAAGAAAGTTGAATACATAAAATATAAACGAGGTTTATGATTGTGTTTTCTAGTTTTTGTTTAGGAGAAAAAAAAGGAAGGTCAATAGAGCGAATAAAGAAAAATCATGTTCTAAAGTTTATCTTATGCTGTGATATAAATCATCTTTTTCTTTGCTCTTTAAAAGGACAGAATGTGAGGAAGATGTTCATCATCTTCTATTCATGAATTTTTCTTTCACTTTTGGAAAGATAACGACAACTCTATAATAATAATAATAATAATAATAATAATAATAATAATAATAATATGGACATAATTATGAGTTATCAAATTCCATTTATTTTGCGTGAACCGATTAACATAAAAATAATCGATTTTTCTTCAACTTATTTTCACTTGAAAACACGAATATAATTAACAATATTTCTTCGTTTCCCTAAAAAAAGCCAACAACAGGAATATCACTCTGATAACCAAAATTTTCATTGACTATAAAATTATAATCTATCATTCTTAAAAATACGTTATTTTAATAAAATCGTGCTCCAAAAGAGAGGTTTCTATTTGTCAATGAATAAAATATAAAAAAGATAAAATAAAATTTATAGTGATGGGCTCGCGTTGTTGTTATTGTGGGAAGCACAATTAGAATTGGAATCCAAGTCCAACACACACACACACAGAGTCGTAGTCATCACATAACAATTAAGAATACATAACAAGCGGCGGGATACCAGCATGCAATTGCAATTCTAATTTCATTTGTAAATCGTTACTTTCCTGTACGTGCGGCGATCCGATAGGCCCGTTTTCTCTCTCTAAATCTCTCCTCCGTTCCTCCGTCACGGTGAAACGTACAACACCTTGAACTCGCCGCCGCCGCCGTCTTCATCACCGTCATCGCCATTTCAAAACTTTCCTTTTTATTCACTCGTATATACGTCACGATTTCTCATCGCTTGATTTTGCAGTTATTGATATACGATCAATAATGCCCCAAAAGTCAAATCCTGTGAGCCTTTCCGTTCTTCTACGTAAAATTGATCTCTCACTCCTCATTCTTCTTTAGTCTTCTCGACGTTTACGCGTCTGGATAATTTTTTTTTCCGCTTTTGTTTTTTTTAAGAAAAAGTATTGTAGAATTTCGATTCGACGATCTCCTGAGAGCTGTATCACCGTGGTGTTTGACGTTCAATAGGACTTTTTTTATATAATAATTATTTGATTAGCGGTTGGTTGGTTCAAATGGAGAAGAAGAAGTATCCAGTCGGAGCAGAGCACTATGAGCTGTATGAGGAAATAGGGCAAGGTGTCAGTGCCTCGGTTTTTCGAGCCATGTGCATCCCGAACAAGGAGATTGTTGCAGTTAAGGTGCTTGATTTTGAACGTAGCAACAGCGATTTGGTAAATTCAGTTCCTTCGTTTTTATATTCGGTTTTGCACGATACATATTGTTCTTCTGATGATTTCTTCATATTATATTTAAGTCCAATGAGCCTAAAATCTGATTTAGACGATCTCACAGTAGAATCAAATTCCATTTAACGGAGTTGCTAGTCGTTACCTAGTTTTCTATGGCATACAGATGGTCGTGATTAGCTGAATCGGACTCTGTAGTATTATCTGCAAGACCACCTTGATGATTTTGAGGGTTTATAGATTAGGCTTATGAGCTTACTGTATCCATCTCTGGCTTCTATCACTAAGTTATCGAGAGATTACTTTTGATAGTTATTTAAAAGATATACTAAAATTCTGATTTTCGTTTTGAACTTTAGTTGAATTATCTTTTACCATGGCAATCAAAATACATGCTCAAGGAAGTTATTTATCTTCATTTTATGATCAATGAGAATACTTTATGGAGAATTCCAAGCTAAAAACTCTTATAGGCTAGGATCTGTTGCTATTTTCAGAAAGAAAGTTTATGATCTTGTGTTTATTCTGTTCCTTACAATTATTGAGGGGAGAGAGATTGAAACTCATAGCCTATAGTGTTTTCCCCCGTGGTGGTTCTGTTATTTTATTCTAATTTGTCAAAATTGTAACATGGTTGGATTATACTACTAGTTTATAAATACATTTTATAATCCTACTAACTGAAAGCATGATTCTACAAATAATTTTAAAACATACTTCCATTGGCTCATGATTTGATGATATAAAATAACAAAAATGGAGAAATTCCAACATAAACAACAAAGAAGAAGCCCTGTTGGTAAGGGCATACCTACATTGCTCAAGTGTCATGGACCTCTAAATTTGCTTTAACTGATATTTGATGAACTCTTGTATGCACCTTAAACTTGTAGCAAATTGGTTTATGAATTATGAGGCACCTAATCTAAGTCTAACTGATAAACTATGTTGGTTCCATTGCTCATTTGTTTTTATGTTATCAGAACAATATATCGCGTGAAGCTCAGACAATGATCCTGGTTGATCATCCAAATGTTCTTAAATCACATTGTTCCTTTGTAAATGACCATAACCTATGGGTGGTCATGCCTTTCATGCCTGGTGGATCTTGCCTACATATACTGAAGTCTTGCCATCCGGAAGGTTTTGAGGAAGTTGTTATTGCAACTATACTGCGTGAGACATTAAAGGCGTTGGAATATCTTCACCATCATGGCCACATTCATCGAGATGTCAAAGTGAGTTTTTTATTCATCTTAATCATAGCTATAAGCTGGTTTTGTAATTAATTTTCTTTTGTGGGTGTGATTCTTTTGTTGTATTAACAGGCTGGAAACATTCTGATTTGTGATACTGGTGCAATCAAGCTGGGAGATCTTGGTGTTTCTGCTTGTTTATTTGATTCTGGTGATAGACAACGCTTAAGGAACACATTTGTTGGGACACCTTGCTGGTATTTTTTGTTAAACTTGCATAAATTTTATATGATGAGTTGCATTGTTCATATTTAACCTGACATCATTAGGAACAATGGTGGCTTATCATACTTACTATGGTTTTATATGTTTTTTAGGATGGCACCTGAGGTTATGGAACAATTGCATGGCTATGACTTCAAGTAAGTTGATTTCATCTATTTTCATATATTATCTAGTAAGATAAGATACAGAAGTACATTGAAGGTTTCCCTTCTGTTATCAAAGCCAAAGTAGTGGAAAAGTTGATTTTTATATATGATTGCAGGGCTGATATCTGGTCTTTTGGTATAACGGCTCTTGAGCTTGCTCATGGGCATGCTCCTTTCTCAAAATACCCCCCAATGAAGGTGCATCCATCTCGCATTTTCATATCTTTTTACCTTTTTATGCCATCAATTGGGACTATTTTCGGATGAAGAGGGTATTCATGTCTTTTTCACAAATGAGAGATTGATAGCTAGTCTCTAACCCACCATGTTCCGCTTTAGGTTGGATAAAAAATTGCAATTTTTGTCCCATTGACACCAGTCCCAGTCCAAAACACAGTACAACCTGTTCTGTTTTATCTTGTGTAAGCCTACATAATCATAACTTTAAATACCTGTAACATGATAGGTTTTGCTCATGACCTTGCAAAATGCACCTCCTGGTCTTGATTATGAGAGGGACAAGAAGTTTTCTAAGGTAATTTAATTTGTTTTTTCTTTACCACTATATCATCACCTCATGATTCATCTCATACTCGTGTTGTCTTTTCTCTGTCCAAAGTCTTTTAAGCAGATGATTGCGAGTTGTCTTGTTAAAGATCCTTCAAAACGTCCTTCTGCAAAGAAGCTTCTGAAGCATTCTTTTTTCAGACAAGCTAGAACTAATGATTTTATAGCACGTAAGCTGCTCGAAGGGCTTCCAACACTTGGTGATCGCCTTCAAGCATTGAAGGTTCCTCCATTATTATTTTTTTGAGTTTATCAAAGTCATAATTGATTTACCATCTCAATATAATTGATTTTTTGGAATAATAGAGAAAAGAAGAAGATATGCTTGTTCAAAAGAAAATACCCGATGGACAAAAGGAGGAAATGTCACAGGTATGTTATACAGGACTCATGCTCAATCATATTTTTGCTTTGTGGTTATGTGGTTCTTTTTTTATTTTTTTCTTGTACTATGGGATGATAGTTGCTACATGATGTCTTATAACTTATTTGGTTGGATGGAATAGAGTGATGAAGGAATGGAATAAACAAGATAATGGAATGTGTCATTATGTTCAATGATCATGCTTGTTTCACCTGTAGGAATGGAATGAATACTTATGACTTTTTTTATATTATATGTAAATAGAAGGCATAGTTCTAAAACTATTCTATATATAATTTGACTGTGATTATGTAATCTGTTATGTATAAAATGAATAATTTAAACATAATAAAAGCTCATTAAAACCCAAATAAGATTATAATAATAAAGTATTTTCTAGTTATCTTTATAAAAATAGAATTATATTTTAGATAAAATCATGAATTTTTGGAAAAAAGATGTCATTAAAAATTTATAAATAAAAATGGGTTATATTACAATTTTTCATTCCATTCCATCATGCCTAAGGAAGGAAAGTAACAAAATAAAAGGAATCGTATTCTTTCAGGAATGGTCCATTCTATTCCAAAACACAGAGATTTTATTATTTCAATGGAATGAACCATTCCATTCCTTCTCCAGATCTTTCATACTAACTACCACCTAGTTATTTTTATTAGTGTTTATTACTTTTGGTTTCTGAATGTTCTTTGTACCTTGTTTCTAGAACGAATATAAAAGAGGGATCAGTGGTTGGAACTTCGATCTTGAAGATATGAAAGCTCAAGCTTCCTTGGTATGGTACTCAATATCTATTTTCTGATGAACATTCTAAGCATTTTGATTGATTAACAGCACTTTTCTTCATGTAACTCAAAAAATCTGAAGTAATTCCTCCAAAAATTTTGAGTTAACCAATGACACAATTTTCTTTATATAATTAGATCCAGGATGAGGATCCTATACCTGACAAAGACCAATTAGAGAAATCGATCTCTTTCAATGGGACTGGTGCAGGTGAAAGGGAACTTCAGCATCAATTGTCATACATGAGCAGGGCTTTCACATCTACTGATGTAGTATGTCATTTTCCTTTTGACTCTGATGGATAAATTCTATGCTTTAGTCTACTTTTTATAATAAAGATTCAACATATTGCAGGCAGGATCTGTTCCATTTGTCAACTCTATTGCATCATCTTCTATGTAAGTCGACTTCAGTTTAATCATACCATTTTCAATTTCAATATACCTTTCCTTACAAAAATGTGCAATGTACTTCGGTTTTTATCCATAATAGCAACATACTTAAGTACTTAAAATCTTTTACCCATAATAGCTTGTAAAATACTTACCAGTTTCATTTTAAATAGTGATATTATTTGTGAAGAAATGTAAGTAGATTGGTATTACGTGTAAGTAATTTCTTAGTGCTGTTAAAAAAAGTAATTCAAAAGTACATTGCTATTAGGGGTAAGGAAATATAAGTACATTGCTATTTTGGGTTTACATATTGCTACTATCTATTAAAAGATCCAAGTATGTTGTTATTATGGGTTAAAACATGTAAGCGCATGTCAATGATGAGTAAAACTATAGTACAGTTTTTATATTAGTAGAAAGAACAAAGTGTTTTGCTATTTCCTTCAATTTGTGCTTCTTTTTTTTTTTGTATATATATTTATAATTTCAATGGCCCTACACCTAACTGTTCAGGGGCGAATGCGAGTCTGGAGATGTTGCTAGTTCTTCCAATGGACATGTGACATTGCGGACTTGTTCTCTTAATGTCAACTCAGATTTTAGTGGAAAAGCCTTAAATGGCATTGCATCTCTTTCTCAAAAGCGGGTAGCTTCATCTGGATGCATTGCTGCAATGGATGGGTATATATGATGTTTTACTTAGATGACATCAGCTTATATATATATATCATGACCTATTTCACCCCTGATAATTATTTTATGAAAATTTCAGGGACAAGTTACAAGGTCAGACTGCTAACTGCAATGGATCCGATTCACTCCAGATAGCAGATGGGTTGACATCTGAGTCAATCTCCAAAGTTTCTTCAAAAACAACATGTGAGTTTTCAATTTGTTAATTTAATCACACTCAACAGCTTGGTTATTAAGCTTATTTCATTCATTAAGGTAAGCATAATTTCTTTATTAACAATATTGGTGGAACAGTAACTAATGATGAACAAGATGAGAAAGCAAAGTGCCCAGTTGTTCAACAGAAAGGGCGTTTTAAAGTTACCTCTGAGAATGCTGACAATGATAAGGTAACTTAAAAAAAAGAAAAAAGTTGGCATGTGTATTCAGCTTGTAACTAACGACCACTCTTTCATTTGTTTAGGTGGTTTCTTCTCCTGGAATGCTAAAGAGTCCGAGCATGAGGGTATTAATACTCTTTTTTCTATTATTTTAGCATAATCATGTAAAACCTTTTTACATGGAAATAGATGTTTATAAAATCAATTATTTATCTCATTTGTGTAGATAATAATCGAACATCCCAATGGTCCTACATCAATGCAGGGAGATGCTACAGATCAAAGGGTATCTGTCAGTAACCATGTACTTTTATCAACTTTTTTTTTAATTTGTTTGAAAGGAAAAAAGAAATGTTTACATGCCATGTCACTCACTCCTTTCAGAATGGCATTTTGAGTTCCACGAAGCCACTCTCAGTCTCTGCTGATGACATCACTAGACTAGAGAAATCCAAGGTATGTTTCTCTCCCAATCAACTTTTTTTTTTTTTTTTTTCCTACTTGTTGCTTTGATGCATTTCATTTTTTACATTTATTTTCTAGCATAGTGTTGTATGCAAGCATCATTTCATAGGGAATTTCTCAGATGCCATTAGAAATTTGAAAATAAATACTTTGATCTTTGGTAGGCAATTAATACTAAAGGAAATTCAAAAAATATATATAATACAGAGGGGTTGCTAATAAGACACCAGTTGCTTAATGACGTTTAATCAGTCATAATGCTTGATCCCTTATTAAAGTATGATTGTGACCTATTATAATTATAGAAGTACAATAATTAGCTTATTTGATTACGGAAAATAGTACTGTTGTCTATTTTATTAATGGGATATATACAGTAAAGTCCCAATATTTTCATCGATTTCACAAGAAAGTCCTAAACTTTATTTTTTTGACAGTAAAGCCCAAATTACCGGCACTTTTTGACACTTTTACCCTTTTTTCCCAGTTAGCCGGTAATTAGGACTTTTTTGTCAACAAAATAAAGTTTAGGACTTTCTTGTCAAATCGTCAATTAGGACTTTACTGTCAAAAAAATAAAGTTTAGGACTTTTTTGTCAAATTGTTGAAAATATTAGGACTTTAGTGTATATATACTTTTTTTGGTTAGAAATTTAATGGTATGATACTCTTTAAGCATAAGAGTTATTGAAACATTCTCTAATCAGTTAGATCCTATTGAAATCTTTTACGTTTGCTTCTTGTTAAATCGTTTTTTTAATCTCAACAAACCGACATTGAAAAAAATTGAGATAATCAAGAAAGAAAGAAATAACCAGGGTTGTGTTGGCTTTTTTTCAGTCTCAAAAATGGAGAAATTAGAAACCCAAAAAGACGAAAGTGTCCTGGCTTTATACAAACACAAACAACACATGCCTAGTCAAAAGGGTGTGAATGCGGAGAATGGAAAGAAAGGCAATTTCGTTTTTTTTCGGTTTCTAATTTCTCCATTTTTGGGGCTGCAAAAAGCCAACACAACCCTGGTTATTTCTTTCTTTCTTGATTATCTCAATTTTTTTCAATGTCGGTTTGTTGAGATTAAAAAAACGATTTAACAAGAAGCAAACGTAAAAGATTTCAATAGGATCTAACTGATTAGGGAATGTTTCAATAACTCTTAGGCTTAAAGAGTATCGTACCATTAAATTTCTAACCAAAAAATGTATATATATACTAAAGTCCTAATATTTTCAACGATTTGACAAAAAAGTCCTAAACTTTATTTTTTTGACAGTAAAGTCCTAATTGACGATTTGACAAGAAAGTCCTAAACTTTATTGTTGACAAAAAAGTCCTAATTACCGGCTAACCGGGAAAAAAGGGTAAAAGTGCCGGTAATTTGGACTTTACTGTGAAAAAAATAAAGTTTAGGACTTTCTTGTCAAATCGATGAAAATATTGGGACTTTACTGTATATATCCCTTTATTAATTAACCTAAATAACTAAACTCTAACATTACTTGAGGTGGTAGGTACAAACTCCAAAATCAGTCCCATCATGGACTCTTGTTCCAGCTCATCATAATAAGGTCTAATTTTGGGTCTATTACTTGGCCCAACGATGTCAATGACACTCCACCAACACTTTTAATTTTTATACATCTTAATATTAATCCAAATCTCTTTCAAGTCTTTTTCCAATGCTATGTCGTCTCATTTTTTAAAATAAAAACATATTTGTTATTTTAAATTTGTTTATTACATTGATATATTAAATTAAAATTAAACATTGTAAATAGATTAGTAAAAGTATCTTGAATATGAATTTTTATATTTTTATATTTTCTTTTATTCAATTGTTAACGCATTAATTAATTTTCAGCTAGATGCAGTGGATGACAGGGAAAAGGAATTACTTAACGAAATAAGTGAATTACAACGGAGGTAGTATACACATACATACAATACACCTACTTTTGGTTGGTTGGTTGGTAATAATTAACATGGATCTAATTATAACATCCCAAATATATATATTTTTTCTGCATGTAGGCTCTTATGTGCACAGGAGGAGCTCCAGAAATACAAAGCTGGAAATTCCCATGTTAGAAAGTTTATCCTTCCCTCATCTAATTTTTATTCCCTAAATATTAAATTAAAATAAATACGATAGCTAGTTATATCATTCCGCATGCTAACTTTTAGCAAGTTGTTCACAGGCATGAGTTTTTTCAAATCTTCAATTGCCACCTAATCACACGGAGCTTTTTTCATCCGAGATTGCCTACCAAATAAAAAGGTTCATATTGGTCAACATGCACATATACGTAATTTTAGTTATTATTCGTTGTGGAATACTTTATGTTTTTCCCCTTTCTGATTTGAAGTTTAACTTCTTTTAAGAGCCTACTCTTTCATTTTTTTATTGATTTCGTAACACACTATTTTCTAGTTAGTTAGGTTGTTAAACATGGGAGCTCGGTTATTTGGATTTATTAACATAAAAGTTAAAAGTATATTCATGTAATGAACGACCTAATTGGCATAGAATAATCAGTTTACGTGTATATTGTATATTAAGAGGGTGATTGGGATTTGCTTATTTGAAACAACTTATGCTTTTTAAGTGCCTATTAGATTATCTGGTGTCAAAATGGAATTTAAAAAAAATTATTTCGTGTTTGGTATCCAAACGTAATAACATGATAATGATAAGTTATTTTTGTGTTTGGTGACATTTATACTTGTAAATATAAAATTATCAATCAATAAATAAATAAAGAGGAAGCATGTTGTCAAAAACCCATTAACGATTGTGTTTGATACCAAACTAAAAAGGAATTGCTATTAAAAGTGAATAAACATTTCACATAAGCAATCCCAAACACCTTTTACTGATATTCACTTGGCTAACAAGATATCTAACCAAACAAGGAGGTATTGGATTTCATTCCAGTCATATACCAACTTGCTGATCAAAATGAGTCCTAAACACCCTTTAAATGGACACAAATACCATGTATAGCAACTTGTTAAGAAGTGTGTTTAACACCATATTGCAAGTTGGCATATTAGTAATAAAAAATATTTATTTCATTACTCAACAAAGTATTTCATTCTATTTTAAAAGGTTTTTGAACTATTTTTTGTGTCTTTTAAATCATTGATGTACGAAATTACATGTTAATGAAAGCCATGCTACTGAAGATGATGTGGCATATTTCATGATCACATAGGTTACACTTAGATGCTTTAGATGCTGATGTGACATTGTATTTGATGATGTGACACCTACTATAACCCCACCCAATTGCTTCTATATCTTCCAAACCATTGATCTCTATCTTCCACCACCACAAGCGTCCCCCCTTACCACCATGGGCCTCCCATCTTCCAAACCACCACTATCCATCTCTCACCACCGCTATTGTTCACCGCCATCCAAAGTAAATTTTGGTAAAGTTTTCATGTCCATTGAATGTATACTCCAACAAGGTATCAGTTCTCCGAAGGGATATACCAGCTATGGAGAGGAGAGTATTTCATGTATTCCCGACGAAGTTTTCTCGGTGTGTTCCACGACAACAAAACAATACATAGGAATTGAAGCACCATTGAGAATGAAGGCACTCCTAAGTGCAAAGGGGCGAGGAATGAGAGACACACTGCCTAAAACTCACCTTCAAGACTTCAAGCATAGTTCTTATTTTCTTATTAGTTTGATCCATCAAGGGGCGAGAAAGCATAAAATCCTGAACCCATGTCCTCAGTTCTATTGGTCCATTAACACTAGACATGCAGTTCGAGTCAAAGGGATGGGGTGCAATTTTCTTAGGGTTGTATTTTTGCGTGCGCGCGCGTACACACACACACACACACACACACACACACATATATATATATATATATATATATATATATATATATATATATATATAGAGAGAGAGAGAGAGAGAGAGAGAGAACCTATTTTCTTTTTTTGGCTCTAGAGTTAATGGTTTGTAAAAGATGACTAAACTCTTTATTTCTTTTGATTAATTACATCTTATTATTAGTTCTTCTTTGGTACATTGTTTTTAATTGTTCGCCTCCCACCACCAAAGACTTCCATTTCTTTTACTTAATTCCATCTTATTATTAGTTCTTCTTTTGAAATGAAATGTATGCACGACTTCAAAGAATTGAAATGTAGGTATGAGTTCAAAGATCGCTTGTTGAAATTAAAAGAAAAACCCTCAGATCTGAAAACTGTTTCTTGAAATCGAGATCTAGGTCCGAGTTCACAAAAATCCGATGAATTGAGGTCTTCAAAAGCTGAAGAGAATGGTCATTAGGGGTTGTTCTTAATCTAATAGAGATTTAATGAATGCATATGACATTGATGGTGACGTATAAGGTTGGATTGTGGTGATGATCCCCTTGAACCTTCGAGACCTTTCACGAACCTGAATTGAAATCCCACATCGAAGTCTCACAACAAGTGTTTGGAATCTACGGTACACATGACATATGCGACATCACTCTAAACTTTAAAATTTCCATGGTCAAAGTTCACAGTGGCTTAATTTATTGTGACAACCTGAAAAATACGTCCATGATTGCTGTTAGTACTTAACAATAAAACAAGGAAACATAAAAATGATGGTCCTGTAACCCCCAATACACTCAAAATCTAAATCTTGTCAACATTTAGGCTTAAAAAAATTGTGCACAAAAAATTATGTCCTCTTGAAAGATGGTTTACATTTTTAGAATATACATGTTACCGTGATCCCAAAAAAATCGTAAAAATCCTACTAAGTATGAAAGGGATATGACTTTATTTGTAAATGAAAGTCTACCACACATGATATATTAAAAGTCACCAAAAGACGAAACATAGTACCATTCAAAGTAGGATTTAAGAGACAAAGAACTCCTAAAACGGAAAACGTGTGAAAGGCTTAAGATTTTTATGAAATCATAAAAGATTATAAAATATAGGCTAAAAACGAAAGTCAAAATTTGCCAAAACGACAAAAAAAAAAAAGTCATAGTAAACATCGAGACCTACATGAATATATAGGAATTGTTGAAAACAAAGTTTGTATGCAAGAGTTACGAATTTTCAAAGTTTATAAAAAGATATCACGTGCACCCACACACAACATGCGGTGTGCATTCTGACACCCCGATTCTCCAGGACACGAATGATGTGACACCATAAGAAGAGGACACATGTCAACACCAGGATAGTTCACGCGTACTGCGTGTGTGACAATTAGAAAATTCCCGTCAATAATCGTCACTAGAGATTAGCATCAACAAATGATGATAATAAAGATTTTCATATTCCAGGAAAAACATGATCAGTTAGATAATAATAAAAGGGTAAAAAAGGAGCGACCAAAGAGTTATATCATTTTTAATAATGGTAAATGTATTTGGAAAGTACACAACAAAGTAATCCCACTATATAATCGTTGTAAAAATTTGACTCCGATTACAGGAGTTATGATTTTATAAAAGATAAAAACCAACCGTATTAATAATCCGATTAACATGAAAAGGACAAAAGAAATCGGTGGAGTTTTGGCTAACGTCACAAAAAGGAAAATTCGTAGTACCTTGAGAGATAAGGACTTTGAAAGGAAAAATGTCAAAAGCGGAGTTTGTATGAAGGAGATACGATTTTTAGAAAAATAAAAAATACGAGTTAAAAATAAAAGTTAAAATTTGGCAATACAACTTTAAGAAAAGTTGTAGTACTAGTAGAAAGCTACACAAATATATAAAGAGGGTAAGAAAAAAGATTCATATAAGGAAGATGTGATTTTTTACAAAAAATTTTAAGGTGCATGCCAACTATGTGCATTGCTCGACGCGCACGTCTGACACCCAAATTCATCGCGTATGAAGTACGCCATGCACACAACCACTATAAATAGAAGTGCTCACTTTCTGATTTTCTCACACCCAAGACTCTCTCTTTATCTCTCAAATTATTTTTGGAAGTAATCCCAACGATGTGAAGTTTCGGATGCAATATCTTGGAGCTTTAGATTACACTACTAGAGTGAGTTCACAACCCCAAATTCACTATTTTAAATGTTTTACCCGGGGGGGGGGGGGGGGGGTGGATACATGCTTATCAAATTGATTTAACAAAATATATTTATATCCATAAGTATCAATCGTTTATAAAGCTTGAAACCTTAGGGTAATATAACTATAGATACTATACCTAGTTGTAAGATATGATATTATGCCTAAGAGTTATGATGTCTGATAGTCTAGGAAGAGATAATACATGGATGTTATAATGGCGAAATCCCAAGGATAATGTAGTACTTAGAAGTAATGCTGGTTAAATATAGGGATATGCACTCTACCTAATAATTACTCTGTCCAAATATCCAGTTATCAAATAGTTATAGGAAATCACTAAGAAAGATAAATAATAAAAGATACAATACCTAAGGTTAATGTGTTAGTGAGTTGTTAATATTCTTCCTTGTGTAACATCCCGAGTCCAGGAGTGCAAGTTCTAGGTTCAAAGTGTAATTATGAAAGGGCAACTCGGCGAGTCCATGGGTGGACTCGGCGAGTAGGGTCGCGACTTAGGTCGCGTGTTAAGTGATCAACTCGGTGAGTCCAAGGCTGGACTCGGCGAGTAGGCGCTGAGTGAAGAAAACCCTAATTTCGGGGGATGAGCCCTATATAAAGGACATTATACCCTTTCCCCAGCCTCTTTACCCTCTCTTGAAGTCTAGAAAACCCTAAGGTGTGTTTGTGAGTGATTTGAGGGCATTGGAACCTTAGACAAGAGATTTTGGAGGAGATCTTGGAGAGATAGGAGGCTTGGAGCAAGGGGCGTTGCTAAGAATCGGATTTCTCTTCTGTTGGGGCTTCCTTTTGAGGTATTACTTCGTTTCTTGGGCTGTTATTCATTCATCATCTTGGAATGTGTGAAAAGTTTAGCTTGTGGTATTTTGAGTTTGAAGGTTAGATCTGAGGTTGCTACCTCAGATCTGGTATGGAGAAGGTCTAGAGTGCATTAAACTCCCTATTCTTGAGTGTTTGGTGAAGCCATCTTGTCCCAAACCCTAGCCCTAGAGAGTAAAATGCCTAGATCTCTTTGGATTCACGTAAAGTTTGCCACTTTACGTGATGGAAGGGTTGTAGAAGGGTAGATCTACGTTTTGGATCGACTGCATGGCCTGGAAGGCTTCTGTATGGGTTAAGAGTTAGTGGTACTCGGCGAGTCACAAGGGTGTACTCGGCGAGTTGCTTGAAGGTGGGCAGGAACTCGCCGAGTTGGAAGAACAACTCGGCGAGTTGGTTGAAGTTAGCCTTGGACTCGACGAGTCTGTTCTTGGACTCGGCGAGTCTGGTCTTGAGGTCTTAGCCTTTCCTGGTTAAGCTAAGAATCGATGAGTCAAGGGATAACTCAGTGAGTTGAGATGGGTCTTTTCAGTATTGGGGGACTCGGCGAGTCAGTGGGCTGACTCGGCGAGTAGAGTTAGTCAGAAGGTTGACTTTGACTTTGACTTTGACCAAGAGTTGACCAGTTGACTTCTAAGGGAATTTTGGTAATTGTTAGAATTTGTTTTGAGTTCAGTGTTGGTGCTAGCCAGTGGTGGAGATCGTGTCAGTGGTCGGAGCATCTCGGTCTTATCTTTCCAGTCAGCAGTTGTGAGGTGAGTTATCCTCACTATATCAACAGGGACTAAGGCACTAAGGCCGACCCTTTATCGGATTGTATTCCGGGTATTGTTGTTATGTTGCTGTTTTACTATGCTTGCATTTTGGTAGTTAGGATGATATATGTTAGAGACCTGGTTAAGGTCGGTATCCTGGTATATAGGGTGATGCTATGCTAGTGACCGATTAGGTCGGTATCCTGCTTAGAGTATGTCGTGCTACGTGATCTGCTAGATCGGTTTGATGAATGTGAATTGTTATATGATTGTATGTTTATGTGCACATGGTTGTTTGACTGGGGTTGGGTTGAGGCGGGACCTGCTTTGTGCTGTAGGCCAACATACCCAGGGTGGACCGGTTATTCCGAAGGCCCAACGAGCGGTCCGGGTAGGCTGTAGGCCCCACGAGGGCGGAACAGATGTGCCGAGGCTCGGAGAGTGGACCAGGCTGACTGAAGGCCCGATGCGGGCGGACCAGTCATACTGAAGACTCAGAGAGTGGACCTGGTGGGTTCAAGGCCCGGTGCGGGCAGACCAACCACACTGTAGACTCAAGGGACATGACTAGACTCGGAGGGTGGACCAGGTGGACTGAAGACCTGGTGCGGGCGGACCAGTCACACAGTAGACCCGATATGCATGGTTGTACTGTAATTTGTTGTGATATAACATGTTATGTGTGTGGTATATGTGGTTGGTATTTTGGGGGTATCTCACTAAGCTTTCGGGCATACAGTTGTGGTTTAATGTTTTTCAGGTTCTTCAGGAGACCATGGCAAGGCAAAGGCGTGATCGTACCACTCCTCGTGTTTATGATTTATGTTATGGTTTTGGGAATACTCTGATAATAAATGTATTGAAAACCTTTTTGTAATAACATTACTAAAATGGGTTGTTTTTGAAAAGTTAAAATTTGTTGAAATTTTTGGTCGTTACACCTTGCATGATTAAATTCGGCTATCCCAAACTTGTAATCGTTAATCTTGAGAGAGCTAGGAAGATATACATAGGTCTATACGGGGATTGACACCTCCACCTACGATTGCTAGCTACAATCCTGGCATGATAACTTTCTTCTTAATCACTATTTGAGGTTCGATGAAGTGTCATGACGGGGTAATCACTAGTCAAACAACGTTGATTATGGGGGCTCATGGTAATACATTACAACCACCTTAGAGATCCGGCTACCAATAGGGATGCTTTTGTGACATCCCCATTTTCACAGACAGAAAAGACCGATTTGTTTATGCTTTATTTTGAAAATCAGAGTATCTTTTAAAGAAATATGTTGCGGAATTTGTTCCCAGAAAAACATGATAAATATATTATCAAAGTATTTCGGAATAAATGTATTTTATTCCTTTTTTAAAACATTGGGATGTCATCGTCAATACAGAAACATAAGCATAAACAGACCTTACATTCATTTACACTATAGATCTACATCTCCTTAGTCTCTCAGTGTAATGTAGCTTCGTATCGACACCTGTGATACAAATAAACTGAGTGGGTCAGGTTGGGAAACCTGGTGAGTACATAGGGGTTTCAATTCCACAATGTTATATCATATATATAATTGAGAACTCAAAATATACAATTTCACCATATATATAAGCAACTCTTACCCCACCCTGTCGATCCTTACGACGACACTATCCATACTCTCGGACCTTAAATTTTATCTCTTTACTTAATCCATACTCCCAGATCTAATCCATGCTCTCGGATCAATAACTGTGCCCATTCCATACTCTCGGACTAGGGACAAATGTCTAAATCCATACTCCCGGATTAATTTTTTTGAACAAAAAATCTACTATATTCTACTACTACAATTCTCCTAAATCTCCACCTATGTCCCTCACTGGAGTTGAACCCTCGACCTCAAGGAGGGAGGGCAACACCGTATACCGCTGGGCTAGAAGCCCTTTGGACAACTGACTATGTCTTAATCCATACTCCTAGATTAATGAAAATTGACTATGTCTAATCCATACTCTCGGACTAGGGACAATGACTGTGTCTAATCCATGCTCCCGGATTAATGGCATAATTTAAAGTTCTATTCTCTATGTATAACTCACTCGTACTCATAAGAAGATACTACCCAATATTCCCCATGATTAATTTAGGTTTACTCTGTATCCTAAATTATCGTATATTATCAGATATGCTCTTAACACATATTTCAGGCAATATCAAATATTTTACACGCCAATAAACATTTAATACACTATTCAATACTTGTATTAGAATCATGTTCATGAAAGGGACTATGCACTCACTTGTTAAAGTGACGACTCGAAATTCGAGCAGCGCTTCGCTTCTTAACAATATGATTTCCATCGATGAAACCTAGTATTATTACCACTAGATTTTAGTCTAATATTTATTGAGACTATTTATTAGTCTAGATTTGTCATTAACTCAGACTCTCAGATTTGTCATTACATAGGGATTACCACTAGACACCTCTCCCGTAAGTAGTTCAATCACTATAATGACTTTGAATCACTGATAAATTTTATTTATATGTTCATAATAACGATATTATAAGCTATATTCAAAGTAGGGTAGCATAAGTTACTTAGCTAGGAGTCGGGCTCTGCAGGTCAGAACTTCGTCGCTGAATCTTTCTAAGAAAGATTTTTGCAGCGCTTCAGCGCTCACCTTACTATGATAAAAACTACAAAAAGAGAAGTCGAATCACGAGGGGCTGAAATGCTCGGGGGATAAGAAGAGAAAGATTATTGAATCAAGAGAATGATGCAAGAAATATGAGAGCCTAGAGGCTCTTATTTATAGTAACTGAATTTTCAAAAACCACAATCTATATTTACTTAAATGACTAAACACCCCTTTATAATACCGTTTTAAATGGATTTAATGATTTTTGTACTAAACTAATGTCGAATGTACTCAACATTAGTCTTATAACGACCGCATCGTCGATACCTTTATAATGATATATATATATATATATATATATATATATATATATATATATATATATATATATATATATATATATGTCGATGTATTTGTGATTTATGCTTTATTTTAATACGTAAATGTGCTATTAAAAATTATAACTCGTTCATACGAACTCCATTTTTAACTTTCTTTATATCCACACATTGGTATTTATGAGCACTACAACTTTCATTTAGACGCCGTCAGCTAATTCTCATTCTATCTCAGATTTACAAAACTGTATTGAATTTATCGCGCTTGAAGAGTAGGGACCAAGTTTCGTCCATATCTTTAACATACGAGCTCTATTCTCGACGTTATTTATATCCACACGTTGGTATTTATGAGTACTACAACTTTCATTTAGACTCCATCAGCTAATTCTCATTTTATCTCGAATTTACAAATCTGTATAGAATTTGCCGCGCTTGAAGAGTAGGAACTAAGTTTCGTCCATATCTTTCGTATACAAGCTCCGTTTTTTACTGTCATTTTATCGTTGAGCTCCTATTAATAAGATATTAAATTCTCATTTAGAGAGTTTTGGTTAAAAATCGACCGATCTAAAATTCAAATTTCGGGCTGTGCACTGTTATGCTAAATCTTAGAAAAATCATAACTTCGACATACGTAGTCAGATTTAGACGTTCTGTTTATGCATACTCACGGTTTAACATATATATAACTTTCGTTTAGATCGCTAATGCTAGAAAGTATTTCATCGTAAATTCACTTTTTACGATTCCCGGTGTCGTGCCGGTTTTGCCGTAAAACTTCGATGAGTCATAACTTCTTTGTTATAACTCAGATTTCAGCGTTTTTTATATGTACAGAACCCTTGTGACATATACCATAACTTGGTCAATATTATTTATTCTAAATAATCTTATATCAAAAAGGTTATTTTTTGACGCTTATTGTCTCTAAATTGACTAACCCGGATTTGCGGGTGTTACAACCCTATAATGGTAGATAAAATACTTTAGGATTAGTTAAACATCCTAAAAGATAGTAAACTAGGATTAGTAAAATATCCTAAAAGATAATAAGATAGGATCGATAAATATTTTACAAAAATAGTAAATTAGGAATTGTGGAGCATCCTGTAGAGATAGTAAGATATGATTGATAGAATGTCCTAAAACGATAATAATTCAAGAAGTGATATAATAAAACATAGAAAACCAGGAATTTAAATATCATAAAATTTTTCTAGAAAGTTTTCAAAAGAGTTCATTATCATTTACCTCAAAACCTGTGACATCAACATCAAGTTGACGTTTTCATATATCGAATGTGTTCCTAGGATGGAGTAAAGATCAAGAAAAAAAAGGGATTATTAGCTCGAATATATCTAGGTTTTTTAATAGATAGTTATGGTTTGCGCTCTGTGATTTGGGTAATTTATGTACCATCACCACTCGGCATTTCCGTCGGCGGCCCGAGAAGATGTGACATAATGGTATCAGAGCTAGTTGCTATAGCAAAATAGTATTTTTTTTTAGGTTTGCCCTCAAACCAATAAATAAAATAATTACTATTAATAACCCTACTGATAGACTACTTAAGGGAGAGGTGACTAGTTTGAACTGTCGCTTGTGTTGCTGGATTTCAAAATGATTATATGCTAAAATGGTCCTGCCCTCCGACACTTCTCATATGGAAATCTCTAATTTGGTAATCCAAAAAGTAGAAAACAATAATAAACACCAATCATAAATAAAGTATATAAATCAAAAACATAATATATAAGACAATTATCTAAGCGGGTTTAGTATGTAAAGGTTGAGTCGCTCCTAAACGTAGCCTAATCAACTATGTTTAGTCTTGGCTGAACCAATACATCATCTGGATTAAGGATAGATAAACGGTAAAATAGAAACCATATATAAGCAAACCAAAAGCATACATAAAGTGTATCAAATGCATCCCACAAAATAAGTAACAAAATACCAAGTATCAACCCAAAAACATCAAGCTACTCATCGTTGCTCTCATACTCAACCTCCCTATCCTTTGTGCCCTCGACACTATCATCATCATTAGTATCCCTATTATGTGTTCCTGAAGGACCAGCACCAGCATGACCTGGCTGAGCAAGTGGTGGAACAGCAGGACCCGCCTGAGGAAAAGGTAGATGGCCATCCCCAGATGCTACATGTAACATCTTAACTTTTCAGGTATTCTCTTTTGACCCCTTGGATTGTGATTTGTTCACAAAATTGTTCCCCAATGGCATTTTTGTAATTATTGGTCATGCATGAGTACGTTGGACGTATGTAGGCAGGGTGCAAACCCTAACTTTTAGGGTTTGATGGCCTCATCCACCCTCTTAACTCTAACCTCCCTCCTCATTTCGAAACCCTGAAGCGTGTGAGTGCCTTGTGAAGCTTGAAGAGCCTTTTGGTGCCATTTTGGAGCTTTTGGAGAAGAAGGAAGAAACTTAAGGATGTGGTGTTTCTCTCAACGCCTTGGATTAAACATCTACAGTCCTTTGTGCGTCTTCTGGAGGTATAAAACTCCAACCTTGATGAGTATTTATTTTAGATCTAGTTTTAGCTTAAAGTTGGTCCCTTTTTGTCCCAAATCTTGACCTTTGTGAGCATGGAATGCTCCAAGACGTTTGATTTGTCCTTTCAGATGTTTAGGGGTGTGTTAAGTCATAAAAATGGGATCTTGGACATTGGTTTCTTCCCATTCATGGTCTAGGTTGTCTTAATGGGTCAAGAAGCTAGGGTTTTTGTTATTAAGGTCTTAATAGTAGTGCAAAACCATAAAGTTGGAAACTTTATGGTTAAGATCACCTATTAGGGTCTGGATCTAGATTTTAGGTGAATGGATTAAGAATTAAGCATTTAATGGAGTGAGTTGGTTGGCAGCTGTGTACACTGGGCGTACCAAAGGGTACACTATACGTACGTGTAACACCCGTAGATTCGGGCTAGTCAATAATAAGCGTTAAAAATGATTTTTTTATTCTAGGAGAAATAAACTTAACCAGAGTAATAGTTGTGGTCAGCAATTGTAACCTGTTTGATTTAATAAAGAAGAATTATGTGAATATTATATGTTTCATGATTATTATAATATAATAAAATAGGAAAAATTAGTCGAATTATCCGTAAATCGTAAAAATAAGTGCGCCAAAACATATATATATATAATATTTAGAAAGTACATGTGTTCCCGATCCTGAAAATATAAGTTTCGTAGAAATTTGACTTCGTATGAATTAGATATGATTTATATAAGATATAAAAGTCAGTCGCGCACAATGAATGTATGACGTAAAAAGCTACGAAGAGAATGGTTGACTTTTAGCTAATGCGACCAAAAATAAAATTATAGTACTCCTTAAAATAGGAATTTTGAGAAAAAGAATGCCAAAAACGGTGTCCGTACGAGAGAGTTATGATTTTAGCAAAATCATTTAACTTTATAAAAATATGAACAAAAATATAAATTCAAAATTAGCCAATGGAGTTTAAACGAAATTTGTAGATCTCGTTGATAGCTACGCGTGAATATAAAGAACGTCAAAAACGAAGTTCGTATGAACGAGTTATAATTTTTAATAGTACATTTACATATTAAAATAAAATGTAAATCATATATACAAGTGTGTGTGTGTGTGTGTGTGTGTATATATATATATATATATATATATATATATATATATATATATATATATATATATCATTAGAAAGGTATCGACGATGCGGTCATTATATGACTAATGTTGAGCACTTTCGACATTAGTTTAGTACAAATATCATTAAATATATATAAAATAGTATTATAAAGGGGTGTTTAATCATTTAAGTAAATATGAGTGGTTTTTGAAAATTCAATTACTATAAATAAGAGCCTCTGGGCTCTCATATTTCTTGCACCATTCTGTTGATTCAAGAGTATTTCTCTTCTTATCCCCCGAGCATTTCGGTCCTTTGTGATTCGACTTCTCTTTCTGTAGTTTTTAGTATAGTAAGGTGAGCGCTGAAGCGCTGCAAGAAACTTTCTTAGAAAGATTTAGTGACGAAGTTCTATCCCTGCAGAGCCTTGTTCCTAGCTAAGTAAGTTACGCTACCCTACTTTAAATATAGCTTATATTATCGTTATTATGAACCTATAAATAAAATTTATCAGTGATTCAAAGTCGTTATACTGATTGATCTACTTACGGGGATGATGTTTAGGCTGTGATTTAGTGAGGTGTTAAAAGTGAAATTTCCAAACAGTATACTTCGTATACCAAACGGACCCTACCTCCAATATGATCCTATCTGGTTGTTCCTTACTTGATAGATCATGAAGTAGAGTTTGAGTTAATTATGAATCTAGACTAATAATTACTCGCAATAAAGAGTAGACTAAAACTTAGCGATAATCATGCCAAATTTTGTCGAAGGAAAATAGAATCGTTAAAAGCGAAGCTGCCCAAGTTTGGAATCATCACTTTAACAAGTGAGTGCATATTTACTTTCATCTTACACATAGATATGAAGTATTTTTTATAAATTATGTGCTATGTGTGCATATTATCTGAATACTTGTTATCTATGCTGGATGAACACTATTATACATGTTTTAAATGATTTAAATTGTATACGTATTTTATACCTATAAATTACAAGGGGTAAAGATGGGTAGATGAAAGATGAATTGGATGATGAAATGAAAGGTGAAATAGATCATGAGATGAATACCCAGATCACCTTAATTACATTACTCGCACCCAAGTGGGTCTAGATCTCACCTTTCCAAAGGCCCTAAGCCTTATGATAACCGATCTTCGGACGACAACCTCAAATTAAGAATCGATTCGGAACAGGGCGTTACAACTCTCCCTCACTTAAATTAGATTTTTTCCTTGAAACCATTCCTTTCCAACCCCAAACGCCAGTCGAGACAACCCCAATCTTGAGCATGCAACACCCTATTCCCAAGGCGACCAATCCCTGTCCTAACAACACTCTTCAAAACTGAAAATGATCGAATCTTCTCCCAGTCTCATATAAACTCATGCAGGATAGCCACATCTTACTCAACTTGAAATCTGAAGTCTCGAATTGGTCTGACTCCCTAACAGACTGCCCATACTGAACCAATGCTAAATCCATTACACTTATCCATCAAATTATCTACTCAACTCCTAATGATAATCATTCCATGAACACAATGAGATACAAGATATTGATTTCCTTAACCGTTGGATTGATATGTTGCTGCTATAAATTTGAAGCCCCATAACTTGCCCGATCTTCACACAGGTAGAACCATTCCAAAGCACAAACACATAAGCATTTTTTTCCATCCACATTGAACACATCCGTTATGATCCTGAACCCTCTAGTTGATGCCTTTGACATACATATTTCTTAAACCACATCTCACTGAAATATAGACCTTGCATGGATACACTCGCGATTCCCAATGCGATTTTCCACCGAAATCCCACTCGAAAATGGCAAATCATAATATCTTTTCATAAAACCTTCCCTAAGACCGATGAGCATCCATTTATGAATCTACCCCCAGTCCCTGACTGGAGACACTACCAAAACATGCAAAGATGATCCTCCAAATATATCAATTGTGAAATTTACCCAAATCCAAATCCATATGATGTAACACAACCTTAAATAACCCTTGATTCTATACAATGCCATTACCAACCACTGCTCCGACGAGCAGAGATGATTAATCCAAGAATTTCCGCATTGCATCCCACCCCTATCAGCTCAAGTGTACCCCACCTAGAAAACCACTCGAGACTTTCAAAAAGGGATTTATGATTGTAACCTCATAACCAATTCCCAACCTGATAATCAAACCCTAACAACAGCTTTCGAACCACCAGAATTGAAATGCATACATTCCACAGAGACTTCCTGATAGCTGACTGATACTCCCTACATCCCTTATTGTTTCCTTTATCCAAACCAATTGATTTCAGAGATTTCCCGAATTCCTACAACACTAATAATGCACGTACCACAAACAAGAGAAATGTGAAAACATGATTTTTGGGCCCATAACCCATAAACACCCCTCTTGGCAACATATCATGAAGTTACCACCATGCACATACAAAGAAAACCCATAACCTCAATCAAACAAGGAAGAAATGCCATTGTTCCAACAAAATGATAATTCTTAATGTTGACAGCAGACATCCCCATGAATTATCGGAATAAGACCTCATACTTTGACTGAGACTGAACAGATTCCACCAATATGCATCTAGCTCCCGAAGGCTTCGTGAATGCTACAAAAACTTGAGCCTGATATAAACCAAAATTTCACACCCCTAAAGAGGGTAAACATACCCCAAAGCCAAAGGAACAAAAAACATACTGAACTTGATGGTAGGTTGACACATTCCTTGAACTTTAACTGTCACAACTTGAACCTTTCAAAGATTCTCCTTTGAATGATGAAATCAACGATTAATGGTGTAGGACACATTGATACTTAATCCAGAGAGTAAAAAAAAACCACCCAGAACAGGACATACCCGTCCTTGGAAATGATTCACCGATCAACATCTGCGAAAACGAATATGAATACAACAATCCAAAAATCGAACTAACAAATCCCTTAATGACTGATACTTCATCTGAGAATCCCAATTCTTAGCCACTTAGGGCTTTAACTACCACCCACTGTTTTTGAAACCAAATCATAACTCAAACCGACTAAAGCAGATACCACCATTCCTAACCCTGGAATGAATAACAGACACATGATGACCTTGTTGGAATAGTGTCTAAGGCTGCAACTATATTTGGTAAGTACTTGATCCAATTGAGCATGGTCCTTTTGGGTTGCCTTCAACATAGCAACTTGATAGGATGATTTACAATGAGAGTTGAAATATTATATGGAATAATAATATTATTTGATTAATATAAGTCATAAATTAATTAGGAATTAATTTGGTGACTTAAAGAGATTAATTAAATAGAAGGGCTTAAACTGTCAAATGTGTGATAGTTATACTTTAGGCTATAATTCCTTATGGAGAATATGGTGGACGATTTTATGGCTTAGGATAGACCTAAAATCGTCCAAGGGTTATCATGAAGGGATTAGGATTGCTTAGGGCTTAAGTTATCCAATTAGGGTTTAAAGGTAAAACCCTAGGAGCCTTACAAGTATAAATAGACCCTTGGGATCATGGAAATCGGCACTCTTGTTTCTAGAGAAACCCTGGCCGATTTCAAATTCATTCCCCACTCTCTCAAATCATCCTCTTGCTAGTTGGTGTTTGTAAGCCATTAGAGGAGTGACAATTGTGACTCTAAAGCTCCAAGAACAAGAATATTAAACAAGTGATTCAAGAATAACCATTATAAGTCTTGGATTCATGCATGTTCAATTAAAGAAACCTAGATCCAAGCATTAGGGTTTGTATGTGCACATAGGAATGTTCATGTGGCTAAAACCCATCAGACCTTCCAGACAGGGATAAACCAATCCTAAGAGAATCCTCAGTTCGACTGAAGACCTGTGAAAAATTTCCAATTATAACCACTTAACATTAAAGGTTTCACACAAAATCATAAGCAAGTACCGAATTATGATCCAAACATACACTCCTTTACTACAATCCTAAAAGACAATCTGACACCTGGCTTTCCTATATCCCAAAAATACGGACTCTTGCTCACACCGCAAAGTACCCATACCACATCAATCCATCTATGCACATTGGCGCTGACATGTTGCTAACCACCCCGACCAACAGAACCCAAGCTGAGTTTACAACCAAACTCTGGAAATCTCAAGCCTGGTCACTCATTCCCCAAACTTGGAAAACTGAAAAAGGGTATGATCCTTGACATAGATAGCGACAAACCAAATCCGACAATCAACCACTCAACTCCCAACTGAAATCCCTAAGGCGATCATAACCACCAATTCCTTCTTGAAACCCATGACTCAAATCACGGCCTCGAGTAAAACCATCGAGATCTCCAAACTAACATACTCACCTAGGTCTGAACCATTCAACCCAAACCGATATCACCACTGGGGACCAAAACAATGACCAAACCAATCGTTATGCTTGGGCAACCATAACCAAAAGATCAACATGTAAGGAACCACCACCATGAATCTTGGTATCAAACCATGCTATCACCCAACCAACCCTTAGAATCCCTAAGACTTTCCCTGATTCAAGTATGGATCCCATGCTTCTAGTAGTACGGGCCCAATACTACCTTCCGCACCTATCCATATTTTTCCTCAAGGATCATCTTGGGTCCTCTAAGATCTACCCATAAAATACTCCCAACAATTACTCTACCGTGAAACTACCACATTAAAATACTTCCTAGGCTCTCCTAGGATTCCACCCACACCTCCTATGCCATTAGCTACTAAAGAACCCCTACCAATGCCAGCTAACCACTTCATGAATACAATTACATGCAACAAAGCTTAAATAATCATTCGACTAAAGGACTCAGGCCTACAATGGCTGGACTCAGACAAGAGATGCGCAATAGGTCCATGTCCTTCATTCTAAGATTATTTAACCTTCGTAGCATGTAATTTAATGTATTCATTTGATGGTTAACTCTCATCAACATTGGTCCCACAAAGCACAAAGCAAGCAACATTCGAGCAGAGGAGCCGAATGGCACTAAAACACCATAAAACCAGACAGATTCTCATACGAAACTCCTGATCTCAAACTCCCTGCATCTTGGGCGCACCTTCGCCTTGCCTTCACTCTTTCAAGAGTAGCTAGTCATTCCTCACACTGACCTGCTAAGAACTGCACCCACTCTAAGGAAACCACTACCTACTCATCCAATAACACAACTGGCCGACTGACCCCACATGACTCAACCTACCACTAATTGCCACGTGACCCTCCATTGGTGCCATATGACTATTGCATGAATATAATCATATGACTCATAGTTTAAACAATCTTAGGTCAACCCTCGTATCTGTAAATACTGCACAACAAATAAATAAATATCAAACAAAGTAAATAAATTACGTACCAGCCATGACGTCTGGCACTGCCCAAGCCTCCTCGGTAGTCAACTGAAATGTTCGATTCTTCACCGCATGAGCCTCCGCCTTGGCATGGAGGCCACCACTGATCCTCAATGTGGCGGGTGCAGGCGTTGCCACTGCTCCTCATCCTCCTTACAACCTCGGACAATCGACCTTTTTATGGCTGGTCTAGTTGTAGTGGAAACATATCAATCCCTTCTTGGGGAAATCTCTACTCACGTGGTGAGGCTGACCACATGTATAACGTACTATGCCCATCACCCGATAAACTCCTCCATGTGACCTCCTGTGCTTGGCACACCGGCCACGGCCTTATTGGCCTCTACCAGAAGAATCAAAGGTCTTAGGCATTTTAACTTGACCTACAACTGTTTGTGCCCTCTCTGGTTTTTGCTTGGTGCGGAACCTTAACTCCTTCTCCTGCTCATGGACTTTCTCCACCATCTCGTTCAGGGTTTTACGCCCTATAAAGCTCACAAACTCTTGAATATCATCCCTCAGCGTGGAATGATACCATGTTTTCCTCATCTGTAGCATAGTGTGGTGTCAATAGTGCTCGTTCACGAAACTTAGCGGTGATCTCCACCACAGTTTTGATGGTCTGCTGGAGCTCTTGAAACTCCGTCACTGGTCGTTTCACCTCAACAGATGGTGAAAACTACAAATCAAAACGCCTTATGAACTCTGACCATGTCATCTCTACCACTCCAACTTCCCCCACCTGACTGGTCACCTCTCCCCACTAGTTACGAGCTCGGTCCCTCTATATACACGAAGCAAATCCCACCTTTACCGCATCAGGGTAAGAACTAGTACGCTGGGCATTCTCCATGTCTGCCACCCAGCATCGGCAAACTATTGGGTCCCTGATCCCGAAGAACTCTGGCGCCCTGCAAGCCTTGAACTCCCAAAATCAGGGAGTTTGGGCCTCGACCTGGCCTACAATAATCTCGACTCTGAATGACCTGAGCCTCTCCTCCATAATCTCCATCATCCCTTCCTTGATTGTCCCAAAAATCACTTGGGTAGTGGTTAGAGTTCTAAGTAGGGGAGAATTGAGAATTCTCAGATGGAGCGTCGTCCATCGAAGGTCTAGTTTGTTAATATTCAGATGCCAGTTTCCAGAGTGTTTGGGAGATTAAACATGAGATTAAGGTTTCCCCAAGTGGGTGCATGAAGATGATTTTCGATTGTATCTATAAGAGTTCAAGGTAGCATTGGATTTGGTTCGACTTACATGTATGTTTAGGTCGGGATTACAGTATGTGAATTGGATCAGGAATTCGAACCCCAAGTGGGGGAGAGCTGGATATTTATGGAAAGGGCACCAAGATAAGTCCAAGGTTTTGGCTCAACAAACCTGGGGCGGCCCAGATAGAATGAAGGCCCAACGGGGCATACTGGTCAGGCCTAAGGCCCGAAGAATGGTCCAGACAGGTTGAAGGCTCAGAGAGGTGGTCTAGACATGCTAAAGGTTCTAAGAGTGGTCCACATAGGCTGAATGCCCAGTGAGGCAGTCCAGTCATGCTGAAGACTTTGTATGTATTCTATTAGATCTACATACGGTATTGAGCCTGCTACTTTGTGATAATAACCCGTGGAACCCCATGTTATCAGTATTTACTAGTAATCACCTAGGAAATGCCCTTATGGTATGTCAGCGGTCATGAAGGAGAGCCTAAAAACTCTTGGGGTAGCAACTCGTTCTACAAGGCAATCGTACATGGTAGAGTTTTAGTATTTAGGTGCTTGTTGGATGTTGTGAAGGTCATTGATTAGGCCTTTAGGGTAATGGAAGGAGGTGAGTATCGTTAGGCCCGGGGTGCAAGATGGCTGATGGATTGATGAAAGTATTGATAGTTATTTGGAGCATTCCAATCATGAGCTAAGGGTCATTGAGGGCATACTAGACTCATAATATGGGCTCAGAGGCAACCCAAACCTATGCTAAGGACCACATAGGGGAATTATAGTCATAGGCTATAGGCTTAGAGATCGTTACAATTTATTTCTTCTATTGGAGTGCTTTCGGAATGAATATATTCTTAAGGTGTGGTGAGTCATGATTGGTTGCGACAAATCAGAGGATTTTGGAAGAGATGCAAGGATAGCCTCTTGGATCTCAAGTTATGGATTTAGATCGAGTTATTTATATCGTGGTATTCCAATCTAGGGTATTCCATCATGAGGATGACCAGACCCTATGATTGATTGAACCTGATGTGTTTGGTATTCCAACCCGATGGTTGATTGGGCCAAACATGTTCGGGATACGAGGGTATTGCATTTTAGGGATGACTGGACCCATCGTAGGCATGCCTGGTATACTAGGTCGAGGCTAATTGGGACAAGAATGAGTGTTCATGCTTGTCAGCTGGTTGTTTATACATGTTGTTTCGGGAGCTGAAGGGCGCATTATAATGTCAGCACAAAGAGTATTCGCTTTAGGAAATGGGGAAAGTTGGCCCCCCGATACTTTGGATCATCAGGATTATTGTTGGGGTCAGCAAGGTGGCATATAGGTTAGGCCTTCTAGAGGAGCTCAATTATATTCACAGCACTCTTCACGACTCGCAGCTGCAAAAAGGTGCATTTTGGATGAAGAGGCGTTTGTATCGCTGGGTGATATTCAGGTCGAAGAGCGCCTTAACTACATAGAGAGACCAGTGGCTGTTTTGTACAGGGAAGGTGAAGATACTACATAGCAAGGACTACCTTTGATAAGGTTCTATAGGAGCATCAGAGAGGATTCAAGTAAGCTTGGGAACTAAAGACCGAGAGGCAGGAGCATTATCCGGAGTTGTTCCTCCCGACAGGCTTCGAGGATGAAGCCTAGTTTAAGTGGGGGAGAGTTGTAACATCCTAATTTCTAGGAATGAAATTCTAGGATATTTGGGCATTTTAGAAAGCCTACTCAAAGATTTGGAAGGCCCAACTCATCGTGTAGGAACTCATATGGCCACATGGATAATAGGATCAACTTGACGAGTTGGAGGACCCAACTCGATGAGTAGGAGCTGGAAATGAAAACCCTAATTTTTAGGGTTTGCACTCTATTTAAAGAACCTTAACTCTCCTCCCCAGCCTCTCTTATCACTCTGTCGTCCAGAAGCAAACCCTAGCAAGCTAACCCTCAATTTTTGAGTGTGTATGATTAAAAGAATGTGTGTTTGGAGCATTTCTTGAAGAGTTAAGAGCTTGGAACAAGGAAGAGTCTATAGCTCAGGCCTTTGCATTATTGTAGTAGCCATCTTGAGGTATAAAGCCACCATCATGACATTTCATTGTTTAGTTCTTCTCTTGTGAAAGAAAATGGTCACTCCTTGTGCAAAATGGAGTCACTTTCGGGTTTGAGTTTGTTACAAGGAGATGGTTTCAGATCTGGACTCCTCTTGGCCCCCATAGCCATAATATTCTTGACTTTAGCAAGCTTTGGCCCTTATCCATGCCTTAAACGTCATCTAGACTTGGTTTTGGTGTTTTAATCCTTGTAAGGCCTTGCATGCATGTAAAGTTGGCAACTTTACATGGTAGCTTCACCCTAGGAAGCTAGATCTGGAGTTTGGAGCTTTGGACTTGATTGAAATGAGCTGAATGCGATTTGGTTGAAGCAGCTCGACGAGCGAGATAGCCAACTCGATGAGTTGAGATGATTTTTTTCAATTTTTATGGATTCTGCATGAACTCGAAGAGTTAATAAGGTGTCTCAACGAGTGGTTAGGGTTTTCCCCGATATTTTGGACAATGCATGGACTCGACGAGTTGATTGGCAACTCGGCGAGTTGACTCAGTTTTTCACAATTTTTCTGAGTTCTAGAGGGACTCGACGAGTTACTCGATGCACTCGACGAGTTGGGTCAACATGGACTGTTGACCATTGACTTTGACCAGAGTTGACCAAGTTTGACTTTTAAAGGTATTTTGGTAAATTGGGTCTTGATAGAATTGGTTTTATGGTGGTTATAGGTGTTTGAGGTTGGAGTTGTATTTCAGGAGGTTGACATTACCATCGAGTACTACTTGTGAGGTGAGTTTTCCTCACTATACTCAAGGGTCGAATGCACCAAGGCCGACCCTTTGGATTGTTATCCAGCTTTATGATTAGTGAGATCTGTTAGATCCGTATCCTGGTAGATAGGATGTATATATGTGGTTATGATCTATTAGATCGGTATCCTAGTAGATAGGATGGTGCTTTGCTTAGTGATCTGCTAGATCTGCTAGACTGTCTGTAGACTGTTATGTGCTTACCTGATATATGTGCACATGTTTGATTCGTAGTTAAGGGTATTCCATCCCGATGATGATCGGCCCCTATTATGTTGCCTCTATAGACTGTTATATGATTATATGTGTATTGTTGTGTGTATGGATATTTTAGGGGAACCCGATGGTTGAGGGCTGGGGGTATTCCAACTCGATGGTTTATTGGACCCATAGTATGCTGTTTATGATTATATGGTATTGTTGTGTGTATGGATATTTTAGGGGAACCCAATAAGCTTCGATCTTACAGTTTTGGATTTTTTTTCAAGTACTTTCGATGATCGCAGGAAGGTGAAGGCGTGATCATGCATCTCCTCGCATTTTTATGATATAATTTCAGGGATACTCAGATATCAAACTATTTTGAAAACATTTTGTAATAAATGATGGTTTTTGAATGTTTGAAAAGGTTTTAAAATTTCATGAATTTTATGGATGTTACAATCCCTAAGCCTTGAAGTATTCTATTAAATGTATGTTTAGGCATGGCTTTCGTGAATATATCGGCCAGTTGATCAGTTGATCTAACAAAGTGAATCTCGGCATTGCCATCTTCTATGTGATCTTTAATGAGGTGATGCCTCAGTGCAATATGTTTGGTCTTCGAATGTTGCACTGGGTTGTGGCAAAAGCGAATTGCACTTTCAGAATCGCAGTATAAGGGTATTCTTTTCATGTTAATACCATAGTCCCTTAACTGAAATTGAATCCATATCACATGCGAGGTACAGGAGGCAACTGCTATATATATTCTGCTTCAGTAGTTGATAGGGAGACGTCGGTATGTTTCTTTGATTGCTAATTGACGAGTTTTCCATCAAGAAATTGACATCCTCTAGTTGTACTTTTGCAATCATGACCGCAACCTCCGAGATCAGCATTTGAGAATGCTTACACAAAGAACCCCGAATTAGATGGGTACAAAATTCCAAGCGAGATTGTTCATTTTAGATATCTAAAGATATTATTAATAGCAATCATGTGGGGTTCCCGAGAGTTTGCTTGAAACCTGACACAATAGCAAACAGAAAACATGATGTTTGGATGACTAGCAGACAGATATATCAATGAACCTATCATTTGACAATAGAGAGTCATATCAGCATTTGGTTTATCTAGAGATGGAGTTAGTTTCATTCTTAATGCCATTGGAACCTTCACCTTCGAATGTCCCACCATTCCAAACTTCGCAAGTAAGGTCTTCATATAAGCCTACTGGTTGATAAAGATTCCCTCCTAACTCTATCTTATATTCAAACCAACGAAAAAGTTAATTGGACCCACTTAGTGATGGGTTCTATACATAAGAAACATTCCTATGTGCACATACAAAACCCTAATGCTTGGATCTAGGTTTCACTATTAAACATGCTTTGATTCCAAGACTTACAAACCCTAATCTAGCATATTGACAACAAAATTAACATATAGAATCAGATCTAGATGTTTACCTCTTCAAGAGTTGGCTTAGACCTTCTCTTTCTTCTTCTTTTGAGCCTAGAGTCACAAATGCAACTCCTCTAATGGTTCACAAACCCCACAAGCAAGAAGGCAATATGAGAGAGGGAGAGAGAGGCTAGAAATCGGCCTAGGGTGCTCTTAGAATCAAGTGGTAGCCGAATTCAAAGCCCTAGGGGTCATATTTATACTTACAGGTTACTAGGGTTTCAATCTAAACCCTAATGGACAGCTTAGCCGCCAAGCAGCCCATGGAACCTTCTGGAATAAGGCCCTTGGACGAAAATATGATGGTTACCCTTCATAATTTCGTTCCCCTTTAAGCCCATTAGGTTTCCTTAACCAAAAAAAAAAACTCAACTATCATACATTTGACAGTTTATACCCCTTTATTTAATTAATCTCTTTTGACCACTAAATTAATTCTCAATTAATTTATGACCAATACTAATTAAATAAATATGATTTCTCCTTTAATATATTACTCTTATAATATATTAATAAACCATAATACTCTCTCTTTCTCCTTAAATTACCTTGTCAAGTTGCTTTGGAGAAGGCAACCCAAAAGGACCATGCACAACCAAGTCAAGTACATACCAAATATAGTTACGGGCTTAGACACTATTCCAACAGTCTCCCACTTGGATAAGTCTAGTAACTATATCTCACATATGACTTCAGAATCCGATTAGTAATCGTAGCTTTTATACTTCACTGTCAACTCTGATCAACTTGTTCTTTAGATAAGGGATCGTATAATCCTTTGTTCTGGATATCATGCTGACAATGCTTATTGTCCAACACAAGTTCCTTGATTTCCGATTTGTTTGACATAGAATTTAGTTGAACACATCAACTTCATTCTGACCGGGCCTGGCACATAAGTCAAACCAAATCATCAAGTGGCCAATATATCACTTTTATTCTTATAGAATAAAAGGAACATATCAACTTCGACTCATATGCATCTATTATTTACTAATGGATCACACACAATAATGTGTTTTATAACATCAAGTTACTGATGTGTTTACACATTATCAATGTATAACCAACCAGCAAACAACAACCATATCTCTAAGTTTTAAGACTATATGATGTTATCGCTTTGTGATCACTTAAGATAAAACACCACCAAGTGATACAGCAAACTCGGGTTTAATCCAATGCTCAACTCATATTCATAAGCACTCATGAACTTTGTAGCAAACCTTTGCTATGTCTAAGACCTTTTAGACAATCTACAACCAATTCATGACAGTCTTCATTCATATCTACTTCCAAAATATGACCGACTGTGGACCTTTTTGAATAATCATATCATTCAGGAAGTCAAAACCTGCAAAATGGAAACAATAGATAAATAACCAACATAAGATAGTAGCTTTACTCATAAATAACACAATTTATTTATTCATCGAATGTCAAGTACAAACTATCTATTACACATTTCCTATCTAATCCACACTTATATCATCCTTCAGCCCAATGCTCCTAGCATGCTGCAAGTGTTTGACCCTACTCAGTCCCTTTGTAAGGGGATCTACTGGGTTCTCTTCTGATGATACCCTCTTCACAACGAGGAGTCCCTCTTCTACCCGATGTCTGATGAAATGGTATTTTCTGTCAATATGTCGGGATCTGCCATGATCTCTCGGTTCCTTGGTCAAGGCAACCGCTCCTTCATTATCACAGAAAATTTCCATCGGCTCCTTTATGGATGGCACAACTCCAAGGTCTCCAATGAAGTTTTTCAACCATATAGCCTCCTTTGACGCTTCGCTTGCCGCAATATATTCTGATTCGCTCGTTGAATCAGCTACAGTCTCTTGCTTGGAACTTTTCTAAGTCACTGCTACTCCATTTAGGGTAAAGACCCAGCCTGACTGCGATCGGAAGTTATCCCGATCCGTCTGAAAACTAGCGTCACTGTACCCTCGTACCCTTAAGTAATCACTCCCACCGAGGACTAGAAACCATTCCTTGGTCCTCCGAAGGTACTTAAGAATATTCTTAACTGCAATCCAATGAGCTCTACCAGGATTCCCTTGATATCTGCTGACCATGCTCAAGGCGAAGGCCACATCAGGGCGAGTGCAGGTCATAGCGTACATGATAGAGCCTACTGCGGAAGCGTAAGGTACTCGGCTCATATCGGCTATCTCTGTCTCTGTACTCGGGCTCTAAGTCTTACTCAGCTTGGTATTGCTTTGGATTGGCAACTCCCCTTTCTTGGAATTTTCCATACTAAAACGCTTTAGTACCTTTTCCAAGTATGTATCCTAACTGAGTCCTATCAGTCTCTTTTCCCTGTTTCTTACTATTCTTATTCCCAGAATATAAGCAGCCTCTCCGAGGTCCTTCATAGCGAAACATTTCCCAAGCCAGGACTTTACCTCCTGCAAGGTTGGGATATCGTTTCCTATGAGTAGTATATCGTCGACATACAATACGAGGAAGCTTACTATACTCCCACTGGCTTTGACATACACACAAGATTCATCTTCGCTTCGCAGAAAGCCAAACTCTTTAACCTTCTTGTCAAAACAAAGATTCCATCTGCGAGATGCTTGTTTCAATCCATAAATGGATTTCTCAAGCTTGCATACTCTATTTGGATGCTTTGCATCGACAAAACCCTCTGGCTGATTCATGTAAACATCCTCAACCAACTTTCCATTAAGGAAAGCGGTTTTCACGTCCATCTGCCATATTTCATAATCATGAAACGCAGCTATGGCGAGCATCACCCTAATAGACTTTATCTTCGCAACTGGTGAGAAGGTCTCATCATAGTCAACTCCGGGAGTTTGAGTAAAGCCCTTCGCAACCAATCGTGCTTTATAAGTATGCACTTTCCCATCCATGTCCGTCTTCTTCTTGAAGATCCACTTGCACCCGACTTTCTTACGACCCGGTACATTATCAACCAAATTCCAAACTTGGTTGTCGTACATGGACTGAATCTCGCTGTCCATAGCCTCTTTCCATTTTGCAGACTCCGGGCCTGTCGTGGCTTCCTTATAGCTGCTAGGTTCATCCAAATTTACTAGTGTACTATCACTAATAAATGTATCCCCTTTAGTAGTAATATGAAAACCATAAACTGGGGTGGAACACTAGCCCTAGTGGAACGTCGAAGAGGTAAGGACTCGTCAGCTGGATCAACAGGAGTTTCCTCCTCAAGTTGAGTGCCAGCGTTAGAAGTTCCTTCATCGCTTTGATCTTGAATTTCTTCAAGTTCAATTTGCCTCCCACTGTCTTCTTGGCCTATCAATTCCCTTTCTCGGAAAACTCCTCTTCTAGCAACGAAGACAACATTGTCACTCGGTCTATAGAAAAGGTAGCCAAAAGACTTTTGCGGATAGCCGATGAAATAACACTTCTCACTACGAGGTTCTAGTTTGTCATGAGTCTCTCGTCTTACGAAAGCCTCGCAACCCCAAACTTTGATATGTGCCAACGGGGGAGCCTTCCCTGTCCACATCTCGTGAGGAGTCTTGGAAACCTTCTTGGTGGGAACTAAGTTAAGTATGTGGGCGGCAGTCTCTAAGGCATACCCCTAGAAAGCTATTGGTAACGAAGTCCGACTCATCATAGAACGAACCATGTCCAACAAGGTTCGATTACGTCTCTCAGCCACACCATTCAATTGTGGCATCCTCGGAGGCGTCAATTGCGAAACGATTCCGCATTCTTTTAGATAGTCGTGAAATTCAAGACTTAGGTACTCTCCTCCTCGGTCTGACCGAAGCATCTTGATTTTCCTGCCCAGCTGATTCTCCACTTCATTCTTGAACTCTTTGAACTTTTCAAAGGTTTCCGACTTTTGCTTGATCAAGTAGATATATCCATATCTGCTATAATCATTTGTAAAAGTCACGTAGAAGCGGCAAGCATCCCTTGTGGTGTATCTAAAGGGCCCACATACATCGGTGTGTATGAGATCCAATAAACCCTCACCCCTTTCACAAGTGCCAGTAAAGGGTGACTTGGTCATCTTCCCAAGCAAACAAGACTCACACGTGTCATTGTCCCTAAGGTCGAATGACTCCAACACTCCGTCCTTTTGGAGTTGGGATATGTGTTTCTTGTTGACATGGCCAAGGCGACAATGCCACAAGCATGCTTTGTCTAGACTAGTAGACGAATCAATATTCAAAACATTATTTCCAAAATTATCAACAATCATCACAGATTCATAAATCCCATTACAAGGTAATGCATTGAAATAAAAGACACCATTCAAATAAACGTTAATAGAACCATTACTATTATCAAAAGAATATCTGAAACCTTGTCTAAACAACCCGTGAAAAGAAATAATGTTTCTTGCCATATCTGGCAAATAACAGCAATTTTATAAATCTATTCCTAACCCATTACTCAACACTAAAGAATAAACACTGACTTTGGTCATAGGTGACGTTCTTCTGTTTCCCATAATCAGGTTCATCTTCCCATGTTCCATCTCCCTACTTCTTTTTAGGCCCTGCATATCAGAACAAATGTGGTAACCACACCCTGTATCAAGAACCCACGAAGTAGCAAACGATGAGTTATTAGATTTAATAGAATACATACCTTCAAATGTGGGCTTGATCTTCCCATCTCTTATGTCCTGCAGATATTGTGGGCAGCTTCACTTCCAGTGGCCCTTTTGGTGGCAATAGAAGCACTCTGCTTCTTTTGGATCGGAAGAGGGTTTAGCAGGGCCAGCTTTGGTCCCACTTGAGGACGAACCATCACGGGGTTTCCCTTTATGGTGGCTCTTACATGGAGCCTTCCTCTTTTTACCCTTTCCCTGACCTATCGCCATCACAGGAGCGGCCACTGCAGGGGACGGTGCAACGGATTTGTCTTTGAGGTTGCTCTCAGCAGTCCTCAAGAGTCCTTGGAGCTTGTTCAAGGAGACCTCCTCTTTGTTCATATGGTAGGTCATCCTAAACTGATTGTAGCAGGAGGGCAAGGAGTGGAGGATTATGTCGATAGCCAAATCCTCGTCAAACTTAACATTAAGTTTGAGAAGACGATCAACATACCTCTACATTTTCTGCAAATGAGAGGTTAGGGATTCTCCACTCCCCATCTTAGCGGTGATCATGTTAGTAATGATCTCATAGCGCTCTTGCCTCGCGCTCTGGTGATACCTGTCCAGCAAATCCTGATGCATTTCATATGGATACATGTCCTCATAGGACTTTTGGAGTTCGAGGTTCATGGTGGCTAGCATGATGCAGTGAAATTTCGTGGCATCACGCTCGTGGGCCTCAAAGGCGGCCAATTCCTCGGGAGTAGCAACATCTGGGATGATCTTCTCAAGCTTTTCATCGAGGACATATTCCTTGTCCTCGTAGCGTGTGATCATGCGAATATACCTCATCCACTCGTTGAAGTTTGAACCATCATATGTCACTTTCTGACACAAGTTCATCAACGAGAATGACCCAGAAGCGTTGTTGTTGTTGTTGTTTGCAGACATCTGAAAAAGAAAGGAACAAAGTTTGATTAGAAATGAATCCCTAATTAAACACCCAAATGAGAAATTAGGGCTAGGATCCAACAACATTATTTACAACTTAGAAAGGGATGCCGTACTCTAAAAGTAAATAATTTTAAGGTAAGTGAATGACGATTCACTAATTCTCACCATGAAAAACGAAAAAGCAATTTAGGTTTTAAATGTATTGAAAACTCCTAGATCTTTGAGATTCAGTGAACTTTTCAATGGCATGTTTAAATCTCGATATGCATTTCAAATTTGCGACTGGGATGCCGAGGATCACAAACAAATTTGTGAATAACCATGCGAATCAACGTGGTGCACTCAATGTCTTTATCACCTAATCAATGTGCCGATAAACCACACACGCTCCATTGATCTATGACAAACATCGAGTCACCCTTCGCTACTAATATCATCCCCAAATTGATGCGCCGGTTAACCACACGCGCTCCATCAACGTTTGACAAGGGTACGAAGTGTAATTCCATGGATTAGCATCATTTTCACATTTTACCCTAAAGTAACTAGGAATGGGAATTTGTAAACATATAGTTACTTTATAATTAACATTATACTTTTAATGAGGAGAAGGTTGCCCTATCCTACCCGTTCGGCTAACGACCCTCCACCAGTCAAGCAAGCGGTAGGTGTGAGTGTACACCCATTAAGCGCCATTTTATAGGCAGCAACCTTATACCCACCTTATAGACTGACTTCGTGAATGAGGCCTACTAACGATAAGACTAGCATTTTTAAGTTATACATATATATATATATATATATATATATATATATATATATATATATATTAACTAAACTTGTAATAATATATAATAGTATAGGGTTGAATTTTAAACTTGTAAAATTCTAAGGGTTTGAAATTTAAATTACTCAAAATTAAACTTTTAATCATAAGTTCAAATTTCAAAAACTTGAGGGCAAGTATTGAACTTTTCAAAACATAAGGGATCAAATAACAAATAATTCAAATTAATCAATTAATTTCATAATTATCTATATTTGACCTAATCTTAATTTTAGTCATTAGATAATTACCAAATAATTTTAAATAATCCATATTTATCACATAAACAACTAATATTAAAAGATTTGAAATTATCTATTATTTTGGCAAGGATAAACACTTAATTAAGATAAAATTCGGATTTTAACTTTATAAAACAAATTAAGCATCAAGTCCAAGTCAAAACAGCAGCCAAAACCCGAAAATCCCTAATTCTGACGAACTGACTCGCCGAGTCAGACCTAGACTCGCCGAGTAGGGGTCAACTCACCGAGTCCAGATACTGACTCGCCGAGTTGAGTCGGGCAGGGACCAAAAAATCGATTTTCAGCAAATAAAGTAGTTAAGCATCACATTCAACTGAAACCATTCAAGTCTCTGATACCACTGATGGGTTTTATACATAAGAAACATTCCTATGTGCACATACAAAACCCTAATGCTTGGATCTAGGTTTCACTATTAAACATGCTTTGATTCCAAGACTTACAAACCCTAATCTAGCATATTGACAACAAAATTAATATATAGAATCAGATCTAGATGTTTACCTCTTCAAGAGTTGGCTTAGACCTTCTCTTTCTTCTTCTTTTGAGCCTAGAGTCACAAATGCAACTCCTCTAATGGTTCACAAACCCCACAAGCAAGAAGGCAATATGAGAGAGGGAGAGAGAGGCTAGAAATCGGCCTAGGGTACTCTTAGAATCAAGTGGTAGCCGAATTCAAAGCCCTAGGGGTCATATTTATACTTACAGGTTACTAGGGTTTCAATCTAAACCCTAATGGACAACTTAGCCACCAAGCAGCCCATGGAACCTTCTGGAATAAGGCCCTTGGACAAAAATATGATGGTTACCCATCATAATTTCGTTCCCCTTTAAGCCCATTAGGTTTCCTTAACCAAAAAAAAAAAACTCAACTATCATACATTTGACAGTTTATAGCCCTTTATTTAATTAATCTCTTTTGACCACTAAATTAATTCTCAATTAATTTATGACCAATACTAATTAAATAAATATGATTTCTCCTTTAATATATTACTCTTATAATATATTAATAAACCATAATACTCTCTCTTTCTCCTTAAATTACCTTGTCAAGTTGCTTTGGAGAAGGCAACCCAAAAGGACCATGCACAACCAGGTCAAGTACATACCAAATATAGTTACGGGCTTAGACACTATTCCAACAGTCTCCCACTTGGATAAGTCTAGTAACTATATCTCACATATGACTTCAGAATCCGATTAGTAATCGTAGCTTTTATACTTCACTGTCAACTCTGATCAACTTGTCCTTTAGATAAGGGATCGTATAATCCTCTGTTCTGGATATCATGCTGACAATGCTTATTGTCCAACACAAGTTCCTTGATTTCCGATTTGTTTGACTTAGAATTTAGTTGAACACATCAACTTCATTCTGACCGGGCCCGGCACATAAGTCAAACCAAATCATCAAGTGGCCAATATATCACTTTTATTCTCATAGAATAAAAGGAACAGATCAACTTCGACTCATATGCATCTATTATTTACTAATGGATCACACACAATAATGTGTTTTATAACATCAAGTTACTGATGCGTTTACACATTATCAATGTATAACCAACCAGCACCCAATCGGAATGATCAAGAGCAATCTTAACATTTTTGGGTTTAATCTTGTAGATAAACGAATTAAACATGCAAAATTCCACTTTGGAGAATAGTGCAGTTTGCTTCACCTCCTGTTGTGCTCTCGTAAGATCTCCTGAAGTTACTTCTCTGATTACTTGTTTCTTAGGATGATCTCTTGTCCATTTTGTTAGTGGAGGGTAGTTCGGATCGTAGGATGGATCTAGTTTAGCATTCACTTCTTCAAATTCTAACTGAACATCTGAATCATCATTTGTATTCGCATTCTTTCCCTCGAATGATGGATTCGGATATTGTTCTGGAGTAGGATTCTCCCATGGAATGGAGATTCTAAACTAATTTCAGTGACTTCATGCTCCCCTTGAACAGGTGTGTTAGATGAAGAGGTTGATGTGAAACCTCTCCCTGAGGTGGAGGATTCGCAACTTGTGGTTGAGATGGAATGTAAGAGACTTTTGAAGTGGGTAGCTCGTGTTCCATATCTTATGCAGCGTCATCAATAATCTTTTCCAACTCGTCCTCCTTGTTATCTGATGCCTTAAATTCTGAAGAGATCACTTTCTCTAGCTCATCAAATAGATTCAGAAATTCCTCATCAACGTTAGAAAGAGGAATTATGATCAGATTGGTTGTGGGAAAAATTTCCTCTGATTGAGATTCAGTCTTCGGATACTTCTTTAAATAATTGTCATCAAAGGTGATATAATAGGTCTCTTCTATTTGTCTTGTCCTTTTGTTTAGAACACGATATTCCTTCGAAGTCAGAGAGTACCCCACAAAAATTCCTTCATCCTCTTTCACATCAAATTTATTTCGTTCCTCACTTGAATTGAAAAGAAAACACGTGGAGCCAAAGACATGAAAGAACTTAACGTTAGGTTTTCTTTTTTTAAGAATTTCGTAAAGGGTGATGGAGAATCGTTATTAAGGAGAGATCAATTCTGAGTAAAACACGTTGTGCCAAAAGCTTCTGCCCAGAAGTAAAGTGGCAAGTTCGCAAATGAAAGCATGGTCTTCGCAGCTTCGCACAAAGAATGGTTTCGTCTTTCAACAACCCTGTTTCGTTGTGGAGTGTATGGAACCGAGAAGTTGTGAGCAACTCCCTTGTTAGTCAGGAATTCTTCAAACACATGGCTTTTGAACTCCAAACCATTGTCGTTGTGAATGTTCCGGACAAGCTTTCACAGTTGAAGCTCAATCATCTTGAAAAATTCCTTAAGCTTGGAAGTAGCTTCAGATTTCTGCTTAAGAAAATAAACCCACGTAAATCTGGAAAAATCGTCAATAACTAAAATGTACTTGTTACCACCAATGCTCTCGATTGCAGATGGAACACAGAGATCTATATGCAAATGCTGAAGTGGCTTGATCACTTTGGTGTTTACGATTGTTGAATGACTCTTCCTAATCTGTCTCCCTAGTTCGCAGGCCGCACAGAGATGATCCTTCTCAAACTTCAGCAATAAGAGCCCTCGCATATTATCACCAAGTACAAGTTTGTTGATGTCTTTGAAGTTGAGATGTGAGAGCCTTCGGTGCCAAAGCCAACTATCATCCGAAGATGCTTTTGTAAGAATGCAAATGGTTGGCTTTCCTTTGATGGGATTCAGATTTAATGGATACATCTCGCCTTTTCACTTGGACTTCAGCAGCACTGTTTTGGATTTTTTTTCTCGATTATCTCAAATCCCTCATCGTCGAATGAAACTTTTAAACCCGTACATACAACCAATTGAGATACATTGATTAGGTTGTGTTGCAGGCCTTCCATACAGGCTACCTTTCGAATAGATAATTCCCCATTCGTAATCATTCCATAGCCCTTAATTTCTCCAAGAGAGTTAGTTCCGTATTTGACTCTCCCTCTATCCTTCAGAGATCTGAACTCTCTCAACATTGCCTTCCTTCCTATCATGTGAAGCAACCAGCCACTGTCAATGTACAATTCTGAGTCAAACTACTCGTCACATCACCTACAAAAATCAAAGAGATTTAGGAACCCAAAGTTGTTTGGGTCCACATGAGGTTTTCAGTTTTAATAGTAATAGGAAAAGTAATTGCTTCGTCAACCAAGTAAGATCGTTTAACCAAGGTTGAATTCTCTCGTTTTTTGATTTTAAAAACAACTATCCTTTTGTCTTTTGAATTCTTTTCTTTAAAAGGAAGTTTTTTTTTTTCATATCACTGATTTGTTGCTTTTCATTCTTTTTCTCAAGCGTAATTTCCTTCTTTTTAAGGTGAGTTTCAGACTTCTTAAAAGGAATTTTAGACCCCAAAAAATACTTTTTGTTTTCCCTTAACATCTTTCGACGTGTTGGCAGATTGTAAAGTATTAGATTTAGAAGGAAAATTAGGTTTTAAACCTCTCCATACGTTCCTTTTGTGATTTTTGAAAAACTTTTGTTTGTGAAACCTATGGAATGTTAGAGTGAGATTTTGAGAAACTTTTAGGATTCGGATTTGAAGAGACATTCGTAGTAGGTTTTGCAGATCTTTCTTGATTAACAAAGTTAGGATTTTTGGATTTCCAAAAATGCTTTCTTTCTTTTAGATTTTTATTATATCTAGCATTTCTTTGACGTTTCTGAGCAGCGACTTGCTCAGCAGATTTATGAAGATTAGCCCTAGGTTTCGGCTTTCTAGCAGGGGTTTCAGACTTTTCAGATGACATATCAGTAGAAACATTTTTGCTTCCACTTGGACTTCCTTTTTCGTAGCTAGAATTGACCTTGTTCAAAGGTTTTGCCACATATCTTCCCTTTGTCTTCCAAGAGGTCATTTCTGAGAGACCTTTGGTTTCAGATGCGTTGTGAATAGCGGCAGACCAAGAATATTCATCGCACCCATCAATGTTGTCTTCTTCTACAAGGGATGATAATTCTCTGGTTTGATTTTTTTTAGACCGGATGTTGCAAAAACCTGGTTTGGAACAGTTTGAACCTTTGGGAAAATAGTTGCATTTTCTTTTACAACTTTTGAACCATTTTCAGAAACGCGAACATACTCAATTGAGTCTTCGAAAATCAATTTTTTCGTAGGTTCAAGTTCACTTTTAACAAATTCGGAACAATCAACCTCATCCTCCACAGAAATCTCACTCTATCACTATCATTATCAAATTTAGATACATTTTCAATGTTAACTGTATTTTCTGAACTTAATTCAGTGCATAATGAATCAAATTTCTATAAAGTATCAGATTTAATCTGTTTTCTGTTTTTTTCGCTCAAAATTTGGTTCAACATGTTCTTATGATCTTTGGACTATATATAAGATTCAATTTTGTCCAATCCGATTCTGTAAGCATCAGAGACTTCATCAGATGACACGATGGATTCACATTTGAAACAATTTGCATCGATTTTGTCCTCTTTCAATTCTAGAAAGGGTAAAATCATTTTATGGAATTTCTTCCCTGTTTCACAGTTAATGTGCAGTTGAGTGATATTAGAATAAAGACGTTTAGCAATTAAACAAAAAATATTTCCTTGTTTCAAAAGCCCTAAATTGTCTCTCTGTGAATAAATTAAACCATCCCTAGATTTAGATAACTCCAACTTCTCAATCTACATCCGCCTTTCCTCACTTTTTGATGTTACCCTGCTGATTTGATCACTTAAGTAAGTATTACTTAAATGAGTTCTCTTTAAACTATCGCTTAAACTAGAAACTATAAATTTTAAATCTTCTAATTCAGTTTCGTACCGAGAGACAGGAATATTTAAAGATTCGAGAATGGAATTTACATTGCTTATCATTTTCTCACATTCGTTGATGTGACATCCCCAAAATCACGGCCAGAAAAGACCGATTTTGTTTATGCTTTATAAAAATCAGAGTACTTCATTTTATAAAAAGGTTGCGAAATTTGTTCCCAGAAAAACACAATAAATACGTTATTAAAACATTTTCGAAGAAACGTATTTTTATTCATCTTAAAACGTTTGGGATGTCATCGTTAATACAGAAACATATGCATAAACAGAACTTACAATTATTTACACTAGTGATCTACATCTCTTTAAATCTCTCAGTGTAATGTCACTTCATATCGCCACCTGTGATGTAAATAAACTGAGTGGGTCAGGTTGGGAAACCTGGTGAGTACATAGGGTTTCAATCCACAATAATATAATTGTTATGTTCAATCATCAAACAATTAACCCAATTACTCATCCCCGTTGTCTTCTTTACTCCTAAGAGTCATCTACCCTGCATTCGTTTATTCCAAAGTCCCTTACTTCCAGGGTTATGGGACTGGCACTAAATCCATAGCTGCCGATATTCGTTCGTAAAGCACTAATTCCATAGCTGCTATATCTTACTTATCGGGTACTAAATTCATAGCTACCAGTGCTCAACAGGTACTAAGTCCATAGCTACCAATTCCTACAGGTACTAAATCCATAGCTACCAACGTCTAACTAATAGCTACTAAGTCCATAGCTACCAATTCCCAACAGGTACTAAATCCATAGCTACCAACGTCTAACATGTACTAAGTCCATAGCTACCGGTGTTTGTCCCATAGGCACTAAGTCTATAGTTGCCAATGTATACTCACGTCATCTTCTATCTCTCATGATTCATCTACCCATCATCATACCTAACATATTCGTATATATAAAATACGTATACAGTTTAAATCCTTTAAAACATGTATAAAGCGTTCATCCAGCATAGACAGTAAGTATTCAGATAATATGCACACATAGCATGTAGTTTATATAAAATACTTCATATCTATGTGTAAGATGAAAGGGACTATGCACTCACAACACGTAAATTATATAATAAATACTTCATATCTACGTGTAAGATGAAAGGGACCATGCACTCACTTGATAGGTGGTGACTCAACACTCGGACAACGCTTCGATACTCTCAAAACAACTTTCATTCGATAAACCCTAGTATCAACACCACTAGGGTTTAGTCTACCGATATCCGCGACGAATTAATAGTCTGACTATTATTATTATTATTATATAAGCATTAAATAACACTCAATATAAATCATAATAATAGCCCAAATAATTATTTTAAGGTCCTAATAATGTTACTATAATTAATTAGAAGCTATATTAAAACTAGCGTAGGCGTAGCTCACTTACAGCGGGTTTTTCGCAAAATCGGGCTTCGCTGGAGCAGCGTTTCCCGAGCTGAAAGGCTCTTTTCTCGGAGCCTTCGGGCGCTCCGGGGCTTCCACCTCGTGCTAGGGAGTTACCCTAGGCTTTAGGGGGTTAGGGAGGCTTAGAGAGAGAGTTTAGAGAGAAAAAGAAGCGTTTGAAGGTGTGAGAATGAATGGAACCCGGCACCTCTATTTATAGGGGTGCTGACTGGTCTACTCGCCGAGTAGGGGGGACCTACTCGCCGAGTTGGTCCATGTGGTGGCCTTCTGGTGGTGCCACGTGTCCAATTCTGGTGGTGCCACGTCACCCCTATCGCGTATCAGCCTTCAAACTTAGAAAAATCATAACTTTCGCATACGAGCTCCGTTTTCGACGTTCTTTATATCCACGCGTAGGTAAAATCAAGATCTACAACTTTCGTTTAGACTTCGTTGGCTAATTCTCAACCGATCTCAAATTTAACAGTAGGAGGCGTTTAGACTGTTAAATGACCGCGAAGAATTCATAACTCCTTCATACGGACTCCGTTTTCGTCTGTCTTTTTACCGTTGAGTTCCTATTAATGAGATCTTCAACTCTCATTTAGGTCGCATAAGCCAAAAACCGCTCGAACTAAAATTCGAGTTTCGGGTTGTACACTGCTAAGCCGAGTCTTAGAAAAATCATAACTTCCTCATACGAAGTCAGATTTGGGCGTTCTTTTTATCGATGCTCTTAGTTTAACATATTATACGACTTTCGTTTAGATTGATAAGGATAAATCTCGCTCTATCGTAAATTCACTATTTACGCTTCCCGGTGTCGTGCCGGTTTTGCCGTAAAACTTCGACGGGCCATAACTTCTTCGTTATAACTCGGATTTTGGCGTTCTTTATATGTACGGAAACCTTGTGACATATTCTACAAATTGGTTAAGATTATTTATTCTAAATAATCTTTTGTCGAAAAGTCATTTTCGACCCTTATTGCCTCTAAATTGACTAGCCCGGATCTGCGGGCGTTACAGTTGATCTGCTCTGTGACGGGTTTCACAGCGAAGCAACTGTCCATAGTATATCCCCTTTGCTCCGAAACATCATTGTTGACCATGAAACATTTTCCCTCGTACTCCAAAACACCATCCTTCGCAACGAAGCACTTGTCATGTGTCGGTCTGCGAACCTCATCATCCTCCGAGTCAATTGACTAGACTTCAACACTTCCAAACTCATCATCATTTTCTTGCACAATCAAAGCAAGTTTAACGTTATCAACATTATTGTTTTTTCTTGAGCTCCTCTATCTTCCGAAGATTGTAAGCTTCATCTTTCTCTCCTTCATCCTTCTTCTCATTGAGCCTTTTCAACCTACACTCTTTTGCCAAATGATTTTTTCCACAGTCATAGCCAAAATCTCCCACTAGCTTGCTATCTTTCTTCACTTCATCTTTTTGAGAGTTGTTGACACTCTCATCTTTCGTATTCTCAGAGTTGTAACTTCCTTGCCAGTTTTTTTTTTTTTTTTTTTTTTTTTTTTTTTTGCATCCAAAGTTCCTTTTGGCGAACTTCCTAGGGTTTGACACCATCAGTGCATATTCCTCCTTTGAGAGCTCACAATCTGTGAGGTCCGTCTCCGAACCTTCTTCTTCTACAACTTGCTTGTTCTTTGCGACTAATGCCAAAGAACCCATCCCAGAAACAATCTTCGCTTCTTTTGTAACTTCGTCTTCGTGAGACATAAGAATTCCTACAAGCTTTGCTAAAGAGTAGGTTTTAAACTGCTCATGTGCTTTAACCGTAGACACCATAACTTTCCATTCTGGCTTCAAACCGTTCATAAAAGTGACCTTTTGTTCAATCAGTTCATGTCCTATCTTGTTTTCACCATCCTTCTTAAAAGATGACTGTACCGGTTGAACGTTTGGTCAAGTTTCTCCTCAGGCTTCTGGACAAAGGCTCCAAACTCAGAGAGAAGCAGCGTCTAAATGGAATGCTCAAGATCAGCATCACCGGAATAGAATTCTTTTAGTCTGTCCCATATCTCTTTTGCTGTCTCGCGGGTACTCACCAGACGAAACATGTTTGGAGGCAAAGCGAATATGATTATCCTCGCCGCCTTTACTTTATTGATTAACTTATCTTTCTCGTCCTGTGGGACGTCTGTAACTTCGAGAAGAAGCTTGTTATAATCGGACTGAGTTTTAATAACTCTTCATGTACCAGTATGAGCAAACAGTCATGCTTCCCGTATCAGGGAACCATTATCTTCAAGCCCTAGAACGTAATCCTTGAAGTGTAGCCCCCACACCTCATATTCATGAGGAAAAAGAATCGGGATTCTAGCTGTAGAACCAATATTGTTGGATACGTTGAAGGAAAGAGTATGAGAATCTTCTGAATGTATGATATCGATTTAATAAAACCTATAATGAACCAGATGTGTAAAACTGAAGTCGAGATTAGGGTAGTATCAAGATCAAGATCCAACGTCAACAGTTTTTAAAAACGATTAAGACGGTAGACTATAGATCCAATAAAAGCAAAAACCCTAATAGCTCTTTAACAGAAGAGATGCGTATAGTTTACATAGTTTCCTGCTCTGATACCAATTGATAAGATTAAAACAAAAAGATTGATAGTTCAAAACAGGTAGAATAATCAAACACAAAGAATGGAGATCAAAGTTGTGTTGAACGATTAATAAGCACTATCTTAGAAGAGCTCGACTACGAACTGCTACTGTAAAGACAATACAAGGTTACAAATCGATACAAAACACGGTACATGCATGCACTATAAATACCATAACCCTAGCACGATAAAGAATCGGATGGACATGTCCAACCCGTTAATGGACTATAATAATATAATATAAAATTGACATAACACAATATATATATATATATATATATATATATATATATATATATATATATATATATATATATATATATATATATATATATATATATATATATATATGACTAAATAAGACAAACTACAAAACTTTATTGTGTTAAATGGATATTTTCCCTTATTTATTAGGATAATTTCTATTTAATGATTATAATGGCCTTGTTTGAAAAGAAATAAATAATTATCTGAATTAGCAAAAATGTGAGAGGTTACGTTGTTATAGTATGTGAATTGACCATAATGTCAAATCAGGTCCAAATTTCAATTTATTAAGCTTTAAATTTTTGTTGTTGAGTATATAACATCGTGTTGGTTGGAGCTTAATTAATTGAGCGATGCATGAACTCCCTAAACATATGGCTACTAATTTTCATAGGTTTGATAAAGTAGGATCGATCGTTCAGGACCCATCTTTTAAAGGATCGTAAATTTTTATGAAAATTGTTATGTTTAGAAGATAGTACAAATAATTTTCTTTCAATTATCGAGTTATTATAAAAAAATTGATGAGATTTATGTATTTTAAATGACCATTTTTTTTTCTCTCGGTCTGGATCCAAAATATGTTTGCAACGTCCCTGATACAAATTTGACATTAAAATTCATAGATTATCTTTTTCGTTTGTTTGTGGTCTTGTAATGAGCAAAATTTATTATGTGACATAAGGTAAAAATATGGGGTTAGGTAAAGGGACTAGGGAGTCCAGGGCCGGCCCTAGAGGGAGGGCAAGCTGGGCGACCGCCACGGGTCTCGCCAAACATCGGGGCCCCGAAATTACGGTAAGTGTATATATGTATATATTTGTTTTTAGATTATATATAATATAATAGATAGAAATAAAGGAAATGGTTGTAGAGCAGTTGATTTACACACGGAATAATTTGAAACAGAGGCCCTGAGTTCGAACTTTTTCGCCTTTTTTTATATTTTAATTTTGTGTTTGGTATATCTTTTTTAAAATTTTTAGTTTGATACGTTCTCCCATAAGATTCTCAGTTATCAAAGCGGTGCAAGACTTCTCCATTTTCGAAATTAAGGTAGTGTTTGTTTTTTGTCTGCAGATCTGCGAGACGTCTTCTGTCTGCGCCGCGCAGACCACGCGCAGACATTAGTCTTCGCAGACTGTTTGTTTTTTTGAAGACTGCAGACCTAAAAATGTCTGCGCGCCCTCTTCTTGGCGCAGATGTGGACCAGAGTTTTCTAACATCTTCAGACATCTTCTAGCTTAAAAAAAACATATATATCTTTATTTTTTTTAAGTTTTTTTTTAATTTATATTTTTTCCAACTTTATTAATGATAAACAATATGAAAAAAAAATTACAAAACTTAAAAAAAAACATTTGACGATACAAACATGATATTTTTAACAAATTTATAAATAAAAATTTATTATAATAATAGTCGTTGAAGTTGTTTATATAAATATGAAAAAAAAAATCATAATATATTCTTATATTTTTTTACCAAAATTTTGTAAAACTTTATTTAATACAGTATCATCAATTTCTCGAGAAAATATTTATCGTACGTTTTTAATAGATTTATTTGAAAAAATCGAAGTTTATTTCCATCTATTTATGTATCAAATTCTTTGATCAGTAATTATAATGTTTAGTTATTACTTTGCAATCAAAGTTGTTAGTTTTTATCAAATATGTATATGAATTAATACCATTTTTATTTTTATTTTTTATATAATAATACATAAAAGTTGATCTAGATTCGTTATATATTTATAATAAAGTCGTAAAAATATATAAAAAATTCACTTTGAAGTTTTAAAAAATCAGTTTATTTAGATTTCAATTTATTTTAATAGCCCGCAGATGTTAAAAAAACAAACAGTCTTCTTTTTTCAGACTGCAGATGTTTGGTCCACCTCTTCTACTGCAGAGATCTACAGATGTGGTCCGCAGACTGCAGACATTTTGCCTCGTAAAAAACATCAAGCACCTAAGACTTAAGAGACTGCGTACATATTTTCCTAAAGACAACCTCTGGTTTTAGGGCTTTTTCGATTCAAGAAATTGATTTCAAGCATCTATACTCCTTAGATCAAGCTCCAGTATTCCTTCTTCAGAAATTAATATTCTCCAAATCAAGATATATGATTCGTCTCTCCACTTTGATTTGACGCACCATTTTTGTTATAGGTCAAGAACATTGTTTTTTTCATGGAATAATTTTGGTTTAAAAGTTTGTAGGTGAGCTTATGTAAGATTATTCATTCCCTGGGTCAGAATGTTGGCTAATTGTATTTTTGATCACTAGATCTCAAAAAGCCCTCATCAAAAGCTAATTAATTCTTCTCGGAAGATCGATATCTAGAATCTGTTTTTGGTTTATTGAATGTTTTCCGTCTTGATCAATTCCTCTATTCTTAGCGAATTTAGTTCCAGATTTTCAAGTGAATCTGTTAATTTTGTGGAATCAAAATAACTATTTCTTCATTTGAGTTACCTATTCTTGGTGTCGATCTATGTTTTTTTTTGCAGGTAATTGATCATTGTACATGATTTTCATAGCTGATTGGCGTGGGGAAAATGGAATTTCCCAAGTACTTTGTTATTTGATACAAATTTGGCTTGATTATTTTGCTGTTGGAAATGCTCATGTCTGCCAAATGTGTAGCAAGTTAGGTAAATTTGATGGATAATATCTGGTGGTAGTGGGTCTGTTGTTTAAAATAATAACAAGATTTTCCCATTTTGGGGGTCTGCCCCAAAAGTTGAATGAGTTTTTGGTAATCTAAGTGTGAATTTCTAACTGATGATGATTTGGTGGGTTGTCTAATACTAAAGTTATGTCTATTGTTCATGCCATCTCCATAGATTTAAGGTGCTTCTTGGTTTGCAGATATACAATAATCAAACGTACCTTGCTATTTGCTTTTTGTCCGCGAAGGGGAAAAACGAAAAAATAAGTATATTTTTTAAACTGTTCCCACTATCTCAGTTCATGCTTCATGATGTTAATTTGTTATTGACTTGCAAAGAGAAAACATGGAAAAATAAGTATTTTTTTGTCGGTTGTAGCTGATAACTTTTAATATATTTATTATTTATTTGGATGTTCCAATTTTTCGAGCTTCGTTTACAAAATTAAAAAGTGATCATATTCTTGTATTGGTATTATTATATACACTTATTAATATATTAATTTAAAAAAAAAACAAAAGATGTAAGCATCATGATAATATCTTATTCTAAATAAACAAAAAGTACAAGTGACATCTATAAGGTTTACATGATAAACTTAACAGAAACATCCAAAAACAATTAAATATTAAAAAATCAAAATTTGATTAAGCCGACCAAATAACACCTCTACAAGGGCCTCATTTTTTTTTTTGCCCCGGGTCTCAATTGACTTGGACCGGTCCTGCTGGGGAGTCGTTCTCCTAATCCTTTAGACCTTTCGGTACATGCAACGCTCACAATTGGTTTTGTACTATGGCATCGAGAAAAGACCATGACTACCCACCGTCCCCTTTCCTGCAAGGCCGGTCCAGACGGTGGGCAACCCGGACGACCGTTCAAGGCTCACGTCTTTAGGGACTCAAAAAATCTAGATTATGTAGAGTGTGTGTGTGTCTATATATATATATATATATATATATATATATGTATATATATAAAACTTATTACCCAAATTATTTTTAGAATATAAAGTTTGTTCAAACTCAATCTAGATCAAAAGATAAATAATTTTACTTGCTTGTTATTGCTAATTAAACACGTCTATAATGAAGAATAAATGATATTTTTTTGAATCTTTATTATATTCGTTTTTAAGGGAGTTTTTTTTTTCTTTTTGCCCCGTACCTTATATACGTTTGGATCGACCCTACTTTCCTGTTATGTGGTATTCAGGGGACATAGTTACGATCTGCAACATCATTTTCCCTTTGATTTCTCTGTTTCTTCCTCAACATCATTCCTTACATAGAACACCACCCAAAAAAATGGTGGAGATTAAAAAGCTTTTTGGTGTTTACCTTCACCACCCGGTTAATCATACCCATCACTTTTAATCCATTGTTATATCAACTTTAGTTTTTCTTTTTCATTTTTTTTTAGTCTACAATACATAAAAATAATATATTTTTCAACCCAATGCAATATCTTTGTTTTTAAGTTAATTTATTTAGAAAATTTAAAATAAAATAGAACATAACATTTTTTCCATCTTTCTCACCCACATAATTAATTATTGAGATTTTGAACATATATACATGTTTAAAGTTTATTTCATTTATTTATTTATTTGTTGTAAAATTATATATATATATATATATATATATATATATATATATATATATATATATATATATATATATATATATATATATATATATATATATCATCCTTCCTAATAAATAAAAATATTTTTGCCACATGTCATATTCTTCTTAATTTGGACACATGACATTTTTTAGAATTTTAAAATTTTTTATTTTCCACTTTTCATTTTATTGTATTTTTCATTTTATTAAATTAAAACTCACATTTAATATGTAAAAGGTAATATATATATATATATATATATATATATATATATATATATATATATATATATATATATATATATGTGTGTGTGTGTGTGTGTGTGTGTGTGTGTGACATCCCCAAAATCGCGACAAAAAAAGATCGATTTTATTTATTCAATACTCATACCACATAACAAATAGTATATAATCACAAATAGTATATAATCACAGAGCACGTTTTCATTCAATACTCATACCACATAACAAATAGTATATAATCACAAAGCACATATTTCATAGAGTATAATTCATATATGTGTATTATCAAAAAGCAACTACACACTTACTCATATCATATATCTAATACATTCATCAATACTTTTATTAAAATCGGGTATATGAAAGAGACTATGCACTCACTCGATAAGATGTTTATCGGACAACACTACGACTCTAGGTATAGTATTTTTCGGTGAAACAGTGATCTCTTCACACACCGAGCTTCTCGCGGGAAGAGCTTCTGCTCGAAACTCTTTTCTTCTCGGGATCTTCAAAGCTTCGGGACTCGCTTCGGGTCTCGAGATGATACCGGGGCTTCGGGGGTATAACTTGCACGTAAATCGAGGTAATTTGGAGTGAGAGGAAAGAAATTGGCAACCATTAACGGTTGGCCTCGCTTTCCATTTATAGGAAGCTGAAAATTTGTGCTCACGTCATGAACCATAACTGCTCACGTCGTGAGCTCGATGTCATGGCGTTCGTCATCAGGCCACTTGCCCTGGAAGGTTTCCATCACTTGCTCACGTCATGAACACTGTGCTCACGTCGTGAGCTCTGACACATGTGGAAATTCGTGCCCCGAACTTCAGAAATTTATATATTTCGCATACGAGCTCCGTTTTCGACGTTCTTTATATGCACGCGTAGGTGAGATTATGCTCTACAACTCTCATTTAGAATCTGTCGGTTAATTTTGATTTTAACTTTTATTATATTATTTTAGTAGGCCGGGACACGAAAACTCCGTTAGAAATTCATAACTTCTTCATCTTGCGTTTGTTTTCGTCTGTCTTTTTACCGTTGGACTACTATCGGTGAGATCTTCAGTTGTCATTTAGATTGTTTCGGTTAGAAATCACTCGATCTCATATTCGAACTTCGGGCTGCATACCGCTAAGTTGAAACTTCGAAAAATAATAACTTTCTCATACGAAGCCAGATTTAGGCGTTCTTCTTGTGCACGCTATCGGTTTAACGTATTCTACGACTTTTGTTTAGGTCACTAAGGTTAAATATTGCTCTATCTTAAATTCATTATTTATGTCACATAGTGTCGTACCGATTCTGTCGCGAAACTTCGACATGTCATAATTTCTTCGTTATTACTCGGATTTTGACATTCTTTATATATTCGGAATCCTTGCCATGACCACTACAACTTCCTTCATAGATATCGGGCTTATCTAATATTTTATTATTACGCTTGTTCTTCTTGTTTTTAATTCATTTAAGTCACACAATTAAGCATAAAACACATAACACTCAAAATAATACATTATTATTATTTCACAACGGTTTACAAATGTTAACCTAGACTATTACATCAATATTAATGTCTAGTCTGGAAACACGGGCGTTACAATATGTACGATATTTATTAGAAAATATTTATATATGTAATGTATTTAATGCGTTAAAGCCTCATTAATTTTAATAATTTAAATTTTTTCTCATTTTTATTATAAATTGAAACATTTCAAATTGTTAAATTTTGATATTTAATATAATTTTAAATAAACTCATGTAATACATGGATCTCATACCTAGTATGTGTATATATATAAATTAAGAGATATAGAATATAGAGAGTGATGCAGCGTTGTAAACAACCCCCTTTAAGCATCATCAACGGAACCCGCTAGCCCCCCATAACTTCTCGGAACAATTACAATAATAGTATCGTCGGCCCAAATCTGACCATCCGATCCACTCGGACCTCCCTCCCAATTATCGTAGTTACGGTTTGTGGGAACTATAAGTAAAAGTAAAAGAATGATTGATCCATGGGTTGTTGGGCTGGGTGGTTATCAAGAGTATGTTGGTTTTGTTCCAATATGGTCCAACCTCAATTAAAATGCATTATTATTGCCTTAATTATTGGTATCAAATCAAACTATTATGACACACTTAATTTGTGGTCATCTTATCTAGAAATAGAATTTATCTAATTGTGGTTCAGATTCATATATATGCATGTGCATTATACATCATATATTTATAGGTGAGAAACAAGCTTTCACTTTCTCCTAACAGGGAAATTAATTTTCTATTTATTTATGTGCATTACAAGTCCTAAGGGAAATATTGGGTACAAAATCAAAGAATTGGACGGCATCAGTTTATTTTTTGTTCTATTTATTTCATTTTCAAATTGGTTTTCGGTTTATGATATTTCAAATTGGCCAAAAAAAATACTACTTTTTAAATGGGATAATGACTTAAAATGGTAATGTATTTTTTGATTTGTGTACATTTGGTCACTGAGGTTTTTTTTTTTTTTTTTTTTTAATTTTTTAAAAATTTTTCATCCACATGTATCCATTCAACTGTACACATTCAGTCATTATGACCGATTACTCTACATTTTCATCCACATTTGTTAAACTATAAACATTCAGTCATTATGACCAATTACTCCAGGTTAACCGGAAAAATGATTTAATAGAGTAATATATTTTTCATTTTGTATATATTTAATTCTTATTATTTTTGTACATATTTAGTCTTTAACATTTTTTAGTACTCATTCAATACTTATGAATGATTTCTTTAGATTTTTTTCATTACATCTTACGTGGGACAATCATTGATGAGGTGTTTGGGGTTGTTGATGCTTATGTCCAACGCCATCTCGACTGCTTGGTTGCGTAGGTGTCGTGGTTTGGCTTAGGTCTTGTATTCTGAACGTCTTAACTTTTTTTATATGATATCATATTTTAACGATCTTTTATATGCACATATTTATTTCTTCTATAAGATTATTACCGCTAAAATGTAATATAATTTTATTTACGATTTTATAAAAAAAAACATACATACATGCATTCATAAAACAACATATAGACAAATACATAGTAGTTGTTGCCGAGATAAAATAGACGTTGCTGATACATGAAAAATAGGTATAAAATGAAAAAAAATCGAAATTTTTTCCACTATGTACAGAAAAAATTGGTATTGTCGGTGCAACACTGGGGCCAAGCTAAATCGTCCCTGCGTATGGATATAAAATCGTAAGTAAAATATATTCTTTTTTAATGGGAGTAATCTAAATGAAAGTTGTATTAGATTAAAATTTGAACGCATGAATATAAAAATTGTTTGCATTGATATAAACATTGTTAAAATCCGACATAGTATGAAGAAATTATGACGATCAGAAACATGACCTAAACAACAAAGTAGTTAAGATTGTGATAAACATAAGCATCAAATGGCTCAAACAACTCATTAATGAATATCCTACATAAGATTTCGTGAAAAAATCTAAAGAAATCATTCATAACTACTGAATGAAAAAACAAAAATGACTTATTTTGCAAAAAATATATATTAAGGACTAAATGTGTACAAAAATATTAAGGATTAAATGTGTATAAAATGATAAATATATTACCATATTAAGTCATTTTTACAGGTTAATCTGAAGTAGTTGGTCATAAGGACGGAATGTGTACAGTTTAATAAATTAAAAGGATAAATATGGACGAAAAAAAATTCAGTGATCCCATATGTACAAATCAAAAAATACATTACCTTTTTAAGTCATTAACACAACTTTTTAAATAGTAAAAAAAAAAAAAAAAAAAAACAAACAAAATATATTACTTGATTTTAAGTCATTAACCCAACTTTTTAATATGCCTACATGTATCCTCAACATAGACAAAATACGATATCTATTGAGAACGATAGTTTTTAACGAAGTACTAAAATTATTAAAAATTGTTTTTTGTTGGAATATGAGAAATTCGTCTATTGTGCATTGATAGGATTGAATTATGATCGAAGTTATGAAGCAAGTTACATTGATAGCCACGTGATTGGACCATAAGGTAGCTTAACAGGAATTTCACTCGCCCTATATGATTATTCCAAATGTAATTTCCACAAAACCATTATCATAATTATATTCTTATAAAATACAACATAGTTTCTGTAACCATGTTTCAAAATGTATATTTGGAATACCCTTGTTTATATGATAATATCTAGTGTTGGTTAGAGAGAAAACAATGAAAACCCGTTATGATTATTGTGTATTCAATTAAAGAAAATGATCAAAAGATTGGACCGTAAGGTAGCATAACAATTCCGTGTGCTCTATAGAAATGATGTTTTCTTTCCTTTTTGGAATGTGTTGTTAAAAGAAAATGATCAAAAGATTGATGATCACTGGGAAAGATGAAAGTAGATAAATATGTATAAAATAGGATCCAGGTCCTATTTGATAGATATCTTTTCAGGTTGAAACAGCTCTTTCTATCTGAATGGATCGGAAAGACTGTTTGATATGCATAAAAAACAGATCTTTCCCAATCAGATATGTTTTTTTCCAGAAAGCTCAAAAACCATATCTTTCTGACTAAATAGGTTGGAAAGACAATTGTGCCCCAAACTCCGTCTATTTCTTTCATGCATTATTAATTTCTTTTAGATATTTTTTTAATTTCTTTTTTATTGAATTATTATATATTAATAATTATTATTTTTAAAATATAATATTTATGTATAAATTTTTTTATTAGTTTATTAATTTCTTTTAAATAATTCTTTTTTATTTCTTTTTAATGGATTAATTTTTTTTATTGGAGTATTATATATTAAAAAAATATTATTTAGAAATATCTAATATTTATATATATTAACAAATATTACTTTATTGGATTATTAATTTCTTTTAGTTAATTTTTTTAATTCATTTTTATTGGATTAGTTCTTTTTTTTGGACAACATTACCATCATTTTAATATATTTTGAAAAAATTCATCATTCCCACCACTATTAGACATAAACCGAGTCAAGAATCACATGTTGAGTTATAAAAAAAATTGCTACAAACAATAACGACGTAACATTAACTTGAAAAAAAAACTAAAAACAACTTAATCGACATTTTATTTGGATTTTAAATGATTATTGTGTAATTTTGATTTTGTATGACAATTTGTATGTTTTTATAATTATTCAACAACTTCATCCATCAAAGTATAGAACAGCAAGGTAATTTTGTTATTTTTCATCATTCAGCACAGTCAATCAGATGTACAATCAAACAACATGGTTTCTTTCCCAGTTAGAAAAACTTTCTCATACAGCACTTTCATAGACAATACTTTTCTAGACAGAAACTACCAAACGGGGTCTTACTTTAATGGTAAACGTGTATGAAAATGTAAGTTTAATGATGTTTCTTGAAAAATAAAAATATGAGTTAAATGATTTTTTTAACATGTAAACTAGCTAGACCAATTATAACCGAAAAAATATAGTATTTATTATACAACAAATAAAAATGAGTTAAATGATTTTCTTTCTGTTACACGTGACGCGTGATAAGGAGTGATATGACATGCCATGGAACGTTATGGCGTGTTATGGTGCGTGTTTTTTCATTTGAGACACTTTTTTTGTTTTTCTTATGCGTTTTCTAATTGGATATACAAGTATTGTGTTTTTTATTAACTTTTTGTTATTAATTGTTGATATAGCACTTCTAAAAGCTAGTTATATTTGATATAAATCTATATTTATGTGGTAATATAATTATAAACTAATACAAAATCGCCACTTTACATCACGCCTTTAAAAACGTAATGGTCCGCCACGACTCGTTAAACTTGAGGCTTGACATTGCCGCTACGCCACGCTTCACGCCTTTTAGAACCTTGATAAAATCATATAAATATCGACGTTAATACCCACACTACAATAATAAGTATCTATAGGGATGATACCTATAGGGACGACAAAATTCATTTTTATAGATCATCTATAAAGACGACATGTCGTCTCCATAAAGTTGAACAAATTTTTTTGACTGGTTAATCTATAGAGACGTGTTGTTGCAATAGGTTATGAGGATGATTCGAAATTTAAGAAAAGATATTGCTACAACTTGTCGTCTCAACAAGTTAGGTGGGAATTTTTGCGGGATACTGGAAAGGTATAGGGATAACTAATCGTCCAAAAATAAATAAACTAAATATATTTTATATTTGTTAATGTGTTTAACCGGAATACTGGAGGGAAGTCTTTTTTTTTCTTTTCTTTTCAGGGTGTGGGGGCGATAGGTCGTCTATAGGGTTTCTACTACCTAAATCGATAATACATCCACCTATTATCTCATTCAATCACAATTCAATTGTAAATCCTTTTCACAATTTCCTCTCTTTCTCGATAGACGATTGCTAAACGTTGAACACCACAGGGGACGACCACCTTCACCTCTGGCCTCCTTAGCAACAACAACTGTCATTGTCAACGTTGGTACCGGCTCCTTTCTAGCGACCTACTTAGGTATTTGATGATGGCACCCCCCCTCACTATTCTCTCTCCTTTGATCGACGATTTGCTGCTTTCCAGATACGAAATCAATGACCACTTTGTTGGATTAGGTATCTAAGCCCATAACTATTTTTGGTATGTGCTTGATTTTATTATGAGCATGGCCCTTTTGGGTTGCCTTCACTCACGCAACTTGATAGGATGACAAGAGGCGAGAGAGTAGAATTTATTATATGAATAATAAATTCATACTTAAAAATGGTTTTATTGATATATTACAAGACTAATATATTATTTGGAAATCATATTATTTAACTAGTATTGATCAGAAATTAATTTGGAATTAATTTGGTGATCAAAAGAGATTGATTAAATAAAGGTTACTATTATTGTAATTATTTGATAGTTGCAATTGGGCTGATGGATCACCTTGGAATAAGGTTAGACGAATTCTATGGGAAGCCCATAAGGAATTCGTCCAAGGGTTATTCTTGAAGGGGTCCATGGGCTTCTTAAGGCTTAAGCAATCATATTACGGTTTCCACCTAAAACCCTAGCAACCACAAGTATAAATAGACCCCATGACTAAGGGATTTTCATCCAAGGCTTAAGAAACCCTAGAGTGGTCGAAATTCTTCTTTCTCCTATCTCATCATTTGCATAAAGTGTTTGTGACTCCATTAGAGGTGCAACACTTGGGGCACTAGGCTTTCACAAGTCAATATCAAGAAGGATTAATCTTATTATTGCTACATAACAAGAGAGGTAAAGATTCTAACCTTAATCATATGTGATTTTCTATATATGTATACTAGTCATAGGGTTATTGCTTTGGTATTCATAGTTGTATGTTCAAATTAGAAAAACCTAGATCCAAAGAAATTAGGGTTGCATGTGCACCATAGGAATGATCTTATGCTCAAAACGCAACAGTGATATCAGAGCCTAGGACATTTTTCTATTGAATAGATGAAAAAGTGAACTGCCAAAGTATCAAAAAGTCAAAAATTCTGCTGTCTGATCGGCTGAATCGCCGAGTCCATGTATAGACTCGACGAGTTGCATGAACTCGACGAATTCCATAGTGGACTCGACGAGTTAAGTGCCATGGTGCTGGGATTTTTAATTTCCTAGCCAGATTTTGATGAGGATAACTGCCAAAACTCGTTTTTCTTGCTAAAATTCGAATTTTTATGATTGGTTTGGATATCTTTATTAGATTTGGTGGATTTGATTAAATATGGATGATATAGGATTATTTTGATTCAAATATTTAACCTAGTAAGTTTGATAAAGATTTAAATTATACCCTTTAGGTTTTATAGTTTAAATTTGAGATTAAAAGTTTTAACTTATTTGAAATTTAAATAGTTAAACCCTAATATTTTGAAAAGTTTCAAAATTTGTCCTCAAGTTTTGGTATTTAAAATTTGATTAAAAGTTTAAATTCGAAATATTAAATACTAAAACCCTAGTATTTGAATAGTTCAAATTACACTCTTATGGTATTATTAAATTAATTAAGTGTTTAATTAAAAGAGAATTAATATATCCATTATAATATGGTTTAAGATTAATAAAATTAAAAGTCTAATATATTATATAAGTATAAGTAGAAGATCAGTCTTACCATTAGTAGGCGTTACTCACGAAGCTGGTTTATAAGGGGTGTTTAAGGAAGTGGCCTGTAAAATGACCGTCATTGGGTATCCACTCTTACCTACCACACTCTTGACTAGTGGAGGGTCGTTAGTTGAACGGGTAAGATAGGACATACACCTTTCATTATAAGTATAATGAAGTACGAAGTAACTAAACACTTTTATAAATTCCTAATTCTCCGGCGAGTCCACGCTGTTTAATGAAACCCTAATTCTCCGGGTTTGGAACCTATTTAAGGGCACTCATAGCCTCTTAGTGAGGCTACCAGTCCCTTGAGAGAACCATAAGAGAGCTAATTCGTTTTGGGAGAGAGGAAGTCACTTTTGGGCCTTTGTATTCTTTGTTTAGCAAGAGGAAGGTGGCAAGAGCAAGGAGGAGGTGAGATTCCAGCAGATCCAGTGTCCAAAGGCTTCATTTTGAGGTAAGGATTCGAATCTCCTTCAGTTATAGGGTTAATCTTTAGAGTTAGGGTTTTATAACCCCTTTGGAGAGTGATTATGTGAACCAAATGGTCCCTCTTCGAGTTTGTGCCTTGGATCTGGACTCAAAGAGGTCCAGAGACCTTAACCATGAGGGCTTTTTGGGTTATTATGGAGTCATTGGACCTAGGTGGTTATTTTTTGGACCAAATCACCTTTTGATTCCTTGTGGGGGTTATACAAGCATCAAGTTTCGAACTTTACGTGACATTCATGCTTGGGTAGGCCAGATCTAGGGTTTGGGAAAGCAGATCTGACCTCAGAAGGTCAATAAAAGTGTGTGCATGGCATGAACTCGCCGAGTTGTTCTTGGGACTCGGCGAGTAGGGTTGGGGTTTCACGTAATATGTTCAGTGAGTGGACTCGCCGGGTTAGGAGATAACCCAGTGAGTCAGGAAGAGTCAATATGGGGTTGAGTCAAGCCGGAACTCGCTGAGTTGTTCTTGAGACTCGGCGAGTTGAGTCGTGGTTGCCCTGCGATTCAATCCAGGTGGAACTCGTCAAGTTAGGGGAGTGCTTGACATGCCAAGAAAAGATCCGAGGGAGTCAGTGAACGCGTTAGACTCGCCAAGTTGCTTTGGTGCACTCGTCGAGTCCGGTCAAAGTTGACCGTTGACCAGAGTTGACCAGTGTTGACTTGATAGGGTTAGTCAACCTTAGTTGTAAAAGTGTTAATTAGAGATATATTGTATTATAGGAAGATTATAGTTCGGGGGATCGAGCACGAGTGATTCCAGGGATTTGCGAGTTATCGAGATACACGAGGTGAGTCTTCTCACTATACTTTACCTTGAGTAGGTAACTAGAGTTATGTGATACAATGCTTGTATGCATCTAAACTTCATTTTAATTTAGATCTAAAGGTTGGAGACTTGTACTTAATGGATTAAGTTTAGATCTTGAAAGTTTGTGTCCTTGTTATGGATAAAGTTAGAATTTTATCCATCTAAACTTCATTTTAATTTAGATCTAAAGGTTGTAGACTTGTACTTAATGGATTAAGTTGAAAAAGATGCGCTTTTAGGTAGAGTCACAATAGTTTGGGATTTGTTGCATTTTGAATCCATAATCTCTCAATTGTGTTTGCATCCAGAGCACTTGAGAACAACAGCTGGCAGCAACCACATACTCAGCTTTAGCAGTAGAGGTTGAAACACATGTTTGCTTCTTTGAGGTCCAACTGACCAATCTGTCTCCTAGGAATTTACAGTTACCAGAAGTGCTCTTCCTGTCAAGCTTGCATCCTCTATAATACGAGTCAGTAAAGGCTTGGAGATAAAAGTTGCCTTTAGCAGGATAGATATTTGAAAATTCTTTTGACTGCTATGAGATGTGACTCCTTGGGATTGGCTTGAAAGTGCTCACACAGACATGTTGAAAACATGATGCTGGTCAACTAGTTGTAAGATACAGTAATGAGCCAATCATTCCTCTTTTAGTGCTTCTAGTCAACAGATTTTCCATCAAGTTCTGAATCAATCTTGTAGGAAATAGACATTGGTGTCTTTGTAGTTGATGCGTTCTCTGTGGAGTATCTCTTCAACAGATTTTTGATGTACTTCTCTTGACCAATGAAGATTCCTTTAGGAGTTTGACGAACTTGTAGACCTATGAAGTAGTTAAGCTCACCTATCATACTCATTCCAAATTTTCTATTCATTAACTCATCTAACTCATCACTAAGGTCCTTGCTGGTTGAACCGAATATGATGTTGTTGACGTAGATCTGTAGGACGATCAGATGGTTGTTGTGGATTTTCCTAAAGAGAGAGGGATTGATAGAACCTCTTTGAAACTTGGAATCTTCTAAGAACTTGGACAATGTTCCATAACATGCTCTTGGGGCTTGCTTTAATCCATAGACAGCCTTTTGAAGCTTATAGCAATGGTTTGGGAACTTTGGATCTTCGAATCCAGGAGGTCGTTGAACATAGACATCACTATCGACTTCTCCATTCAAGAATGCACACTACATGTCTATTTGGTAGACCTTAAAATTCTTGTGTGTAGCAAATGCCAAGAAAATCCTAATGACTTCTATCCTTGCAACATGTGCAAAGGTTTCAACATAGTTTATGCCTTCTTGTTGCGAGTAGCCTTTCACAACCAGTCTGGCTTTGTTCCTGATGATGAATCCATCTTCATCACTTTTGTTCATATAGACCCATCGTGAACCAACTAATGATACTCCTTCTAGTGTTGGCACTAAGTCCCATAAATTGTTGCGTTAAAATTTAGCTAAATCTTCTTGCATTGCTTTTACCCAATCTACATCTTGTAGAGCCTATTTGATTCCTTTAGGTTCTATCATGGATAGAAAGCTTGCATATAGACATTCATTCTCGGTTGCTGAACGAGTCACTACTCCAGAATCTAGATCATCTATGATTTGATCGGTTGGATGATCCTTTGTCCATTTTGTGAGGCAAGCTTCCTTATGGATTTGAGGAGTGCAAACAACCTCATATTGTTCTCTTGGAAGAGAAGGGTAGTCAGAAGTGAATGTTACTTCAAAAATATCGTCTTGGAAGAGTCCAGAACTACCTGAAACAAGTGGTTCCCCCTCAACTGTTACATGCTTGAATTCAACAGATGGAGTGGATGTGAAGGAACTTAAGGGACTGGAACCAGTTGAGTGGGGTTCCCCCTGAAAACATGGACTGGATGGTTGGGAGGATTGTAAAGTACCTTTAAGAATGGAACCATGCAAAGGTGTTTCCTCCTCGAAAGATGCAATGATTGGTGTTATAACTGTTCCAAATTGATGGGAGGTTGGAGTAGAAGTTCTAGAAGATTCTAAAGGACTTTTAGGGATAGAGTCATTCGAAGATGGTTCCCCCTCAACTAGAGCTTTGGTGGATCTTGAGAATTTTTATGATTGATGAGGTTGATAGACATCATGAAAAGGTGTTTTTGTGAGCTTTTTTTATTCTAGGGCAGAAGGTTGAGTTGGAAAGAGGAAATCAAAATCTACTTCAATTGCATGGACTGGAGTCAGAGCATTAGCAGGTGATGGCTGGTTCATTTTATCAAATGGTACTACCATTTGAGGATCAAAGTGGTTTGGATCCAGAACCCTTACAAAACTTTCATCAAAAGTGACATCATTGCATTCCTCTATCACCCTGGTTCTTTTGTTCATAACTCTATAGGCTGCAGCATGAAGGCAATATCAAAGAAAGATACCTTCATCAGCCTTGGGTAATTTTCCCTAGGTGATCCGTATTGTTCTTGATGTAGCAACGACAACCAAAGATGTGAAAGAATTTTTCATTGTGCTTCCTCTTGTTCATTGCTTAATAGGGAGTGACTTCAAGCCTGTTGTTGACTACAGATCTGTTTTGAGTGAAACAGGCAGCTAATATGGCTTCAGCTCATAAGTATTGTGGTAGGTTTGTGAAGATAAACATGGATCGAGTAGCTTCACATGGTGTTTGGTTCTTCCTTTCAACTACATCATTATGTTGTGGAGTGTAGGGTGTAGAAAAATTATACTCGATGCCTTTGGATTCAAGAAACCTATCTAAGGCGGTGTTCTTGAATTCGCCCCCATTGTCACTTCTTAGTTTTCTAAGTAGCTTGTCGCCCCTAACTTCTATGTAACGAATGAATTTGATTAGCTCATTGGTGGTTTCAGATTTGTTTCGCGGAAAGTACACCCAAGTGAATTTGGTATGGTCATCCATGATCACAAGAATGTATTTCTTACCACTTAATCTAGGAATTATAGTGGGACCACACATATCAATATGTATAAGCTGAAGAGGTTCAGATACATTGTGTTATGTTATACTTTTGTGCGGAGATTTGGAAAATTTTCCTTGTTCACAGGCCGCACAAAGTATATCATTTTCAAGTTTTAACAATGGTAGTCCTCTCATGAGATCCTTTCCAATTTGTTTGTTGATATAACCAAGGTTGAGGTGGGAAAGTCTTCTATGCCACAACCAACTGATGTAAGAGGTAGCTTTGGAAAGAAGTCAGATATCTGGATTTCCCTCAATTAGTTCAATATCAAGAGGATACATATTCCCATTTCTTAGGGAATCAACAAGGATGTGCTTGTTGGTATACATAATCAAACTCTTGGTTTTAGTGAACAAAACCTCATGATCATTGTCACACAGTTGTGCAACACTGATAAGGTTGTGTTTAAGACCATCTACATACGCTACACGCTTAACAATAAAGTTCCCGTTTGATATGTTTCCATGTCCCATAACTTCTCCCTTCATGTTGTTTCCAAAAGTAACATATTGACCTGGCGTTGTGATCTTGAAATCTCTGAGATATCCTTTGTGCCCGGTCATGTGCCTGGAGCATCCACTGTCAATGTACCATGTATCGTCATGTGGTACCCCGACATAAAAAGTTTGCAATTAAAGAGAAGGTTTAGGTACCCATGTTTGTTTGGGTCCTTGATTGTTAGCTTCCTTCGGACTTGTGGGAGTTGGGATAGTCTTTTCATGTTTTGCATTAACCTCTTTGGGTTTTTCTTGGTTTTTTGTAACCTTGGTTTTAGTTTTCTTAGGGGTCTTCTTTTGAAGTTTGGTTTGTAGGAAGAATGGAGAGTTGTTTAACTGAGTAGAAATTCCTAGAGAAGTAAATCCATAGTTTAAAGGCATTCTAAATTGATCAAACATGGGAAACTGGGTATTTCCCCCGAATTGATTGATCATTGGAAACCTAGAGTTCCCTCAAACATGCGATTTCCTCCTATGGACAGAGAAAAACCACAATATGGACAAAGAATAGAATTCATAGGGTAATTATTATTCTAATACATGAAAGGGTTGGTTTGAACAGGTCTTGGTCTCATCATTTCAGACAAATCAGGAAGATTGTTAGGTCTGAAATTATTCTGATGGTGAATTCCAGTTTTGTTTGGAAATCCAGAATCTGAGAAACCATGATTTGAGGAGAGGATCTCTAAGTATTTTAAGTTTTGGGAGGACTGGTATGTCTGGTCTTCCCTTGGCTTGGCTTAGCCTTAGGTACTCTCTTGGACTTCCTATCCTTCTCATTATTTGTAGTGCTTACACTTTGGGTTTTGAAGGATGGACTACAGTTGGACCTTGTTCTTTAGAGGCTTCAATTTTCTCTTTTCCCTTGTCTTTAGATACATTATTTGGATTTACAATTGTCTCCTGTTGTTTAGGATTGGGTGAAGAGATTTTGATTGGAACAAAAGGTCTCTTGAGTATTTCAACAATAGTTTTCTCATTACTCACAGTCTTCAAGGTGTCATCCTTGTTGACTAGAATTGGAGATTTCCCAATTTGTTGTTTCTTAGAATATTTACATCCAATGTCCTTTGTTCCAGAGACAGAAGCATTAAGAGATGGAAATGTTTCATGACTGAGGAATTCGATGGGTTCGATCTTGGAATATCCTATTGGCTCATATGATTTGGGCTTTTATCACTAGATTTAGAGTCAGTAATATTTGATCTTTCAGAAGTGGCATTTTCTGAATTGAAACTTTCCATGGTGGTACATTCAAGAGAGAATTATACTGGAGATTCAGACTTGGTGTCCAAGTTTTGAAGATCATGGGATGATGTGACTATTAATTGGATGCTTGAGGTGAAGTGGCAATAACAGCAGGACTACAAGTTACCACCTCTTCATGATCCTCATTGTCTCCAGTGAAGAGACTTGGAGCGCATGCTAAAAACTCTGGTTGAGTATTGAGACCCATGATTTCCTTGTTCATTTCATAATTACCAATACCGTATTTAATCAATGATAATTTTGGTACCTTAAGAATAGTATGTGAGTTTTGTTCAAGAAGGGTTTTGGATGCCTTATAACTATTGATTTGGGCATACATCTCATGATTGTCTTTTGCAATAATGTCAAGTTGATTCAATACAATTTCATATTGTTCAATTGACGTAAGATGTGCCTCAGTTTTGATTATGAGGTCATTTTCTAACTTAGCCATACGACATCTCAATTCTTCAAGTATGAACTGAGTGTCGGTCAATTCATCTTTGTAGTAACTGACACGATATTCAGCATTGGTGACATATTCTTTGATTATTTCATAAATATGGTCAACGTCATCATGAAAAGGCACAATAGTTAAATGATTATCACAAAGCATAAAGCGCACCTTTTCAACAACTTGTTGATGGAGAAGATAAGGCTATTTGTCATCATCGGCCATGAAGCAAAAGTAGTTCTTGTAGGTTTCAATTTCTTCTTCTTGATCCATTTCATCATATGTTTCCCAGACTTCCACATTTGGAGTTTCCATGACCATGAAAGCTTTGTCTTTTGATTGCTTCTTGATCTGCTCCACTTTTTGAAGGTAATATGCTTTGTCTTTGACCTTCTTGGTTTTCATTTTGCAATCCTTGGCAAAATGATTTTCACCTTGACAGTTATGGCACCTGATTACTTTATTATCTTCATGGGACTTCACCTTGTTATCTTAAACCCTTGAGTTCATCCTCTGAGAATTGTAACTTTCAGAATTTGAATTCTAAAAGTTGAAGCTTTGTAGTCTGTTTCGTCCTCCTTGTAAGTTTCCAAAGTTCTGATGATAGTGTTGGGGTTGCTGATAACTTTGTGCTCTAAAGTTCCCAGTTGGCTTGTTTATAAACTTCTTGAAGTTTGGATTGAACTTGGTCAGAAGTGCCAAGCATTCTTCATACTCCTTTTCCTCGTTGATTTGAGGAGATTCCATAGTGGTTCCAATGAAAGCTTGATGATTAGCCATGTACCCATTTGCAATCTGAAGAGGTTGTTGAGTTGGCATGTACGGATTATGGTTGTACTGTTGATCCATACTCGAACTTTGATAAGGATATGCTCCATATCCTTGGTTGGCAAACTGATCAACAAAGTGGTTTGGGATTGGATTGTGATGTGCAATAAAGTTTTGAGAATGATTTGCCATGGGTGCTGAATTTACCAGGGAAGGTCCTTGTTTATCAAAGGGAGTTGCTTGAGCTAGCTTGTTGACCTTTGGCTCATGTTGTTGCAGTTCAGCATACAGATCAAATAGAGACATGGTGTTTAGATTGGTTGTAGTTTGCAGTATGATCATATGCATTGTATCCCATTTTGGAGAAAGATTGTTCAAGAATTTCAGAATGAAATCCTCGTGTGATTTTCTCCTTTGAGTTTCTTCACCCTGTTGACAACAATGTTGTACCTAGAATATGCATCAAAGAGAGTTTCATGAGGTAACATCTTGAATTTGTCCATGTCTATCAATGCAACTTTCTTCCCGTTTTCAAGGATCTAATCAGTTCCCTCAAATTGTTTCTTAAGTGCATTCCAGACGTTGAAGGGTGAACTCTTGTCTTCATCGGGAAGTTTCTCATAGATGTCATGAGGAATTCCATATAAGAGTTCTTGCATTGCCTTAGCCTCAAACTTCTTGATTTTCCTGTCATGAATTTGAGAAGCAGAGGACAAAGATCCAGAGATAACTTTGGAGGTTTCAAGAGAGACATCGGCTTTAGGAACACTGATGTCCTTCAAAAATTGTGGAGTATGTTTCCCAGTAGAGATGAAGGTCCAGATGTCACAGTCGTGGCCTTCTAGGTAGTACTTGATGTGATCTTCCCATGAAGTGTATTCACTAGGCACAAGGATAGGTGCACGATTTCCTGATCCAATATTGTTTGCAACTGAAACTGAATAGAGAACATTTTGGTTTGATTCACACTTGCTATTGAGAACAGGTGATACTAGTTTGAAACTTCAAAAAAATGTTTTTTGTGAAAAGTTTTCTAAGTCTCAAATTCGATCACTCGAGCTCTGATACCAGCTGAAGAAATGAGAAAAATTCAGTAACCTAGACTAGAATAGTCCAAGTGTTGAAAATATTGAAACAAAGTTTCAGAATCGTCAAGTGACAAGTAGTGCAGAAAATAAAGAATTGTGAATCACCAAGTTAATGATAAAAACGTTTTTTTTAATGTTCAAGATCAATGATTCAAATGTTTCTCATATTCATGAAGATTCAATTACAAGTGTTTGAATGTAAAACACACTAAAATTCTCAAATAGGTCTCTGAAGACTAGTCTAAGCAGCGATTGTGCAGAATGAATCGGAATGATAAATAAAGAGAAACTTTATAATGGATCCCAAGGGGCCTATTTATAGGATTTTGAAAATCCCTTGACATGGATTGACCAATCAGGTGTTGACACGTCATCATGACTTAGTCATTAGTTGACACCTTTTCCCTACTTAAAGGAGAATGGATGGAATATTCCAATTATGTTAGTATTACGTTAGGGTTCCATCCAAGTTATGATTCTTCATAATTCTTGAACCTTCTTGATCAACATTGAAAAAGTGATGAGCGACATGAGCATCATCTTGTTCAATTGTCTTCTTAGATGTCATTAACTTCCAGAAGTGTTGTTGATCATGTTGAGTAGTTTCTTGAATGTTGGATTGTGTCTTGAACTTGAAGATGTACCACCACATGTTCATGATGGAAGAAATTCATGTTCCTTTGAGCATTTGTACGTGCATTCATTGTACATGATATGCCATGTGCAACCTTGTTGAGCCATCAATGTGATCATGTTGATCCATTGACTTAAGTTGGGTCACCAAGTATTCCTGATGAGTCATCAACTCCCGTTGAGCCATTGAGTTGTGGATGTGACAATAATGTTTTTGATGAGCCATCAATATTCCAAATGATTCACCAATATCTTGATGCTCTACATATGATCTAGATGTGCCATCTGAGATCATGATGATCCAACTAGCTTTCAGCAAGTGCTCCATGTCAACAACAGGTGCTCCATGTAAGCTTCAAGTGCTCCAACATCTGAGTCTTCAAACACTTGTTGAATTTTCAATATATTTCCAACCTGAAACATTTTGATAATGTTTGTTAAAGAGATATATAAAAGGACTCAACTTAATTCAAGTGACAATCACATCAAAATATTTCCAACAACCAGGGTACTGGAAGTCAAGAGGGTCAAGAGGTGTGTGGAAAGTGTGGGGGAACCCACATATTTGCTTATCATAGATTCATCTATAAGTACGTAGAGAGAGGGAATGTGCAATGGGATTGCAAGAAAGGATCATATATGCTTTCACTGTCACAAGCCAGGTTATTTCAGGTCCAGTTGTCCTACGTTGGGGGCAGAAGGAATTCGGATTCCAACGATCACTATTCCTCAAGAAGTGAAAGTCGAGCCGCAAGAAATCTTAGGTATGTAATAGGGAACCCCCATTCTATAATAACATTATGGTCAAATTGTCCTTGACTGGTATTTTTCATGCCTTGGAATATTGTTGAGTGTGGATAAGCAATAGTTTCGGAATATTGTTGAGTGTGGATAAGCAATAGTTTCAGGTTAATTACCTGCTTTGTCGGATCTATGTGTTGCTAAACTTCCTGAGTCGGTAGGTCATTAGAAGTGTCAGGAGAATTTTATTATCAAAGGATTGTAGGAAGTTAGGGTCCAAGCATTCATTAGAGTATGGGAAATAGAATGGTTGATTGATGGATTGGAATTTTATCATCTATGGCAAGGTTTGTACCCTTTCAGTTCTTCTGAGTTCACAAGAGTGAGCAGGTTTGTGACCCAAGGTAAGGTGGTATTTCCAACTCTGGGTCCACTGGTCGTGGGGGTTGGACACAGTACTTCAGCGTCGGTAAGCGTAGGTGCATCGATGTGGCATAGGTATCTCGTGAGGCAAGCTAGGTACCATATTCTCGGGTAGGTCGGGTGTCATATTGCCAATTGGATGGCAAACAAGAACTAGTTAATGTTACCTAGGATTGATGGATAGAATTGGGAATTCTCATATGGAGCATCAGCCATTGAGGTGTAACATCCCGAGTCCAAGAGTGCAAGTTCGGGGTTCAAAGTGTAAATTTGAAGGGCAACTCGGCGAGTCCATGGGTGGACTCGGCGAGTAGGGTCGCGACTCAGGTCGCGTGTTAAGTGGCCAACTCGGCGAGTCCAAGGCTAGACTCACCGAGTAGGTGCTGAGTGAAGAAAACCTTAATTTCGGGGGATGAGCCCTATATAAAGGACATTATACCCTCTCCCCAGCCTCCTTACCTCCCCTTGAAGTCCAGAAAACCCTAGAAGCGTGATTATGAAGGATTTGAGTGCATTTGAGCCTTGGAGAAGAGATTTGGAGGAAGATCTTGGAGAGTTGGGAGGCTTGGAGCAAAGGACTTTGCTTAGATTCGGATTTCCTTGCTGTTGGGGCTTCCTTTTGAGGTATTATCTCGTTTTTGGGCTGCTATTCATCTAGATTCATAATTTTTGGGATGTGTGGGAAGTTTATCTTGTGGTATTTAGAGTTTGAAGGTTAGATATGAGGTTGCTACCTCAGATCTGGAATGGAGAAGGTCTAGAGTGCATTAAAGTCCCTGTTATTGAGTGTTTGGTGAAGCCATCTTGTCCCAAACCCTAGCCCCAGAGTGTAAAATGCCTAGATCTCTTTGGATTCACGTAAAGTTTGCCACTTTACGTGATGGAAGGTTTGCAGAAGGGTAGATCTACGTTTTGGATCGATTGCATGGTCTGGAAGGCTTCTGTATGGGTTAAGAACTAGTGGTACTCGGCGAGTCACAAGGGTGTACTCGGCAAGTTGGTTGAAGATAGCCTTGGACTCGACGAGTCTGGTCTTGAGGTCTTAGCCTTTCCTAGTTAAGCTAAGAATCAATGAGTCAAGGGATGACTCAGTGAGTTGAAATGGGTCCTTCTCAGTGTTAGGGGGACTCGGCGAGTCAGCGGGCTGACTCGGTGAGTAGAGTCAGCCAGAAGGTTGACTTTGACTTTGACTTTGACCAAGAGTTGACCAGTTGACTTCTAAGGGCATTTTGGTAATTATTGGCCTTTGTTTTGATTTCAGTGTTGGTGTTAGCCAGTGGTGGAGATCGTGTCAGTGGTCAGAGCATTTCGGTCTTATCTTTCCAATCAGCAGTTGCGAGGTGAGTTATCCTCACTATATCAACAGGATCTAAGGCACCAAGGTCGGCCCTTTATCGGATTGTAATCCGGGTATTGTTGTTATGTTGTTCTTATAATATGTTTGCATCCTGGTAGTTAGGATGGTATTCGTTAGAGACATGGCTAAGGTCGGTATCCTGGTATATAGGGTGATGCTATGCTAGTGACCGGTTAGGTCGGTATCTTGCTTAGAGTATGTTGTGTTACGTGATCTGCTAGATCGGTTTGATTGAATGTGAATTGTTATATGATTGTATTTTTATGTGCACATGGTTGTTTGACTGGGGTTAGGTTGAGGCGGGACCTGCTTTGTGTTGTAGGTCAACATACCCAGGGCGGATCGGTTATTCCGAAGGTGCAGCGAGCGGTCCGGATAGGCTGTAGGCCCCACGATGGAGGACCAGACGTGCCGAGGCTCGGAGAGTGGACCAGGCCGACTGAAGGCCCGATGCGGTACTATCCCAACTCCCCCCAAAATCCATCACACATGCCCGAAGCATGTCCTCGAGCGTCTGAATCATCCGCTCACTCTGTCCGTCTGTCTGGGGGTGATATGCGGTACTAAAATGCAGCCTAGTACCCAGCTCCTCATGAAACTTCTTCCAAAATCTAGAAGTGAAACGTACATCCTGGTCTGAAACAATCGAGATCGGCACCCTATGCTGAGATACCACTTCCCTCACGTACATCTCTGCTAACTTCTCTGCGAAGGAGCTCTCACTAATAGCAAGGAAGTGGGTGCTCTTCGTCAACCTGTCCACAATCACCCAAATTGCATCAACTCCCCTCGCAGTCCTTGGCAACTTGGTGATAAAATCCATGGTAATCTGTTCCCCCTTCCATTCGGGAACCTCCAACGGCTGCAACCTACCATGCGGTCTCTGATGCTCGGCCTTAAACCTACGGCAGGTTAAGCACCTCTCAACAAACCATGCAACATCCCTCTTCATATAGGGCCACCAATACTCCCTCCTCGGATCCAAATACATCTTAGTGGCCTGTTAGGTGCATTTCATGTACCCATTTTGTAGCTTTATTTTATAAAAGTACATTGCATATAGGCTTAAACTCATGAATTTTGCATGTTTTTCGGGATTTTTCATGAGGCAATTTCATTCAAATACTTTTGTGATATTTCAGGGACTTTTGGAGGTAGGATCTTGTTGGAGGAGGTAAATAAAAGTTGCGGACAAAATTTCGGGACTTGCAGAGCACCGAGGAGCAAGATATCAAAGAAATGAGGATTTTGGCTTTACAGACGTTTACACGGCCGTGTAAATGGAAGCCTTGCGTTTACGCGGGCCGTGTAAACGTAGATTTCTGCGCAGTATATTTTTGCGTTTACGCGGGCTGTGTAAATGACAGTGTTAATTTACGCGGGCCGTGTAAACGTAAATGTGGGTTTTAAAGCAGTTTTTCACCATTCTTTAAGGGGGGAACCGACTTTTTACTGAGGGGGTCGACTTTTGGAGTAGAGAAGGCGAATTTCTTGAGGATTTTGAAGTTGATTAACACTTGGGAACATTTGATTTCATTTTGTAAGAACTTTAATTTCATTTTCTAGATTTGTGATCTTGTTCTAGCCATGAGTGGCTAGAACCCTAAATTCTCCAACTTTATGTCTTGACATTTGGATGTGATTTCAATCATATGACTTGATGTTTGCTTTCAATTTTCTATCTAGTGAATTTGATTTTATTTCAATCGAATGTTTGATTCTAATTGTGATTCTTATTGGCCATTTGAATTAGGGTTAGATCATTCAAGTTATCTAATTGCAAAATCCGTAATTGTTTTGTAGATTGGACTAGGTAACAAGCACTAAACGGATTTCTATTGAATGAATTTAGTGTAAATCTTATTCACACATTCTTATGCTCCCGAGCTTATGAGGATTATTGAGTGTTGTTGGGAACATTCACATAAATCTTATTGCAACCTTTTGATTTCTATCTAAGAGCTTGTTTAGACTTAAATTAGAAGGTTAGGTTATTTTCAAAGAGCTTGTTTTGAATTTGATAACTTGGTGAATGGGAAGTGTTAGAACTTGTTAACACTTTCAAGTACCAACTTAGGTGAAATTGAGTAGATATTATTTCATCATTGGAATCACATTGTTAAATTGTCTTGCATAGAATTGGAGTTATCACAAATCCTGAATTTGTTTCATTTAATTGATCATTTACGTATTGCTTTATTCACTTGTTTAAATCATTGCATACAAAACCCCCCATTTATGTGAACATTATTGTACCTTCCGCAAAAAAAGGTATAAACACTTGTCCCGTGTCTCTGTGGATTGACCCTACTTACCTTTTAGTACATTATTAGTGCATAGTAGTAGTGTTTAAGGAGTCATTTGTACCCTTTATTTGTTGGGTTTGACAAACCTAACATGGCCCCAGGATGAATCGAGAATTTCGACCGATGAGCTTCTTCCATCAAAATGGTACGCGTCCCTCCCACAAACGGCACCCAAATCCGCCCCTGAAATGTCATAAGCCCCCGACCATCGGTAACGAACTCTGATACCAACCCTACCACTTGCTCCTTCTTCTGGTTCTCCGATCTCACGGCCTCAGCCTGTGCTCCACGAATGGTGTCCAACACCGGAGCCATCACGGTCAAACGCAAACATACACCTCGCAACGGGGCGCTCTCCGCCCTGCGACTCAGGGCGTCGGCTACCACATTAGCCTTGCCCGGATGGTACAGGATCTCACAATCATAGTCCTTAACCACATCCAACCACCTCCCCTGCCTCATATTTAGGTTGGGTTGATCCATCAAATATTTCAGGCTCTTATGGTCCGTGTATATTGTACACCGAACCCCATACAAATAGTGACGCCAAATCTTGAGGGAGAACACCACTGCCCCCAACACTAGGTCATGGGTGGGATACCTCGCCTCATGTGGCTTCAGGTGTCTCGATGCGTATGCTATCACATGCCCTCTCTGCATCAGCACCGCTCCCATCCCCAAGATCAATGCATCACAGTATACCACAAAGTCCTCCATTCCCTCCGGAAGGGCTAACACCAGGGCCTCGCATAACCTTTGGTGAAGCGTCTCAAAGGAGGCCTACTGCTCGGGGGCATTAAAAAAGCGACACCCTTCCGGGTCAATCTGGTGAGTGGCACCGCGATCTTAGAGAAATCCTTGATAAATCGCCGATAATAACCGGCCAACCCTAGAAAACTCCTGATCTCGGAGGGTGACCTCGGCACCTCTCATCTCATCACTGCCTCAACTTTGGTGGGGTTGACCAATATCCCTTTCTGGTTAACGAGATGCCCCAGGAACTGGACCTCTCGCAACCAGAAATCACACTTGGAGAATTTGGCATAAAGCCTCTCCGATCTCAGAACTCCGAGGATCTCCCTCAAATGCTCCTCGTGCTGCTCTTTAGATCTCGAATATACCAAGATGTCATCAATAATACAATCACTGACCGATCCAGCATCAGCCTACACACTCGGTTCATGAGATCCATGAACACCGCCGGGGCATTGGTGAGCCCGAAAGGCATCACCACAAACTCGTAATGCCCATAACGCGTCCTGAATGTTGTCTTCTAGATGTCCTCATCTCGCACCCTAACCTGATGATATCCAGACCTCAAATCGATCTTGGAGAACCAAGATGCTCCCTATAATTGATTGAACAAATCGTCGATCCTCGGCAGCGGGTAACGGTTCTTGACCGTCAGCTTGTTCAACTCCCGGTAATCAATGCACATCCGGTGTGAACCATGCTTCTTTTTGACAAAAAGGATAGGCGCTCCCCACGGCGAGCTGCTCGGCCGAATAAACCCCTTTTCCAACAGCTTCTGAAGCTGTGAGGACAACTCTTGCATCTCTGAAGGTGCAAGGCGATAAGGCACCTTGGCAATAGGCGCGGCTCCCGGAACCAAATCGATACTGAACTCCACTTGCCTCACGGGAGGCACACCCGGCAACTCCTCTGGAAAGACATCTGGGAACTCACGCACTATCGGAACCTCCTCCACTGACCTCGGCCTCTCGGAGTCAACCTGCATATCCATCACGTACGCTACAAAACCCTTACAGCCCTACTGTAGACACTGCCTCACCCTAGCGGCCGAACAAAACGCTGATCCAGAACGGGTACCCTCGCCGTACACCGTAAGAACTCCTCCACTAGGGTCTCGCATGGTCACCAGCTATCGCTCGCAGTCGATAACCGCACCGAATCTGTTCACCCAGTCCATGACCACAATGACACAGACATCTCCCATCGCAATGGGAACCAAGTCAATCGGGAACTCAACACCGAAAATCTCGAATACGCACCCGCGGATCACCTCTGTGACATATATCACCCTCTCGTCAGCTATGGAAACTCTTAGACGCCGACTCAGCGCCTCGCGACTAACACTAATATGCTGACTAAAAGCCAAAGATACAAAAGACCGACTCGCACCCGAGTCAAATAACACCAAGGCAGGTACATAATTCACAAGAAAAGTACCTACGCATAACATAATATAAGCATAATATCTCAATCATAAAAATAAATACACGAAAGAATACATACCAGCCACGACATCGGGCGTTGCGCGGACCTCCTCCGCGGTCAACTGGAAGGCTCTCCCTCGTGCCCTCGGCGCCTCGGCCTTCACTGGCCGACTCTCAGTAGCTCTGATGGCGGCAGGGGCAGATCCCTGAGGTGCTCCCTGAGCTGATCCCCGCAGCTGCGGACACTCCGCCTTCCGGTGTCCGGTCTGGTTGCAGTGAAAACATACTACAAACCCCTTGGGGCAGTCCTTGGCCATATCCCCCTCCTTGCCACATTTGTAGCAATATCCAGCTCTACATACTCCATCATGACCCTTGCCACACTTTCCACAAGTGCGGCCCTTCTGGCTCCCAGATTTGGGATCAGCGGGCTTGGCCCGCTTGGCTGCCGGCTGGGACTGTTCCGGCCGCCGATCCCTCCCCTGAGACTCCACCTCCTCCCTGGCCTGAGTCTCTAGCTCAATCTCCCTCTTCCGGGCATTTTCCTGAAGCTCGGAAAATGTCCGGTACGAGGAGTTCACCACGAACTCCCGAATGTCTCACCTCAAGATACTCAAATATCGGCTCATGCATGCCTGCTCAGTGGATACGTGCTCAGGGCAGAATATCACCCTCTCGTGGAACATCCTGGTAATCACCGTAACAGACTCAGTACCCTGCTTGAGGGTCAGAAACTCCTGGGCCAAATGCTCCCTCTCCACCTGGGGAACGTACTCATCTTGGAACATGGCATTGAACCTCTCCCAGGTCACCGCCGCAAGCTCAGCAGGCGAAAAGTGCGCTGTCACAAACTTCCACCAATCCTTCGCTACCAAGCGAAGCTGGTTCAGCGCAAACCGAACTCTCAAATGCTCAGGAGATGAGTAAGTGAAGAAACACCCCTCTATGTCTGAAATCCACCTCATAGCCGCCACTGGGTCCTGGGTCCCGTCAAACTCTAGCGGTTTCGTGTTGCTGAACTCCCGGAATAGCAACGCATCACCACCCTGCGACCTCGCAGCAGCAACAGCTGCAGTGGCCGCCGCAACAACAGCTTCAGGAAGAGCAGCATAACGCTCGTCGAAAGTCTCAATCAGCGTGGTCTTAATAGACCCGAACATCTCTGTTATCTCTGCCCTGATGGCCGCAACCACTTCCTCGTGGATGATCCGGTGGATCTCTTCATCACTAGCCCCACTGCTCTCTGGCATAAGACGTGTCCTCACCATGATCTACCTCTGAAATACAACATACGATAAATTAGAATCCAATCGAGCATACTCACACTCGACAACTCTTCCCTCCTTGATCCTTGGCATACCGAAGGTTCTTACTTGAACTGTATACCACCCCGGTGCTTTCAGTAGTACGGGCCCAATACTACTGTCCACACCGTTTCAGTATACACCCCAAATCCTCCTCTTCGGATCCCAATTTCCAAGTACTTTATCACTCTCTAACAGATCTCTCATAAGCTCCTCGCTGCTACCTATTCACTCTTAAGCATCTCATAGTAGCTCACCTCACCCTAGGCTAAGGCATCACAAATCAGGGCACTCTAGTCCTAATAGGAATACCTAGCCTACTCTAAAAGAATACATCATATCAATCTCATAAACATATAATATAAGGGTATTTTGGGAAATCACCGTTCGGGCGCTGACTGATCGTACACACGTTTCTACTTTGAGTTTCTCTAAAAATCCTTTACTTCTTTTAGAAAATTTGATTCTCTTTTGAAAATATTTTCCAAATCCTCAGTTTGAGTTCAAATACTCCTGAAGGTGTACCCGAATCCCTCAAACCAAGGCTCTGATACCAACTTGTAACACCGTAAATTTCAAAACAATTTTTCGCATTTTATAAAAACATAATTCATTTAGTATTCGTAAAAACACCCATGTTTGAAATACAATTCATATCATACAAAAATCCCAAGATCTCGTAACATAAAATCCCGTGTGTGTACTGATCAAGTCGGCACCTTCCCACGGTCGTCACTAGTACCTGAAACAAATAACACAAAACATTGTAAGCACAAAGCTTAGTGAGTTCCCCAAAATACCACATATAACACATATTAGCCACTCGAGGCTATAATTCTGTGGGTCCGTGCACCCAAACTCTGTGAACCCTCAGGTTCTAACTCTGTAAACATGCACAACATAAATCACATAGAATAATGCAGTGCAACACATAACATATATAGCATACAAGCATTGTATCACATAACTCTAGTTACCTACTCAAGGTAAAGTATAGTGAGAAGACTCACCTCGTGTATCTCGATAACTCGCAAATCCCTGGAATCACTCGTGCTCGATCCCCCAAACTATATTCTTCCTATAATACAATATATATCTAATTAACACTTTTACAACTAAGGTTGACTAACCCTATCAAGTCAACACTGGTCAACTCTGGTCAACGGTCAACTTTGACCGGACTCGACGAGTGCACCAAAGCAACTCGGCGAGTCTAACGCGTTCACTGACTCCCTCGGATCTTTTCTTGGCACGTCAAGCACTCCCCTAACTCGACGAGTTCCACCTGGCTTGAATCGCAGGGCAACCACGACTCAACTCGCCGAGTCTCAAGAATAACTCGGCGAGTTCCGGCTTGACTCAACCCCATATTGACTCTTCCTGACTCACTGGGTTATCTCCTAACCCGGCGAGTCCACTAACTGAACATATTACGTGAAACCCCAACCCTACTCGCCGAGTCCCAAGAACAACTCGGCGAGTTCATGCCATGCACACACTTTTATTGACCTTCTGAGGTCAGATCTGCTTTCCCAAACCCTAGATCTGGCCTTCCCAAGCATGAATGTCACGTAAAGTTCGAAACTTGATGCTTGTATAACCCCCACAAGGCATCAAAAGGTGATTTGGTCCCAAAAATAACCACCTAGGTCCAATGACTCCATAATAACCCAAAAAGTCCCAATGGTTAAGGTCTCTGGACCTCTTTGAGTCCAGATCCAAGGCACAAACTCGAAGAGGGACCATTTGCTTCACATAATCACTCTCCAAAGGGGTTAGAAAACCCTAACTCTAAAGTTTAACCCTATAACTGAAGGAGATTCGAACCCTTACCTCAAAATGAAGCCTCTGGACTCTAGATCTGTTGGAATCTCACCTCCTCCTTGCTCTTGTCACCTTCCTCTTGCTAATCAAAGAATATAAAGGCCCAAAAGTGACTTCCTCTCTCCCAAAACGAAATAGATCTCTTATGGTTCTCTCAAGGGACTGGTAGCCACACTAAGAGGCTATAAGTGCCCTTAAATAGGCTCCAAACCCGGAGAATTAGGGTTTCATTAAATAGCGTGGACTCGTCGAGTCCAGATGCGAATCCTTGTCCAAATCGCGATCCTACTCGGCGAGTTTGAGCTCCAACTCACTGAGTCTCCTCACAAAATACCAAAAATATAAGAATAATTAATACCTGGGAATCCGGGCTGTTACAGTCCAGACGTGCCGAAGGCTCGGTGAGCGGTCTAGATAGAGTGAAGGCCTATGTAGCGGTCCAGTCAGGCTGATGGCTCATTATGCATGTTTTTTGTTTATATGATATGATTATGATTATACGGCGTTAGTATTTTGGGGAAACTCACTAAGCTCCGGGCTTACAGTTGTTGATTTTGTTTCAGGTACTTGTGATGATTGCGTGAAGGCGAATGCGTGATCGTGCACCTCCGTATGTTTTTATGATTTGATTCTAGGATACTCTGACATTAAACCATTTTGAAAACATGTTTATAATAATTATCGGTTTTTGAATGGTTTAAAAAGTTTTAAATTGACCCAAATTTTATGAATGTTACATATGCACACTCTTATTTTAACGACTATTATGACTTTGGTTAAGATTATTTATCCTAAATAATCTTTTATCGAAAAGTCATTTTTAGCACTTATTATATCTTAGTCGTCTAGCTGAAATCTGTAGATGTTACACGCTCCACTAACGACTCACAAAGAAATGATGTGCGTTTGCATGGATTAACATACAAGTTCACATTTTTCTTAAGTAACTAGATTGGGATTTTCTAATTTTCTAGTACTTTATGTTATACTTTTAACGTGATTAATGTCCCATCAAAACCCTTTCGGCTAACGACAACCCACTATATGTCGTTTCCTTATACCTATCTTGTAGTGCAGCTTCATTAATGAGGCATACTCTTGATTGGATTGACTTATTGTTTTACATATAATATTGTATATTTTTATAAATATATGTAAGGGTGTATTTTATAACCTTTTAAGAATACAAAGTTTAAACTTTATTATCTTAATTAACCTTTAAAGAATTAATATATAATCAGTTTAAGATTAAGTAATTATCCTTTAATTAAACTTGTAATTAAATATATTAAATCTTTTAACAATTAAACAATTATCTTAATTAAAGAATTAATTAAATGATATTAATTCAAAACCCTAATTTTTTAATTAAAATAAGACTAATCACTTAGATTAATTGTTCAGATTTTAATAAATTAAAACAACCAAAATTAACTAGTAATTATCCTACATTTTAAAAATGGAAAGTGAAACCTGGAACCCTAGCAGCAGGGCAAAGCACATTGCTCTTGCGATTCAACAGTTTTCCCGGTTTCTTTAGTTATTTGATTTTTAGTTTCATATATGCACATATAATAGAAAATCCTAGGCTCTTATACCACTGATGGGTTTTCTAGGTCACATTAACAAAAAATATATACGCAGCGGAAATAATAAAATAATTTTATGGGCACATGCAACCTATAAATCTATGACATTTTCTCATTATAACAACATACTTATGAAACAATCAAACTAACCTATGCATAATCGAAATTCACCAAGATTAGAAACATACCTTTGTTATATTTAAATATAACAATCACTTGATCTCGTAGTCTTCCTTGAAAAGCTAGCATCAAAATTACGATTGTCTATAATATCTCACACCCATTATTCTATAAACCTTAGGAATAGATTAGGAAATAGGAGAGACGATGAAATTTTGATTTCTTGCTTTCGTATTTCTAAGGTTAGAAATTCTCATGACAAAGGTCCCTATATATAGCTGACGGATATATAGGGTTTACCATGATTTGAATAATTAAATAATATTTAATCTATTCAAGGCAGTTACCAGGAAGCTTCCAGAACCTGTTGGAACCCTAGGGAATCCATCCAAGCCTAATAGGGTTCTAGAATGTCTTCTTTGCTTCATAATTAAACAACTGCAATTCACCCTTGCATCCTTAATTAAATATAGTTAATCCAAAATTAATTTCCAATTAATTCTAATTAATTCTAAATTAATATTTAACCATTATTAATTTATTAATCATATAATAAACTTAATAAATCATTTCACCAATCTCCTAAAATCATTTCAGTTATTTCGAGCTATTGAAGGCAACCCAAAAAATATTTTGCTTTTATTTTTTAAAATTATACCAATTTAGTTAAGATCTTAGACACCTAATCCAGCAATTTCAATGTAGTGTTGCTAAATTGCAAGGTCCATATCCATATTTTCAAATGAAACGGCTGCAAGAGGTAGGAAATGTTTATTTCCAATACAAAAATGCATAGCTGATATTCGTTAATTAGCATACGACTTGGATTAGATTTATGCGATGAGTATTTAATGATGTCCAAGAGAACCACACAAGAAGGTGTTTACAAGTTTGTTGAACCTATAATTTTGATTTACAACGACCGATATTTGCACAAATTTACGGTCAATTACGTCCACTAATTGTACACGACCCAATGAAACAAGCATGCTTTTCAAATGAAACGGGTGCAAGAGGTAGGAAATGATTTTTTCCAATACAAAAATGCATAGCTGAAATTCGTTAATTAGCATACGACTTAGATTAGATTTATGCGATGAGTATTTAAGGATATCCAAGAGAACCACACAAGAAGGTGTTTACAAGTTTGTTGAACCTGTAATTTTGATTTACAACGATCGATATTTGCACAAATCTACGGTCAATTACGTCTACTAATTGTACACGACCCAATGAAACAAGCATGAATTTCATGGAATACTAGGTAGCATCGATTAATGCATGTGTGGTTAATATATGCAAGGTGATTGTAAAGAGCTAACATTAATTCTAGAAGTAATTGCGTCCTATAATCTTTGGATATAAAATGCATTCTTTGGTCCCTTTGGAGCAAACAACGAAATTAATGTTCTTGTTGAGTCACCGGTATTCACCACCAACGATCTTGGAAAGGTGCACCATGTGCCGTTTCAAACAAATGGATACAATTTCTTACTCTCTATCATAGAATAATTTTCACAACCGTCAAATTTCGAAACCTAGAGGAAAAGAAAGAAATCACTTTAGCTTTTGTTTGGATTTTGGTGTCGGAAGATCCTTTAAAAGAAAAGAAACCTTTTGGCAATCGAAACCACATTCACATCGAATTCAATGGCCTCAAAAACACAACTATAAATAGTTCTAACGACTCCGATGTCATCTAATTGACACTTAAAAAATGCCAAAAATCTCAATTTAAGTGTAAGCATTTTCCTTATATAAATGTTTTGTATGAGTTGCATAATTCACTGATATCATTTCTGTGGGCACACGTGTTAACATTAAAATTAAATAACGTACTAAGTATTTTTTTTCTTTTATTTAAATCAATACAACCTTTTTTATATAATTTTTCTTTCTTTTAAATTATTATAATTTTTTAGTTTTAATTGAAATCCAGGATTTTAATTTTTTCTCTTTATTTTTTTTTTATCTATTGGAAATAATGATATGCTTTGATGGTATATCATGTTTAATATGGTGTGATCGTGGTAATGATACAGTGAAAACATAACAGTATTTTTATTTGGCCCGTGTGGTAAGTAGCCCATGACCTAACCAATGGCATTTTAAATGCCCACGAGATCCATATGATAGAGATCCAAACCTGGCATACCTTAATGGCTTAATTGATCGGCGGCATTTCGTCGAGCGATTGGAGGGTCGGCAAAACTGGTTCACATTCACGTGAAAGCACAGGAGCAAATGGACTTGAAGATCAAAAAGTCAATAGATTTATTAGTCATCGTTGTGACGACGGCTTCAATTAGTTGATTCACTGCTGTTGGATAACATACGCGGTTCCGAGTTGAGTTCCGCGAATACCATTCCGTTTTTCTTATCATATTTCATATATTTCGATGTCCTCCATTATTATGATTTACAAGTTGAGAGACACACACAGAGAGAAGGGTACGCGTACGCCTGTGAATGTTATTATAATAATACAACTGTAATCTAACAACATTTGCCGATTCCAGAAAATTGAAATTATAATATCTTCATAAATTGTAATCATTTATTATTAATTAAAATCCTCCCTAATAAATATAGAATGTCAAATTTGTAGTAATTTTGAATTAATTTTCTTTCTATATTGTGGTAATTTTGAATTAATTTTTTTTCTACATTTATTTTATTGGTTTTCTATTTTATTAAATTTCATATAATATTTTAATGTAATAATTGTAATAAATATAATAATAAATGAATATCAATTTAATTAATTAGTTTACATTTTAATTTCATAAAATTTAAATTAAAATTTATTAGTTTCTTTTGCTTATTTATTTAAATTATTTGTTAAAATTTTAAAAATAAAAATATTTCAATTTCAATAACACATTATTTTTCTTATTTTTTATTAATTCAAAGTTATCAATTATTTAGAAAATTATATATAATTTAATTTATTTAAAATTAACTCATGTAATACATGAGTCATGAGTTTATTATGAAATTAAGAGAAATTAAATTACGTGCAGAATTTAATATTTGTTTTATTTAAAAAATCATACTATAAGCATATGTGTTTTTCTGTTATTATTAAAATAAATTATTTGCACTGCTATCAAATGTTATTTCAATGAAAACTCATATAATTAAATGGTTGCAAGAAATATATGGATAAAAAGTCATCAAATTATTATCGTATGAGTTTGAGCCACTTATATATATATATATATATATATATATATATATATATATATATATATATATATATATATATATATATATATAGAGAGAGAGAGAGAGAGAGAGAGATGTTCGTTTGAGACCACCTATATTTTATGAGACATAAGGAGCAAATCTTAGCATTTGATCAAATTTGATATTATGACTCATAAAAAAATGGATTAACACTAATTAATCTAACTGACTAGTTAATTAGGGGTAAATTAGTCAGTAGGTTAAATTTAAGATGATCAAATATCATGTTAGCTTAATTTTCACGTCATCAAGAAATCATCTCATCTGTTTCGGTTTTCTACCAATTTATTCGGTGAATCAACATTCCTTGTTTTTCAATTCACTTTGATTGATATAACTGACTAGTTAATTAGGGATAGATTAGTCACTAGGTTAAATTTAAGATGATCAAATATCATGTTAGCTTAATTTTCACGTCATCAAGAAATCATCTCATCTGTTTCGGTTTTCTACCAATTTATTCGGTGAATCAACATTCCTTGTTTTTTCAATTCACTTTGATCGATATTCTATCTCCAATCTTATATTCTTTCAACCGATAATCGATTTGATTTGGACATTGATCGAAGGATGCTAAATCGTAACTTCTAAATTCGCGTGTGTTTTTCGAGTTCATATTTTTGATTCTTCTACATATGCAATTGATAACCTGAGTGGTTGGTGTTTATGTTCATGTATCGACATTCTCAATTCATTAGAAGATTTTGATCGATTTTAACTCTATAATCATCGATTTCGGTAGAGGTTCAAGTGTTCAACGATTTCTGCTAATATTCATCTTCAACGATTGTTTATGATCTTTCAAGTTGTGATTTTTACTCAACATCATGAAATCATCAATTGATCAAGGTTTGAGTTTTCATCGATCTCACTGTTACTTGAATATAACATATTCAATTTTTAACCTAGTTCATGAATTGAATCATTAAGCTATTATCGATTTCTCCAATTAATACATTTATGATTTGTAATTTCAACAATCAAACATCATATGTTGTTGAATTTGTTTTACCTAGAAAACAATTTAATCTATAATATGTTATTTGACAATACATCATCTATTTCATTGTTTGATTTTTAACTTTCATTCAATGATTATGTTTTTCAGCAATATGTCATTTGTTTGCTTTTCATTAACATCATCTATTTGCTTTTCATTAATATCATCTTGATGATAAGTTCGTGTTACTGATGTTATTCTTATAAAATATTGTACATATATTTATATATCAATAATGATAACAGTTATGGATGATTTGGATATGCATGACATCGAAAACAATTATCTCGATGAAGAAAATCATCAGTTCGGTTCTAATGATTCAGAGATTCTTCATAACGAAGAAAATCAATCGGAAACCCAAGGTAATTTGTTAAATACTACTTTATATCATGCTTTGATCAATTGATCAAGGTTTGAGTTTTCATTGCTTTCATTGTTAGTTGCATATAACATATTTAATTTTTAACATAGTAACAGTTATGGATGGTTTAGAAATTAATGACATCGGAAATGATCATTAGGATGAAGAAAATCATCAATTCAGTTCTGGTGATTCAGAGATTCTGTATAATGATGAAAACAAAAGCCTTTTATTGGTAAAGAAACCCTTGGAAACAAAAGCCTTTCCTTGGTAAAGAAACCCTTGGAAACCCTAGTCAGTAAAAGTCCAGTGAACGAAAACAAAACCGTACCTTGTGGCGAAAGCCTTCTACCGCGTATTCGGAGGACCTGGTTTTCACTAGAGAACGGGTCAATCAAATGAATCATGAGTGACTATACCTTCCATCTCATTCATGTATATTGCTTAAGCGCTAATTTCAGGACGAAATTCCCTCTAACGGGGGGATGATGTGACAACCCGAAATTTCTATCTTGTAAAGCCATCCAATCCAACCAAAAGTCAGACTTAAGTTCATTGCCTTCTAGCCTTGTTAAGGTTCATTCTAATGGGTTTTAAACCTAGTACATCCAAGGACTGAGTAATAGGAAGTATCTGCTAAAGTTCGTGGTGTTGCAGTCGAGCCGGAAACTCCATCACAAGGAATTTACGACCGCAGACTAGAGTTTACGGCCGTAATCTCTTATTGGCCATAAACTCTCCTCCTATATCTAAGTGTAGACTTCATTATTCTTCATTTCTCACTTCTTTGGCTGCACACCACTCCATTCTCTCTCAACTTTCTTCAATTGTTAACCCTCCAAAGCTCCAATAACGTAAGTATTTCATCCTTAAACTCGTTCTACCAGTAAGACCTCTTTATTCAATCCTTGATTCATCATGTTTCAAAATTATCTTCATCATCTTGAAGGGTATATGGCCGTATACCTTCATAGGGTGGTCGTACACACCTTGTTAGTCAAAACAGGATTTTGGTTGATCCAACGAAGATTGAGGCTGTGATGCAGTGGGAGGACCCGGAGTCTCCATTTGAGATTCAAATCTTTCTTGGGTTAGCAGGTTACTATAGGAGGTTCATTCAGGACTTTCTCCAAGATTGTCGTCCCTCTCAACCGGCTGACAAAGAATAGTGTTGTTTTTCAGCGGGGCCTGAGCAACATGCATCATTTGAGACTTAGAGGAAAAGATTATGTGAGGATCCAGTGTTAACCCTTCTAAATGATGTTCAGGATTTGGTTGTATATTGTGATTCTTCGATCACAGGTTTGGGTGTGGTACTCATGAAACAGGGTAGAGTGATTTCTTTTGCTTCTAGGCAAATGAAGCCTCACGATGCTAATTATCCTACTCAAGATCTTGAGTTGGGAGCAGTGGTTTTTTATTTCAAGATTTGGCGAAATTATATGTATGGGGCTGTTGTTCCATTTACATAGATCGATAGAGTTTGAGATACCTGATGGATAAGCCAAATATGAATATTCGGCAGCATAGATGGCTTGATGTGGTGAAGGATTATGAATGTGAGATCTAGTATCACCTAAGGAAGGCCAATGTGGTGCTTGATGCTTTGAGTCACAAGGCGACTAATACTCCTATTAGTGACATATGTTTGAGGATGACCATCACTTCATCACTACTAAATTTTATTAGAGAGGCATCGATTAAGGAGATCAAGGAGGAGAACTAAAAGAAGGAGAAAATCAAGGATCAGATTTCTGCCTTATTACTGATAAGTGTGGGTTGCTGTAACACCTATTTTTCGTAAGAGGTACTATTTCGAGAAATGTAAATTGATATGAGATGAGTACATAAAATTGGGCATGCGGTTGCTTTAAATTGAGAAATTGTATTTAGAAAAAGATGGTTGAGGAACGTTGTAGATCTTTTTGAGACGATTCTGTGGATATAAAAATTCATTGAAAACAGATATTGTATGAGAAAGTTATTATCGTTTGAATTTGGGATGAAAGTGTATTGCTATATTGAGAAAGTCAACGGAAGTCAAATCCGGCAGTTAACCCTTAGATCTCCACGGTGTAGTGGTATGCTTACCACATCATGCTAATGAGTGAGTCGTCGATACACATGTTAACCAGATAGCAACGTATAACAAGACAAAGTGTATCTGATCACCATGATGTGGTAGTAGATTCACCATGACGTGGCATGAGGCAAGTCACCGAGACATGTGGAGGGAAATTGTGACATGTGGCAAAACCGAAGTTTATTTGATCACCATGACGTGGCATGATTATGGCCATGATGTGGCGCACCCAAATTATAAATATGAGATTTTATGTGTCATTTGGGAGATTCTGGAACGTGTGATTGGAGATGATTCTCGGGAGATATTATTAGTAGATTATAACAGATGAGACATAACATTGTGAGTATAATTAATCGTAGATGTTGAAGATCTGATCATATTCAAGCAGAATTGAAGATTAATTAAAAGAACCAAAAACAAATTTTTGTTAACTTTTGAATTGTGTTGATAAACATATTATTGACGAAGATAGATTATTGATTAACACTGGATGATGTTGATGAAGGTTTAACTGAAAAAATCTGGATGATTGTTGAAGGTTGAAGGAAAAATCTGGATGATGAACGATCGAAATTTTTGTACAGTTACATATTAAAGATTGAAGGTCATTATCATATTTACAAATTTGTCATCGTATCTTTTTATGCTAAGATTCAATAAGTGGCTGAGAATGATTCCCCCATTCTCAACCTTTTTTATTTTCTCAATTGAAACCACATCTCTCTCACTCACTCTCTCTCTCTCTCATATATATATATATATATATATATATATATATATATATATATATATATATATATATATAGAGAGAGAGAGAGAGAGAGAGAGAGAGAAAGAGAGAGAGACGTGTGTGTGTGGAAGGGTTATATGGAAAACAAAAAAACAATAAAAATCATAATAACACATAAAAAAAATACTTAGAGATCACAAATCTTTTTTATAGACTTTTTTTATCAAAAAATTGCAAGTTTTCTTACAAATTTGGAGAAAAAAAATAGAATATTTATTTTTTTTGGTTTTTTTTTTCAAAAAATCATTTCAGCGAATTTAATGAAAAAGTAGCGATTTTTTTATATATAAAGTCAAAAAAAGATTTGCGATCTCAAAATTTTTTTTTATACATTTTTATGATATTTAGGGTTTTTTGTTTTCCAAAGACCCTATATATATATATATATATATATATATATATATATATATATATATATATATATATATATATATATGATGTTGATCTAATAACGTTGTGAGAATAATTAATCGTAGATGTTGAAGATCTTATCATATTCAAGCAGAATTGAAGGTTAATTAAAAGAACCAAAAACGAATTTTTGTTAACTGTTGAATTGTGTTGATAAACATGTTATTGACGAAGATAGATAATTGATTAACATCGGATGATGTTGATGAATGTTTAACTGAAAAAATCTGGATGATTGTTGAAGGTTGAAGGAGAAATCTGGATGATGAACGATCGACATTTCTGTACAGTTACATATTTAAGATTGAAGGTTATTATCATATTTACAAGTTTGCCACCGTATCTTTTTATGCTTAGATTAAATAAGTGGCTGAAAATGATTCCCCAATTCTCAACCTTTTTTATTTTCTCAATTGAACTCACCTCTCTCTCTCTCTCTCTCTTTCTCTCTTTCTCTCTCTCTCTCTCTACATATATATATATATATATATATATATATATATATATATATATATATATATATATATATATTCTCAACCTTTTTTATTTTCTCAGTTGAACTCACCTCTCTCTCTCTCTCTTTCTCTCTTTCTCTCACTCACTCTCTCTCTCTCTCTTTCTCTCTCTCTCTCTCTCTCTCTCTATATATATATATATATATATATATATATATATATATAGAGAGAGAGAGAGAGAGAGAGAGGTGGGTGTGTGTGTGTATGTGTGTGTGTGGAAGGGTTATATGGAAAACAAAAAAACAATAAAAAAATACTTAGAGATCGCAAGTTTTCTTACAAATTTGATGAAAAAAAATAGAATTTTTATTTTTTTTTTCGTTTTTTTTTCAAAAAAATATTTCAGCAGATTTAATGAAAAAGTAGCGATTTTTGTATATATAAAGTCAAAAAAAGATTTGCGATCTCTAAATGTTTTTTTATGCATTTTTATGATTTTTAGGGTTTTTTTTTTGTTTTCCAAAGAACTTAAACATATATATATATATATATATATATATATATATATATATATATATATATATAATTTTTTAATTTTTATATATTTTACCGCTTATATTTTATTTTATTTATTTATATTTTTATGATTTATATATATTTAAAATTTATTCGAATAAAGTTTTAATGTTTTTTATATTTTGTTCGATTATATACATATATATATATATATATATATATATATATATATATATATATATATATATATATATATATATATATATATATATATATGACGTTTTATTTGAATGGTTTTTCTAGTTTTTTTTAGACAACTTCAAAAATAATCTCTGTGGTTTCCGAAAATCTGAAATTTGCTCCCTAATTTACAAAATCCTCACGGATCGTCCTTGTGGTTTCAAAACTTTTAACATTTGGTCCTTCCGCCTAACTCTATCAACTTTCTATCGTTAAGTAAGGGTATTTTCGTTGTTTCAACACCCAGTGACCATTTATGAGTTTTTTTTTTTGGAAAAAAAAGAAAGAAAAAAAATAAATTTAAAGGGGTCCCACCCATCTCTCTCTCTCTCTCTCTCTCTCTCTGTCTCTCCCTTTCTTTCTCTCTCTCCCTCCCACACACACACACTTACGATTCCACACGGTAGCACCACCTTCCGCCGTAAAACCACCACTGCCATCACCTCCATCCCTTCCGGAAACCACAACCCAGCCACCCATCTTCCATCCTGTTTGATCACTCAAACCTACCCTTAAATACAACCACTTACTGCCTTCCATTCACGTTTTTCTACTACCCTTTTCCTTACTACCGAGAAACACCACCACCCCCAAGGGTGGTGTTGTTGTTGTTGTAACCACTGAGAACCACCGTGTGTTGCCGGATAGAAGAGAGACGAGGCAGCCGGAGCCGCCGCTACCACCACCGTCACCCTCCTTCCATCGCTGACCCACTCCATTGTTGTCATCACTGTTGAAAGCCTGACCACTATCATTTTGCTGCCACTGTGAGTAAATTGGTCACCACCACTTTTGTTTTTTTAATCGGTTGTTTCCCTTGTTTGTAAGTCAACCGAGATCGAAGGAACAAATGGGCTTCTCTGAAGCACTATGTTCCTTACTTCATTCCTGTCCTCCTTTCTTCATTTGAACTGGGCTTTTCTTGATTCCAATTCCATCCACTGAAACAGTCAATTCATCCAATACTTTTTTGTTTTCAGATCTAGCCTTCTCCATTTTAACAATCTTACCAGTAGTCTCAGTTGGGTTGTTTTTCTCTATGGGTTTTTCAATTTCTTGATTCTTGTCATCACCATTAAATACTTTGAAGCTACCTTTCATTCTGCTATCCCAAATAAAACCCATCATCACCCCATTTTTTGATGAACTCTTTAACACCCTTTTTTTTTATCCGAATCCATACTTTCTCCCTCTATCAAACTGAAATATTATTTTGCTATTGGAGGCTTTGTGATGAAGAAATGGCAGTTGGTTTGGTGAACGTTGCTCTAATATGACGATGAAGCATTGGGATCCCTTTTTATGCGAGAGAGAGAGAGAGATGTGGGTGGGACCCCTTTAAATTTATTTATTTTTCTTTTTTTTTTCAAAAAAAAAAAAAAACCTCATAAATGGTCCTGGGTGTTAAATGACGAAAATACCACTCACTTAACAGTAGATAGCTAACGGAGTTAGGTGGAGGGACCAAATGTTAAAAGTTTTGAAACCACAGGGACGATTCGTGAGGTTTTTTGTAAATTATGGACCAAACTTCAGATTTTCAGAAACCACAGGGATTATTTTTGAAGTTTTGTCTTTTTTTTTTGTTAATATTTTGTTCGAATATATCTTTTATTGTTTTTCTTATCTTTTGATTTTTTTATATATTTGTAAAGCTTTTTATAAATACTTTTTGTATAAAAAAAATATAAAAATGTTAGTTAAATGAGAATATGATTAACATATAATTATTTATTTTAATAAGGCTATTGTATAACCTAACTGAAATTCAAAACGAGTGTCAATGGCTTCGAGTTCAATTTTTTTAGCTTTAGTATTATTTTTACATTTCTTTCCGAATAGAAAATTCTAATCAGAATTCTTATAATTCAAACACATTTGTCAATGTTTCAAGTTCATTTTTTTAATTTTTGGAAATTTTGATCGTTTTCGAGTTATATGGTTTTCCACTTAGCCTTAATATAACTTGAAACTTATTTTCGAATTTCAATTAGTCTATCTATTAATCTTATTAAAAATATAATTTTACACCTAATCTAAATTAATAATATTCACATTTAACAAACTTTTTTTATATGTTTTACAAAAAGTATAAACAAACAAAACTACAAAAAAATTAGACAAAACTTCAAAAATGGTCCCTATAGTTTTCGAAAATATCAAGTTTAGTTCCCTAAGTTCAAAAAACCTCACAGATGGTCAATGTGGTTTCAAAACTTTTAACAAATTGTCCTTTTCGCTAACTCCGTTAGATTTTGGCTGTTAACTGAAGGACATTTTTGTCATTTCACCACCACATGGACCATTTATGAAGTTTTGCCTTATTTTTTTTAAAAAAAAAGAGTATAATTATTTAATCTCTGTCTGTCTCTCTCTCTCTCTCTCTCTCTCTCTCTCTCTCTCTCTCTCTTTCTCTCACTCTCTCAAAATAAGAAATTGAAAATTGGGGGACGAAAGGACCAAACAACCAATCCAAAATCATGTTCATCACAAATCTTTTAGAAATCCATAATCAGGTTCGTGTCTCATTTCAGAATATGGAGCTTTTATATCACATAGGTTGGGTTAATTTATCAGAAGAACTCGATAACCCAAGCTCTAATTCCTTATTCTGAAACCTGCAACTCAAAACCCCTTACATCGATACCAGGCTCCAGGGCTACTCGATCACCCACTTGTAAACTTTTCACATCGTGCCCGATTTCTTTGATGATTCCATCAAATTCATGTCCGATTAGGTTTTTTCACTATGAAATTTGCAACTCCCATGTTCTAAATAATCAAATCGTAATCAATGAACTTAATTAATTACACATCTGTCTGGGATATGAATTAGAAGGGAGGTTTACCGTTTACATACCTTGAAGTGATGAACATCACTCCCACAAATTCTGAGAGCCTTGATCTAATCCAAATCCAGTGAAAACATGTTGATTAGAGGCGAATTTCAGTTACACAATCTAATATCAAATATGCATAAGCAATTGATTAGGGCAGATTGTAGGACTAACCATTATCATTTGAATTTGATAATCGAAAGTCTTTATCAAACAAAATCACGATGGATAACTGGCAGGAGAGAAGATATGTTGACATGCGCGTGTTAGGGCTTGGTTATTCCTGAGCACTACTAGAACAACTGACAGCCCCAAAGTCAATATTTATTTTACCAGGAGCGATCGTAGCCAGATATCTGCAACATATGCTTTGTACCGGAGACAAGATTTGTCGAGAGCTTCATTGATTTTGTTGCAAAGTCTTGTGTCAATTTCTACTCGTGATGTTCACTCTTCCATTGATTTAGAATGTTAATTTTGAGGCGGAAAGGAGATATCAAGGAAGAGCCAAGATCTCGAAGAAAGGAAACGACAATGAAGGAGGAGGAGCAATCAGCATCCGGAGATGAGGTGACGGCGGGAGAAGGAAATGGCAGTGGTCGTATGGAAAGCATAGTGATGAAGAGAGAGAGAGAGAGAGACAGAGACAGAGAGAGGTGGGGCCTTTTAATATTAAATAACTATGTTTTTTTTTTAAATAAGTCAAAACTTCATAAATGGTCCCTGTGGTGGTGAAATGATTGAAATGCCCTTCACTTAACGGTCAAATTAACGGTGTTAGCGAAAATGATCATTTGTTAAAAGTTTTGAAACCACAGGGACCATCTATGAGGTTTTTTGAACTTAGGGACTAAACTTGATATTTTCGAAAACCACATTGACCATTTTTGAAGTTTTATCAAAAAATTAAAATGTGTTCAACCAACACACCAATGAACTAAAAGAAGTTATTCAAAAAAAAACATCATAAAAATATAAACGTGTGTATATATATATATATATATATATATATATATATATATATATATATATATATATGTGTGTGTGTGTGTGTGTATACAAAATTGCAAAAATAGTCCCTGTGGTATGCAAATTTTTGGGGTTTTAGTCCAAACCTCGAGTTTTTTGGATTCATGGTCCTTTTGGAGTGGTTTGTATGTGAAAATAGTCCCTCCTAAAATTGAAATGACTATAATACCCCTGGGGTATTTATTTTTCATTTTTCTTAAAATTTAATATTTATTTATTTATTTTAACAATTAAAAAAATAATAAAAGACATCTCTCTCTCTTTCTCTCTCTCTCTCTCTCTCTCTGAGGTTAAACATACAAGATGAGAGGCTGGTAAAAAACAATGATGATCTCTTTTTTGAGGATTTTTGTCAAACACCTTGTGTGCGAGATTCAACACTCTACTTCAACATGTAATTTATTAGTAGACACATCCCATTTCTGATATACAACCCAAACCAATGAAAAATTTTCCTTTGTTACCCAGACTTCTAAAGATTCCCTGAAAATTGGACACTAAAATTCTTGGTATCTAAAAATAGAGATAATTGTAGTTGGCCTTAATTTTAATTCGAGAATATCTAGTAAATTCGTGCTTGAATCGTCACCCAATACATGCCTTTATTCCTTAATCCATCCTCTCAAACAACTCTCATGCCAGTTTATTTCTGATCATCTCAGCTCATACCTGAAATTAAGATCACGTTACTGGTAAAAAGAAGATGATATGGGAGGATGTCGACAGAGACGGTGATCAGTAGGGAAAGGTGGGAGGCTAATTATCAAAGCACTATGAAAATTGATAGAAAAAACAAAAGAACTTCACGTGTAAAAGTTATCTTCTGGGTATAACAAAAGTGTAGATTTATATATTCTTGGACACTTTCAGAAGTTCACAAGGCTCCGACTCCGGTTTCACAATACTCTGGTGGGTTTGGTTCTTTTCGTGGTCCATCATCATCTCCCTCAACCACCTGCAACTTTGATTTTTGAATTAAGTTATGCTCAGTTCTTGAACACATAATAGGTGCATCTCGATTTATCCTTTTACCCTTGAATCAATCGGAGCAGATCACTAGAATACCTGTAGAGATCTCACCGGAGAGGTTGCCACTAGATGAAGATGAAGCAGCTGCTAGTAATGGAGGTGTGATGTTTTTTGTTGTCTTCTATCCAATCCTCTCGTCTTCCAGGTCCAAATAAACGACCCTCTCTGATGTCTAAACCCCGTTCTTCATCTTGCACTTAATCCCCTCTCATCGCCTACTTCTGAAATCACCCATCAAGAACCCTTTGTACTTTCATTCATCACCTGCAAATCACACAGATCCTCCGTCTTCCCCTTTAGTTGTATTAATAAAAAAACCGAATCAAGTACCAAAACATTTCTCTTTCCTTTTGATAAACCCCAACACACCACCAATTTCGTTACTTTCATATTATCATCCTTTTTGCTAATCTGATTTTTAATGGCTTTGAGTTATAGGTGAGCGGGGAGAAGAAGATATGTGGGTTTTTTTTTCTTAGCTGGAGAGAGAGAGAGAGAGAGAGAGAGAGAGATATGTGGGTCCAAATTAATTAATTGTTTTCTTTTTCATTTAAATTAAATAGAAAAAATCATAAAAAGTAAATCAGAAGGGTATTATAGTCATTTCAATTTACCGATGGACCAAATCCGCAATGAAACTATCTCAAAAGGACCACTAATCCAAAAAACTCGGGGTTTTGATTAAAACACCAAAAATTTGCATACTACAAGAACCATTTTTGCAATTTTGTCATATATATATATATATGTATATATATATATATATATATATATATATATATATATATATATATATATATATATATATATATATATATATATATATATATATATAAGAAAAAACAAATATATAAAAGTAAACGTAAAATGGGTTTTTTTAAGTGGATTAAAAATTTTCAGTGCAATTTCTTTAAATCATAATCAGATGCATCTTATCAAATTTTCAAATGTTTGACTGAATATGTAAATTTGACCAAACTATAGGAACCAAAACTATAATTTATTTATTTTATTATGTAAAAATTTCGGGTGTTATGGTTCATGTAGATTCCAATATTATAATTTATAGATACAAATTATAACAATCGGTTTTTCATTTTAAGATCAAGTTAAACTAACCTAAAATTTTGTTTTCGGTTTAATTTCGTCACTTTTGAATTTGATTCGTTTTGACTTTGAAATAAAAAGTTTGCCTAACCGACCTATAACACCCGTCACCGTATTCGCCAAAGCTAAGTTTTTGACTTATCAAATTGCAAAGTTTTAATGAGGAAACTTCCAAAAATACAAAAAGGCCCACAATCTCAAGTTCTCAACTAAAAACCACCACCACGGCACCACCCTCGATCCTTCCATTTCTTCCTCCATGGCTCCATATCCACCCGTTCATTATTTCCCTCTGTTGTATCATACTTCCAATTAGTCTTAATTACCTGATTGACACCCTTAACTTCTATCCTCATATTTCCTTCATTTCATAAACCATGACACGTGTACCTATGCAGATCACCTGAATGTTATATACGTGTATTATGTATGTATATGTATATGTATATTTATAAGTGTATATATATAGTCCTCAATTGTCCTCCAAGAAGAACAACAAGCTTTCTAAGTCTTATAGCTAGAGGAGAAAAAAAACCAAAAAGAAGAAAGAAAAAGAGGGTTTTGCAGCAGTATTTTGCTTCCTTTTCTTCAAGAAAACGGAAACCCAAAAGGAAATGATACTTGGAGAAATGGAAACATTTTCAGATGAGAAGAGGGTTTGTTCTTCAGGGAAAAAGAGAGCTCCATTGTCTGGTTGGCCATGGGAGAATATATCAAATTTCAAGGTATATATATATATATATATATATATATATATATATATATATATATATATATATATATATATATATATATATATATATATATATATATATATATATATATATATATATATATATATATATATAAAATATTTCTTGATATTTTCTTTGATGATTCTTGAAAATATTCATGTGATTTGATGTTGGATTTTGCATATTTTTTGTGTCTGATATGACATTAAAATCTTGGTTGAAACAGTATATGTTGTTTGGACCACTTCTTGCTGAGTTAATTTATTCAAGAATCTATGAAAAGAAGCACAGTGAGTACAGTTGGTGTTTGCATATACTAATACTGTCTTCACTAAGAGGACTTGTGCACCAGCTGTGGAGTTCGCATAATAACATGCTTTTTCTTAATCGAAATCATCGATTATGTGAAAAAGCCATTGGTTTTGATCAAATTGACAAAGAATGGCATTGGTAATATATCTCATTTACCTTCATATATATATTTGATGATATTCGGGTGTTTGAAATGTGTTTTGAAAGTGATTATGGTGTTTCGATAACCCGATTATCTATCGATCTATAGATAAGATAATTTGTTTTGGATAATCAATTTATAAAGTTACTCGTATATCATTATTAAATCCTTCTGTATTCTGTTAGGTAAGGTAGTGTTTTTACTATGCTATAGGCTATAGGTAAGAACTGAAGTTGTCCATTCCATTGAAATAACAAAAAAATTAATTGTTAATTATGTCCATGACAATTTTTGAAGAAATGCGATTGTTTTCCATTTTATTAATTTTTGCGATGTTTTATTACTTTAGAATTTAGATAATGAATGACATGAAAATTTGCAATAAAAAATCCATATTTATATATTTATTTTTTAATGACACGATGTTTTTTAGTTATTATGATTTTAATTAACTAGAAAATATATTTTTCAAACCACTCAACACCATAAAAATGATTATACCCTTATTTTATGAATTACTTAACGTCATAAAAAATGATATATATGTCTATATCATGTCACATGATTATGCTCAAAACGTACAAACACCGGTTTATATTATTATCTTTACAAGTTTTTGATGAAACTGAGTGCATCTTTTTCTCTATGATTAACAGGGATAATTTCATCATACTTGAAGCATCTATAGCTTCAATACTCTCATTCATCAATCCATCAATTACCAATCTTCCTATTTGGAAAACCAATGGGATTATTTTTTGTGTAATTTTCCATATTGGCCTCTCAGAACCTCTATATTATTGGCTTCATAGATTATTACATTCACCATATTTCTTCCAACATTATCACTGGCTACACCATAGTTCTACAGTGAACCATCCATTTACAGGTGAACATAATTAAACCGACCCCACAAAATTCTTTTATTTATAAAACATCTCCCTCTAACTATCTAATCTTGCACTTTTAACCACTTTTGATGCAGCCGGCCATGCGACCTTTTTGGAGCATTTATTACTTTTTGTGATAATGGGAGTTCCAATTCTTGGGAGTACTTTGATAGGACATGGTTCAGTCATCATGTTCTATGGCTATGTCTTGGTGTTTGATTTCCTTAGATGTATGGGGCATAGTAACATTGAAATTGTTCCTCATCACATCTTCGAAACCGTGCCTATGCTTAAATATCTTATTTATACACCAACGTAAGTTTCGTACCCTAAGTATTTTTTTTGAAAGAGATTTTGCACCCTAAGTAATGCATACCAAATGCACTATAAGATTGTTATGTTTTGTTTTCTTGTTTTCTGTTCTGTTCTGTCATATTCTTAATTGTGTAACTAGCAGAGTTTTCACTATTTTGATTGGACAATTGGACAATTTCGATTAGATATATGGTCCGGATATTAGCATTTTTGAATTAATGTTAGAAAAACCAAATTATAATTTTGAATTTTGAGTTGGTTTTGTTTTATAAAATAAAAAACAAAGAGATCAAAAAACTCATTAATAATAATTATTATTTTATTTTTGTATATATCTCTAATCGTTTATTAATTTATCAAATGGTTTTTTTAAATAAAATAGAAAGTCTCATCCGATAAAAAAATACTTCGATATACAATTCTTCTAGAAAAAATTATATGAATAATATTTGATTGTAACATAGTTTTTCTTAGTAGTTGTTTATAAATTTTGAGTCAAAATTACATAATATTTTTATTCTTTTATAAAATTTGCTAATATTTTAGTTATATATTTTTTTTAAAAATATGCCGATTATTGAAAACCGTATACTAAAAACCGATTGAGCCGAGTTGTAGTTTGGTTGGTTTGGATTGGATTTGAATTTAGTTTTGATTATTTGGATCTATGTTTTAATCAACCAACCTTATTTTGGATTCTTTTGATATAATCATATCGAACCGATTAATCCAAACGAAAACCATATGCATAACCACCGGAGCCTTAAGAACTTAAGTATGATTATTGTTCATTTGCATGTTTCACTGTTTTTAGGTACCATTTTCTACATCACAGAGAGATGAAGACGAATTTTTGCCTCTTTATGCCTCTTTTTGATGTTTTCGGAAAGACCATGAATGAAATTTCTTGGGATCTTCATAGAGAAATAAGTTCAAACGAAGGTACATCGTTCTTTTAATCATTTAAGAAGTCTATGGCTGCTATATTTGACATCCAGCTAGTCTATATATGGGTTCATAAAAGAGGCCATAACTTGATGATATCTCAAAATTGCACTCTTTTAAAGTTTTAGTCAACATGGGCAGATCTATAGCTAAGGGAGGGTATGCACGTAATTTGTTAGTGTAGAAAAAAAAAAATGAAAAGCGGTATTTCATGAAACTTTTTGTAAATAACGCATATCCAAATTAAAACAAAAAAGGTTAATCACAAAAATACCAAAATATTTGTCTAATAACAAATTTACCAATTTTTTTATATAAAACACAAAATAACCATCGTAAAATACAAAAAATAAAAGCAATTGAACTCTTTTTTGGGAAATAACATTATTGTTTTATAATATATCATCATTTGAAAAAAAAAATGTTCTAATTTCAAGATTTTTTATTTTTTATAAAGGTACCTATATAAAAAATAATCCAAGACGTAAACGTAAATCCATTTCATGCTTTAATAGTTATTATGTGTTATATATAAAAAATATGATCATTTTGTATTTTGTACTGCCTATTAGTAGGGGTGACAAATCGGGTCATCGTGTCATATTTTTATCTAACACGAACACGGCATGACAAGATGTCGTTTTTAGTAACTAACACGAAAACGAACCAATTAAAAAATGATAAACACGACACGTCGTGACAAAGATAACATAAAATAAGAATTAGTTTATCTAATTAATATTTAATCATACATAACATGAAAACACATAAATGTTAAATCGTGTCAATTTTGTATCGAATTTTAAACACAAATACTACACGACACGATATCGTGTTTTTTAAACTTGACACGAACACGACACGAACGAGAATTCAAATTTCAGTTTCGTTCCTATTTCATTTTTTTTGTCGTATCCTCTCATAATTATCACCCCTACCTATTAGTATTTGTAATTCTTGTCATTAATCCCTAAACACCATTTTTTGTTTAGTCCTGGTCATAAAGAAGCCACGTCACCAACACCTTAAAGATCTTGAAATTTTATCAATTGTTTCTCAAAAGTCAGACTGTAGCCCTACCCAACCACTTATCCGTCCAATTATCTATATTGGGTCGTGCTCCCAGAAGTAGGGTCGGGTCAAGATCCATTCGGGTCACCAAACAATTAAGTCACATTAAACATCGTAATCAATACGCAAACTACGGTCCCTAAAAATACATTTGAAGGTCGAGAGTACTCAATCGAGATTACACATGAATTCAATTCCTTAATACATGTACGTTTCTCTTGTACATTCTGTAGGCAAGAAGGCAAAAGCACCAGAATTTGTGTTTCTTGCACATGTGGTTGATGTCATGTCGTCAATGCATGTTCCATTTGTTTTTAGATCATGCAGCTCATTGCCATACGCGACAAATATTATCTTCTTCCTGCATTGGCCAGTAGCTTTCATGGTGATGTTGATCATGTGGGCTAAATCAAAAACTTTCTTGCTCAGTTTCTGCCATCTTAGAGGAAGATTACTTCAGAGTTGGGTCGTGCCAAGATTTGGGTTCATGGTACTATGCAACTTCTTTCCATATACAGAGTACAAATTTATGACTGGCATAAACTAAGCCAGAATTGTGTTCGCGTTTTCATTGTTCTAGTAAAATATTGAACTAAAACTGGATTATATATGCTGATATATATTTGTTTTATGATTGCAGTATTTTTTACCCTCCGCAAAAGATGGCATAAATAGGCAAATAGAAGCAGCTATATTAAAGGCCGATAGGATTGGTGTCAAGGTCCTTAGCCTCGCTGCCTTGAACAAGGTTAGTTGAAACGTCTTTAATCATATAATGATACTGGAAGGAAGCATGCATGTTACATGTTTTCTATCAAATGATAAGAACAAAACACGTTTTTGAGAGGAAAATGATATATTTTTGTGTTATATATGTGTTGATTTTACTGGACAAGGACAAATATTGATATAGTAATTAGTAAATTTATAACGAGGCTTTCCACAAGTCCTAACCTTTTTATATATTTGCCCTTGTTATATGTCATTTTCTCAAATATTTTTAAACATTATTTACGAAGAAAACACTTTATCCAACATCTATTAATTAACAGAAAGAAATTAAAGTGTTTTGAGCGAATTTGTTGCGGTGTTACAGAATGAAGCTTTGAATGGAGGTGGGAAACTTTTTGTCATGAAACATCCGGATCTTAAAGTCCGAGTAGTCCATGGAAACACTTTGACAGCAGCTGTTATTCTGAACGAGATTCCTCAAGATGTTGAAGAGGTGTTCTTAACAGGAGCTACTTCTAAGCTTGGAAGGGCCATCGCCATTTACTTAGCTCGTCGTAGAGTTAGAGTCTTGGTACGTACATTTTTTTTTTTTTTTTTTTTTGTAAAAGCAAATCTTTTTTTTTTTGGTTATTTAATTTCATTCGTTGCGCAGATGCTTACTCAATCCACTGAAAGATTTATAAGCATTCGGAAAGAAATTCCACTGGATAACCGAAATCTTTTGATTCAAGTGACAAAGTATCAAGCAGCTAAACAGTGCAAGGTTAGATTGTGATATCTATATATATTTGTTAATAGTCGAGTAATAGGTAAAAAGGAAATTTTACTAATGTAATGTAATGATTTTCGTGAATTAAACTAGACTTGGATTCTGGGAAAATGGACCACTCCAAGTGAGCAAAATTGGGCACCACCAGGAACACATTTTCATCAGTTTGTGGTTCCACCTGTGTTTGAATTCCGAAGAGATTGCACGTATAGTAAGCTTGCAGCCATGAAGCTTCCTGTTGATGTTGAAGGCCTAGGCGTCTGCGAGGTAATGTAAAAAGCTAGACAAATCTAGCTTAATATATATATATATATATATATATATATATATATATATATATATATATATACACCACATCTGCTGCTACCCTTAATTGCTGAAAATAATGTTAATTTTTTAGTTTAAGATTGACATTTGTATTTTCTTTTCTGCACATTGTTTGAGCAGTATACGATGGAAAGAGGTGTGGTTCATGCTTGTCATGCGGGTGGGATCGTTCATCTTCTTGAAGGTTGGACACACCATGAAGTTGGTGCAATTGAAGTAGACCGGATTGATTTGGTTTGGGAAGCTGCTTTAAGACATGGTTTTAAGCCAGTATGAAGGTCTGCTAGAAAACCATCCATTTGTTTCGTACAACTCAATAATCGGTGATTCAAAACCTCAAAAAAGTGTGCATCTTTGACTATAGTCATATATATCGGTGAACAAGTGTTCATCGATGATTAATGCAATCTTGTAAAGGCTTTGACAAATTGAATCATGATCAACTGTGATTTACAATAAGATATTACCATTTGTAAAGCAAATTATATATGTTAAATATAGTTTTTATTTTATTTTTATTTTATTTTATTTTTTTTATGTTCTTGTATAGTTCGGGACCCATTGTAACCTTGTTACATAATATATAAAAAAAATATATATAACTTAGTAATAGAGCAGGTTTGGAGCGAATCAATCTTTATCCAAACCCTTTTAACAAATTTCAAAATCCAAACTCAAACCCAAACCCAAACTCACTCTCTAACTCATAGGGTTTTAAATAATTAAACTCATACATTTATCCGTTGAATCAATAGATGTCCAAACCCGTCCCGTAACTCATATGTTTTTTTGAATAATCAAACGTATTTGACTTTGTTATTAAAATAATTTTTCTTAAATAAAAGATGGATATTATATCTTAATGCTAAAAATAACATTTTTTAAATAAAATAAAAGTTGATTTAGAATAGGACATTATTTATTTACGGAATTTCGATTGGAAATAAAATCACTATCGCAATAACTTTTGATTGATTTATGACTCTCATCGTAGTGATATCGAATAGCAGTTTTAAACTTTCTTCCTCTTAATGAATGATTCTATTGATTTATAAATGAAATTGGTGATTTCTTGATGAATATAAATTGAATGAAATTATAATTCTTCATGGAAATCTAGAAGTCTAGAACTTGACTTCTCGAGTCCTAGGTAAAACCGGTTTTTTCTTTGGCCTTTGCCCTTTAGACGTTCGATTGGAATTAAAAATAAATATTAAATAGTATAAAATATAATTGTATAATTCTAAAATTTATAAGGAACGGGTTATAAACTGAGTGAGTCGGTGATGATCCATATATGACCTTTTTAATAAAAAGATTAGCAGGTATGGGTCATTAACTGGTAAACAGTAAAAAATTACGCTCCACACCCATATAATTTATATGGGTTTAGATTGGATCAGGGTCAAAATCCCATCTGTTGCCATATATATATATATATATATATATATATATATATATATATATATATATATATATATATATATATATATATATATATATATATATAGGAAAAGTGAATATACCTAACAACCTTATATAAGCTTAGGTACCTAACCACATTATACTACATTGTTTTGCATTATATTTCCATTGCAATCGTCTAAGGTTCTTAAACTTCAACCCTTAACTTGATTTACTTCCAAGATTTTCAGACATTCACCATTATATTCTTCCTACACCATTTGATTTGTAACGCAGTATATGAAGCCCACCAGGGGGTCTCCGATAAAAAGACGTCATTTGAAGGAAGATAATGGTGAAAGTCCAAAGATTTTGGAAGCAATCAAGTTATGAGGTTGAATTTTAAGAACTTTGGGTGGTTACAATGCAAATATGATACAAAATTACGTAGTATGATGTGGTTAGGTACCTAAGCTTATATAAGGTTGTTAGGTATATTCACTTTACCCTATATATATATATATATATATATATATATATATATATATATATATATATATATATATATATATATATATATATATGCAATACCAAAGCTTAGGTTAAGGAGGCTTTTACCAAAATAGCATGGTATCAAGCTAGGGTTTTGACCCTACCACATGTTTCCCACACTTCTAGCATCCTACCCACCGGATTTATCTCGTTTCTTTTCTGGAATCACGTTCTCTCCGCTGCTTCAGTTATTCACTATGATCATTCTTCGACGCTCTCACTGCTCTGACTGGATCTTGTCGACCTGTCCTGTCTCTCTCACTAATCAGACACGTTTTTTCTTTTGGCTTGCTACTACTAACGATCAGCCTTATATTGGCTTGTTGCTCCTGTTTTGTCGTTGGTCTGCCTCCTCCCGGTTTGCTGTCTCCAACGTCTTTTGCTCACATTGCAAATGCTATGTTTTTTCTTGTTGCCTAACGTGTCACAACTGGCATTTTAGCCAGGAAATTTTGTGATCATGTAAACGCCATCTATGATAATATTTGTAACTCTAACTTGATATCATGCACAATGTTCATTCTATGACAACGAACTTAGTCAATATCCATAATTTAAGTTCAAAACTCTATGCAAAACATTTCAGAAAATCAATTGGGAGTTGAAAATCCTAAAAATCCTGGTTCAAGTTCTTTATGGACTAGGATTTTCTTATTTGGCCTAACAGACCAATAAGCATTCAATTCGACTATTTTGGATCTAGAAACCCTAATTGGGTTGTAAATGGACCCACATTCATAAAACTTAACATATTGGGCCATGTGGACCTAAAATGGTTCATATTATTCCTATTGGGCCAAGTTGGGCCATAACAACTCGAATCACCTTAATGGGCCATAAACTCGATTTCTTTTACTCAATTGGGCCGAAAACTACCTAAGGGACTTTCATTGGGCCGTGAACACTCCTAAAGGCCCAATGGGCCGAACAAAAATATTATTGAGTCTATGAAATTCGATCAAAGCCAAGGATTGAGCCTAAAAATTATTTTTCCTTCATTCCATTTGTCTATTCTTGGCCCATGTGTAAAAAAAAGATTAAGGGAGGATTAAGGAGAAGATGACAACTCAAGATTACCCACAATGCATCTAAGTATTACTCCCCATGCATCCATGCAAAAATATCATGTATCTAGGCAACTCCTATCATTCCCTTCATAAGTCAAACCCCTCATTCTTCTCCCCTCTCATCCCCTCAGTCCAAAGGAACACACACACACACACTTCCATTTTCAAACCCTCTCAAAAATCATCTCAAAAACTCTTCCTTCTCCCATTAAAATTTTGAGATTTGGGGTGCTTTCAAGAGGATCCTTCACCAATATCACCATCATTGGTAAGTTTTTGCTTAGATCCATGGTTTAGCTTCTTGATTTCTTCAAAAACCTCCTCCTAACTCATACCATTTCGTGAATCTTGCATCTTAGAGCCATCTAAGTTCTAAAGTTCTTCAAGAAGCTTGCTACGACCAAAATCTCTTCACAATAAGCAAAGTTGAGTTCATACCCCCTATTTTTGATTTTTACTTTGTCTTAGGGGAGAATACAAGTTGTTTTGTGTAGATCTCTGTGTATATGCATGACTATGTGTGTTTTCATGAATTATTTGGTGTTTATGTGTTGTTTACTTCATAAATCTAAAAATATGTTAAGAATATGAAGTTTATCACTTCGATCTTCATAAAAACCTTGAGAAAAATATGTGTTATCAAATAATACATGTAAACTTGTAGATCTGGGGTTTTACACACTTAAAATAGCAAAAACAAGTTTTGTGTACACACATGGATAACTTAAACTCAAAAATCAGCCTTTGACATAAAAGTTTTAGTCCAATATCGAACTTTTTTGACCACCTTAAAGGTAATATATTTCAAAACTGTTTTAAATGCAAAAAGTTCAGGTTTATACCTTTAAAATGACTACTATCACGTTTTCATACGATTTTTCTACAATTTTTGGCGAATTTTACAAAACTGCCTATTATATTTGAAATAATCTTGGACCAGCCTGTGAAGGTGAGAAACTTCACACTGGTTGGAGGCCATTAAAATTTATGAGAAAATTTGTGAACAAAGTAGAAAAAATTTCCAAACTTCCAGAGTTTATGGATTCAAATTTCGACTTAAGATGATTTTTGTACAAATTTTCCAACAACCAGGTCAGAAGAAAAAAAAACAGAAAAATGTGTATTTTCAAAAAAAATCAAGCCAAAAATGATATTCTTGACGAAAATGGGTTAAAAATGTTATTTTACCAATAACTAGCCATAAATACAAGTTTTGGAACGAAAATTGGACTAAAGTGTTATTTTTACTAAGATTGGGCCTTAATTGTAAATTTTTGGCTTATTAGGCCAAGAATATCATTTTTGCAAAAAGTGGGATTTTTATGTTATTTTGGTAAATAATTTGGCTAAACTAGCAATAAAATAATAAACGAGTTAATTTTTTCCATTTATATGTTTGATGGGTCCTAAATACTATTTATATGTTTATTGGGCCTCATTGACTCGTTAACATGTGCTACGGACCTTGGATACTATTTTCGTGCTATTTGGGTCTGTAAATACCTTACATGTAAAATGGGACTTAGTTGTACGTTTACATATATTTCGGGCCCATGTTATATAAATCTCGTTCCTATTGGGCCTTGAAATGACTTACATGTTTAGCGATACCTTAGTGGTTCACTTACATGGTTCATTGGGCCTGGAATGAGTTTTATACATTTTTCTTTGCGTAAATTCGATTAAGGATCTAGTGAGTTTTGTCGGTTGACACCTATTGAGTGTACGATCGTAGACCGTAGTTATAACCAGAGTCTCTTAGAGGGAGAGCGTGAGCTTGTGTATAGATCTATACGGGGGTGACGCATCACACCTGAGTTGTTTGCTACAGTTAGACTAGTCCAGTCTAGGTGACAAACCGTACATTAAACAAGTTGGCGTCTTCCAAACGTTAAAACAAGCAAAATTGTCATTATTAAGTATGGTTGTAACGACTCATTTAGAGGAATTAACGTTATAAATTTACGGAAGACCATTATTTTCTTTTCTCTTTGGATTACTCAGGAACATACATGTACTGGTACTCAACCTCGAGGGTTGGTACGGCAACATTATTTATTACAGACAACATCGGATTGTTTGGGGACATTCCCTTTTCTCTTTGGATTACTCAGGAACAAACATGTACTAGTACTCAACCTCAAGGTTTGGTACGACAACATTCTCTATTACAGACAACATCGGGTTGTCTGGGGACATTCTCTTCACGTTTTCTGCATTATCTTTATACATTCTAATAAACAATAACACACATGCATTAATACGAGATCTGACACAAACATACTAAACTGATTACAGAAAATATCGGATTTTCTGGGTTTTACGAATAATCCAAATCATTTTCACAAAGATGCTTATGAACTCACCAACATTTTTATGTTGACCTTTTCAAATTAACTTGTATTCTCAGGGAACCGTTGATGCAGGTTCGATGGATCGATTTAATGGACGTTTTGTTATATTTATGTTTTATCATACTTAGAACTTTTGGCATGTAATATTCAAACATAATACTTGATGTGAACGATGTTAGTTATAATATTGTAATGCATGGTGATGATGATGTTATGTTTCATATATATTCATTGTGATGATATTTCAATTCAAAGTCACACGAGCCCCCGGACATTTCTGCCGTCTGGTTCGGGGGTGTGATAGGTTGATATTAGAGCATTGTTTTGTTGTAAAAAAATATATGGTTTTGATTACAAAAAATTAATAGTGTATGAGAGGTCTACTTTTGAATATTTAGTATCCTTTTGGTCTCTATGGTTGTCATTCATTTGCAGTTTGATTCATACCCAACCTAAAATGACATATATGCCTCTAAAATAGTTATTTTTAACTTCTTTTAAATAATTTCTTATTCTTTTAATTAAAAAAACAAAAAAATCTCACCCCACCCCCTCTCCCCCTCTCTCTGTATATATATATATATGTGTGTGTGTGTGTGTGTATGTATGTGTGTGTGTGTTTGTGTGTGTGTGTGTGGACGCCATTCTCCCAACACCACCGCCACAGCTCTAACTTCACTGGCACCGACATTGTTGGAGTAACATTTCCTGATAGATTACCATCTTTGGAACCCTAACTTCACATATGTTTACCTCCATTTCAGCCCTTGCAAAACCTTATGCCATCAAATCTTCGAACCTGCACCACCAAACTTGTTTCAATCATAAAGCAACATCTACATCGAGACAACCCTCCATCACCACCACTTCTTATGGGCGAAGTGGCAAGATCTGGTGGCGGCTAAGCTTTGTGTACCCTAGCTTTGGAGAATACAAAGATGCCAACTATGGTGGTTTAAAAACCCTAGCTCCCATAAGAATCGTGGTGCTCCTCCTGCAATAACAACCTCTGAAAACTCTAACGCAAACGAGATTTGGGCTTTCTGATATATATATATATATATATATATATATATATATATATATATATATATATATATATATATATATATATATATATATATATATATATATATATATATATATAAAGGCGTCTGGTAGGATTTTTTGGAAGAAAGTCGATGAACGGTAGTGTGGTTGCCAGTGGTAAAGGTTCATCGGGTTAAGGAAGGAGATACGGAGGTGAGAGTGGCAAGGATGGAGGTGGTTTGCGGCGGATGGTGATAACAGGCGGAGAGGGATGTATGGGTATTCTTGAAAGTGTGTATGTGTTCTTGTGTTCAAGATAATGTATTTTTTGAAAAGAGATAGAAAGAAGAGGAGTTTATCGGTGGCAGGGGGAGAGAGAGAGAGAGAGGGGGGGGGGGAGAGAGAGAGAGAGAGAGAGAGAGGTGAGAGCCTTTTTTAATGAGAAATTAAATATTCTTCTACTTTTTGTTCCTACATATCCTCTACACAATTAAATAGTAACATGTGTAATATTTAATGATATTTTAGTATACCAATATGACACATGTCATCATTTAAATGTGTAGGATGATTGGTAGGAACAAAAAGTGTAAGGATATTTAATTTTTTTTAATTAATCAAAAATTTTAACATAAATATAAAAAAATAAAAAATATATAAATGGTATAATACTCTTTTTAAATTGATTGATATAAAAAAATATCCAAAATTAAACCACTATGCATCAATAATTTTTTTTACCAAAACGATATATTTTTAACGCCATTTAGTCTATATTATGTATTGCCTAAACTTGGGCTTAGAGGTGTTCGTTTGGATGGATCGGTTTGATACGAACTAATTAAGTAAATCCAAATTGATTTCGGTTTTCAAAATATGGATCCAAATTGTCTAAACTAAATTTTAATCCGATCTGATCCAATCCAATTACAATTCGGTTGGATCGGTTTTTGTAATTCGGTTTTCAAAAGTCAGAACAATTTAAAACAACATATATATTATCCAAATTTTAACGAAGAAGCAAAAATAAATTGTTTAGTTGTGATTTAAAATTTATAAACAACTAGTAAGAAGGTATATTATAATTTAATATTTAATAGATAAAAAACTTTTGAGAGAAAATGCATATTAAATTGTTTATTATGTGAACCTTTTTGAATTTTTTAAAAAAAATAAATTATAAAGTTAATAAATAATTATAGATATATTAAAAATAAATAAATAATAAATTGTTGTTTGGTTTTTTTGGACTATTTGGTTTTTATTTCATAAATCAAACCAATACTAAATCCAAAATAATAATTCGGTTTTGATGAAATCCAATCCAAAAACCTAAATATCTGAACCAAATAGTGAAATCCAAATTGTGCAATTGGATAATTCGATTTTATCCAAATAATGGCTTGACTCGTAGAAAATAATAGGGTGATGATATGTATTTATCGAAAGAGAAGGGGCTTGTTTGTAATAACAAAAAGCTATTGGTAATCCAGACTCATAAACGAAAGAAGGTCGGAAAGAGAAAGTAGAGAGAGAAAGAGAAGAGAGAGAGAGTGTATCGGAGGAGAGCGCGATCAGAGAGACAACGAGGGCTCCTTCAAGCTCTGATTCAAAGCCACAGGTAGAAAAATCAGCGGCGAAACCTAAATGCGGCGGAGCAGTTTTTAGGCAGAAGAAAAACCCGATAAAATTGAGGCGAGAATTGAAAGCTATTGAAATCAGCTTGGGTTCCAACGATCAAAAGAGTTTGAAGATTGTGAAAGCCAGTACTTTTGGTTTCTGAATCTCAATTTTGGTAGAGATGCAAAAAGGTCAGGCTTACCAATTTCTGTTTCTTGTTAAAGTTCATTAGTAGCTTAAATCTCTCCAATCGCTGTCCTCTTGCTTCCCAATTGTGTATGAAAATACCAAATTTTCTCTTCGGAAGTCTGCGGAGTCAATCGTTTGATCAATTTGTTGCATTTTGAGTTCTATTCATAGTTTCAGAAAGGTTATTGGAATTGGGAGATTGCTAATATGTTGATTTGTGACTGTACTCGGAGTTCGAAGGAGGTATCTATTTTTTAAAATTAAGGAATTTCGTGTGATGTAGACGCGATTGAGGTTAGGGTTTATGTATTGGTGGATTGGAATTTGAATAATTTGGGAACTTCGTTTTGGAGGGAGAGTTAGTTAGAAACCGTAACTCATGATTTGCTTCTTTCCTCTCTACTGAAAACCTAATTAGGGTTTTCCATGATCTGTTTTGGCTATTCATTATGTGGGCTGTCGTTGAACAGATTGAATTTCTTCTGGAAAATGAGATTTTGTAGATGGACCAAAACCCTAATTTAGTTTCTTAAATTAGGGGCTTTAGTTTCTTGTGTTGAGAAATGCAACCACCACAGCAGCATTCATGGATCAATCTTACTGAATTGAAAAAACAGATAATCAGGAAGCTTGGACCAGAAAGATCCAAGCAATATTTTGATTACTTGAATAGATTCTTGAATTTAAAGTTAAGCAAAGATGAATTTGATAAACTTTGTGTAAGAACAGTTGGTAGAGAGGGTATTCCGCTTCATAATCAGTTAATTCGTTCGATTTTAAGAAACGCTTGTACAAAAGTCCCTCTTGGAAATACGAAACCTTCGGATGCCCCGTTTATCCAAAACGGGTCGAACCCGGTTGCAAACCGGGCTTCAAGTCCACTTGCTCTCCCAAATGGAGACATTTTGTCACCAACACAACGAAAGATAAGGACAGGATCCCGAAGAAGTGCTCTCAAGCCAAATGGGAAGACAAATCATTCTTCCCCTTCATCACCCATTGATACTCGAAAACCCGTGCAACATCATCAAGAACTCATCAAACAACCGCAACATGAATTGGTATCCAGTAGGATTCCACTACATGCACCACTTGGAATTCCTTACTGTCCAGTCAGTATAGGTGGGGCCCGCAAGGCCCCACCTACGAAATATGTTGGTGTCTCAGACACCAACAACTTGTTAGATACAATAACATTGAGGGCACGCATGGAGCCTATTGCCGCAACACAAGGCCTTCAAGGGGTTACTGTGGATTGCGCCAACGCGATCAATAACGGATTGGATGTTTATTTGAAGGGTTTGATACGGTCATGTTTTGAACTTAATGGGGCCCGTTTAGGTCATGAGCCCGTTAAGATAAGCCCAATATCTTTGTTAGACTTTAGGGTTGCCATGGAGATTAACCCTCGGCAGCTCGGTGAAGATTGGCCTTTATTGCTCGAGAAGATATGCACGCAGGCTTTTGAGGAATGATATAAATTTGTGATGTATGTTTTTTTTATATATCATTTGGTTGGTATGTTGTATGATTAGCATTGTGTGTAATTTAATCAATCGCTTAATTTAGAACAGTTTTGAAGGAATAATTTCTCCTCCGAGGTTTCTTGTATGTGTATTTTCATCGCTAATTGATTTAAATATCAAATTCAAACAACTTTGCTCTCCTTTTAAGTTATTGTTAATCGAACTTGTTATGGTGCGCGGAGTTTACACAAGAACATATTCGGCAATTGGCAACAACAAAAGTGATTCCATAATTCCATTAAAGAGTAAGACATCACATTGTTTATTCAAGTAATGTTTTTTTCTTATGTATGACTTGATTTGGATCTTGAAAAAAAAGGCATGATATATTTACAAAAAAACGACTTGGCTATTATGGAGTTTTGTCACTCGAATCACAATAGCCTATCGAGATACATATCAAAGTCATACTAATTATATCAACGTACTTGTACGTTTTTTTTTCTTGCATATTTTGTTTCAGGTAGTAAGGAGACACCGACTCTGATGTTGTTAATTAAGCATGGTCTATGGAGAAAGGTGAAGAGCAAGTATTGTTGTTTTGCCATATGAAGATCTTCCAGAAGGATCTAGGCTTGCGCTTTCGACGACTGTTTGATGTTAACTCTGATTCTGTTCTATGAAGCATCTCCCACATCACTTGTACATCCTCGTATCCACATGTTTGTATGTCATCGTGTAGCTTCAATAGCCCACCACCTGGTCAACACAAACGACATGTTTTTGTAAGTGGTCGTTCTTTTTCTATTTGATTTTCTCAAACTTTCAAAAATAAAATAATGATTAAAAAAAAAAATGATTAATTAATTGTGTGCGAGTGTTATGAAGGTAAGGTTAGGTGAGGGCATCGAAAATGGTTGTTAGTTAGTAGTGTAGTTACAAGTCAGCAAATCGATAGTATGAGTGCGAATCGTTAATGGGAATCTTTGTAGATATTTTATGGATAAATAAATGTTTTTCGGGATATTAGTTGTTATTAATAGCCACTAATTACATTCAACCTTATCATTTTAGGATATGATTTGAGAGTGATTCCTTTTATTTTTACAAAACTTTTTTCACATATAAAAAGATGTCACAGTTACATCACTATTTATCAGAATGTCAAAACGAATTGGATTCGAGGGTAAAACGATACGTTATTTAGCTTCTACTCCTTAATTTTTTGACGACACTACTTTTTTTTATTGTTAAATAAAACATATTTTATATGCAATATGATATGATGAGCACTCAAAAAGCTGTTTTCTTTAATTAGAATTGAATGATGGATAAATATATTAAAATAATTAAAACTCTCGGATGAAAACAAGAATAGTTTTCGAAGAATAATCTTGTATTCCGCTTCTGGAAAAAGGTGACCTTTGTCCAACCATATAATTCTTCAATTCTTTTTTTTTTTTTTTTCTACCAAAATATGCACCATGAAAATTAGCCAAAGACAAAAATACAAAAAAGAAATGAAAAAAATGCTCAATTTAATATAGTGATTTGATTTGTGATTTTGAATAAAAACTGCCTTGTCTTGTTATCAAAATAATGTAAGAATATTTGTTTAAGATGTTTTAGAATATATATAATATTTTTAGATATAGGCTTATTTTAATATTGCTTATCGACACGTTTAATCATTCATAAGATACAAAAAATACATTGCTTTAATCCAAATAATCAAATTATTCTATTAAACTATATTTTTAGACAAAAAGGAAATTACAAAATCTAATAAATAACTTTAATTTAAGAATGTATGCAAAATGCAGACCATCTCTCTTGCTTTTATTTGGGTAAAGTTTTAGAGCATTCAAGAACAATTTGGTTTTCATTTTCCAAAAAAGAAAAAAAGAAAATGGAAGGGAAAGGGAAATCCAATTTGAATATGATTATGAATTTATGATAGCAAAAGAAAGTAAGAAACCACCATTAAAGCACGTAGACACGCATTAAAGTTTTCATCGGAAAAGTGTATGCCTTCAACTCAATCACGAGCTTCTATTCTCCATCAATAACTATATTCAACTATTTCAATTTCAATATATTAAAATTAAATATCATTTCAAATCATAAATCTGGAATGAATTTATGTCACAACTAAAATCCAAAAGCACCGATGGGATTTTTCAGATCAGAATCGTGTTAAAATATTTGATAAAATTCAAGTTCAGATACTTGTCATGATCTTATAAAATCAATGAATTAAAGCCTTCAACATCGCTTAAATTTTCAAAATCAAAATTAATTTTACAAACATCGAAATTCATTGGGCAAAATTTTGGAGTTCAAATGCTTCTCACAGTCTCACAAATAGCTCGATCAATGAATTACATCATAATCATTTTATATATTACAGAGCAATAAACTCTTGAACGTCGTATTCAAAATCAAAATGAGTTTTCACTTCATAGACTCGATTTTCTTCCGTTCTGGTAAAAAGGAACTAATCGTAACCCTATGATTTTCTCGATCAGTAATTATCAAAATGAATATACAACCATAAATATATGAGCGTCGGTTAAATTTTCAAAACTCAAAATCTATTTCAATGAAATTGATTGTGTCTTCGAAATTAAATATTCTTCCATTTGACAAAATCTGAAGTTCAAACACTTATCGCAATCCAAAAAAATCACTCGATTAGTATATCCATTACAGAAATCAGATCGTACAAAAACACATAAACAGAGAGAGAGAGAGAGAGAGAGAGAGAGAGAGAGAGAGAGACTAACCATTGTTACGGGACTTTACACGCGCAGCAACGGCAATCCAAACACGTCTTACAGGAAAAACCATCTTCTGCAACCAACTCATAAGCTTCTGCTTCCGCTTCTTCTTCCGATTTCCTCTTCTGAGTTGACTGGGTACAAAACTCCTTAACCAGGCCAGTACTGGTCCTTTTCGATCGTCTTTCTCTTCCTCCTAATTTATAGGGAAGAGAAAGAGATAAAGAGGATAGAGAGATTGCTTGGAACTGTTGTCTCTTGTTTTGTAAGATAGCAGAGTCCTCAGTCTCACACACACAGACGTATATATATTAATATATACACAGAGAGAGATGAGTATCGGTGAAGGGAAGCATATATAGAAGAGAGAAGTTAACTATGGTTGAAGGGGGAACTAACGTACAACTGGTAATGCACAAGATACAAGTAAATATGCGTGACGAGCATTTGGTGGCTGATTTTACTTTCCACTGTTGGCAGTTAACGGAGACTTTAATTTGTATTCTCGCACCGTCACGTAACAAAATTCAAAACTTTTAATAAAGATATTTCAACTTTACTTTAATAAAATTCACTCAATTTGATTCATATAAATATAATATAATGACATATTTTACATCAATTTTTGTGTATAAAATAGTTACACAGCTTAATTTTATTTATTTATTTTATAAAACTGTTACAAAAAATAGGATTTGGAAACAATGTAAGATTTATGTGAAGTTGTAGGTTTATTTCCAAAAAAAAAAAATAGTAGACCGTGTTATATCAATATAATACACACTACCACAAACACGTTGTGTTGAACATTAAAATCATTTTATATACAAATGTACAAGATCATAATTTACATCTCTATTAGACATTTGTGTTTATTTCAATTACCTAAAATGGCCAATGAAATTAAAATTACCAAAAAGAAAAAGCAGCAAGTTCATTATATCTAATTTGATTAGCAAATTTTGATACAATGGAATTATTAAAATGGATGAATCATTATCGAATACTTGATCATGCTCGTCGTCATCAAAAAATAAAATAAAAAATATTTTAATTTAATAAAATATACCATAAATATTTCAACAAAAGACGATGACTATTTTTGAAGTTAAAGATGGGTCGGCGGGACACTTCTTTTTTTGTTCACTTCTTTTATAAGCTGTGTTTTGAGGGCCAACGACTCAAAATAGCTAAACTTCTGATTTGAAAAGAAAAAAAAACTCATGTTTATTTTGAGATAAATTTAAAAAAAAAAAAAAAAAATCAATAACATATTTATACGACAGAAGTTAATTGCATTATAACCTAATACAACGTTTATTTTAAAAAACATATGACGAAAAAAATAAACCTACCACTAATAGTATACAGTAATACTAACCAATAAACGCATGAATTTAAATTAAACAACAATATTACCCTTTTTTTTTTTATATATATAAATAGGTTATAAAAAATATAATATCGTTAGCAGTCTAGTGTATAATAAGGAAAATAAATTAAAACTAAAGCTATGTAATAAATTTGGCTAGAGAGAAAAGTTTTTAAGATAAATTTATAGAATAAAACCATTTTTGTTTTAAGTTTTTATTTGGTTAGTGATGTTTGAAAATAATTAAAAAAAAAAAACTATAGAAAATATCATTTATAGCTGTATTTACCTACAAATATGTTATGACCAACAATTAATAAAAGCAAATGTGCCTATTATCTAAAAATGAACTATTTTTCAACATCATTTTTAAGTTACGCTAAAAAAAAAAGTTAAAAACTAGTACCAAGTGAGTTGTCGTTTAACTTTTATCTTTTTTGGTTAAATGTATATAATCTGATCATATTTAGGTTAATTTTTAATTGAACTATTGTATTTGTATAAACTTAACAATATATCTTAATTTCAACTTAAAGGTAAAACCATAACAATGATTTCACATTCGAATAGTGATAGTAATATATAAAGTTAAAATACAAGAAATCACTCTTAAAGAAAAACAAAATTATAATAATTTTGTTGTTGCATAAAAGTATTCTGCAAATAAATCTGCTTACATTAATTTACCAAAAAAAAGAAGGAAATTTTTGAGGGGTTTATAAGTTATAATAATAATTACTGGGGAAACGTGACACGTTTACAAATGGAGGAGGGCCGGTCATATTTTGTGCATTATTTGGATCTTACCTTTTATTTTCCCGGGCCCTTTGCTTTTTTCTACCGTCATTGACTTTATCTGGCATGGTTAGTCTATATATTCCGTATAAGTCCCTGAATTTTTAGAAGAACTACATTTTATACCACTATTTCAAAACCTTTTTATTTACACGGATAACTTTTAAATCTCAGAGTAAATTACACGAATGATCCCTATGGTTTGGCGTAATTTGCACGTTTGGCTTCCAACTTATTTTTTTAACTCGGAAGGTCCCTATTATTTATTTTTGTTACACGCTTAGTCCTTATAGTTTGTTTTTGTTATGCGCTTGGTCTCTATCTTACCTAAAAAAAACTATTATTTAAATAAGGAAAAGAGTGAGGTAGATAAGGTAAGGTGAGGGAGGTGGGGTTGTGGATGTGTTTATTGTGAGGTGTGTGTCTAATAGATTTAGGTAATACACCTGAATAGACACAAGTACTAGCTTATTTTAGCAATGATATCTAAATTGCTTTTACGTGCTAAATGATTTGTTGTGCTTTATGCTATAGTTTGATCGGATCTATGGTCTGTTGCCAATCGGATCTGGAAACCTTATGTGTTTAGGATTCTAAACATACGAATACGATATTAGAACTAGCATGTAAACGTTTTGGAGTGATAAGGATGATTTAAACATCTATCCTAAATAAAGATCTAGATTCACCTTATTCGGTATATAGATCAAGATGGCAAGGACCCGTAGCGGAAACGTAAACACAAATGGAAATAGGAACCAACCCTATCAACCTCCAGTGATACAACAAATACATGTTGTCGAAGAAGTGGCACCTGAGCCAATAACGATGGCCGGAGTGCAAGCCATGATCCAGATGATGTTGGATCGCCAAATGGAGGAAACAAGGCGTTTACTTCAACAGAACCGAGAAGAACTTACGGCACCAATTGAACAGCCCGAGCTGAATGATGGGCAGTCAGAATGAGGAAACTACAGTGGAACTGTTAGTCAAGCCAACGCACCGATAGTTAGGCGAAACCACCAGGATGGAGGAAATGACGGACGTGGATGCGAATACAAGGATTTCATGGCATCCAAACCACCGAGTCTATCCGGAAAGCCCGATGTCGGTGGAAGTCATGAACTGGATCTCCGAGATGGAGATGATGTTTGAGAGTGCGAGTGTAGCAACAGGAAAAAGACCGCTCTCACGATTCCTCTGTTGAAATCTAGAGTACTAAGTTGGTAGAAGCTACTAGTTGATTCGATGCCTAAAGGTGAAGCGAGCAAGATGTTGTGGGAAGATTTTCTAGTGCAGTTAAAGATGCAGTACTGCTATGAGCAGGATCTTTTGGAGATCAACAATGAGTTCCAAAATCTAAAGAAGGGAAGGATGAGTGTCATCGAGTATGCTGCAAGTTTTACGGAGAAAATGAAGCTTGTTCCTTACCTAGTTCCAACTAAGCTTTCCAAAGTCAACAAGTTTGCCCATGGATTACCAGCAGACTTTGGACCAATGGTCAAGCAAGCAACCACTTGAAAGGAGCCATCTGGGCAGCCAGGAATGTTGAAACCCATATTAGGGAAAAGGGTCTGGAGAGAGCTGAAGTTGGCGAGAAAAGGAAGCATGAAGGATCTTCAAAGTCCAACAAAGAAAGGAAATTCTCAAAGACTGAAGAAGAAGGAGGAGGTGAAGCCAAGTGGTGAGAAAAGTGTAAAAAGAAGCACTCCAGGAAATGTAGCGAAGATGTGACTTGTTACAAATATGGAAAGACAAGGCATTACGCCAGCAAGTATGCGTCCAACAAGAAGGTGTGTTATGGATGTAACAAAGAAGGGCATATTTCTAGGGACTGCCCAAAGAAAAAACGAGGCAGCAAGACCAAACAGACCACCGAGGCCAAGAGCATTCCACATGATTCTCGACGAAGTAGAAAACCGTGCGAGGAATCAAGGATGAGGACTTCATACCCGAAGAACGAGTTATGAGGTAGCCTAAGAGATAGAACAATATGATGTAGCCTATTAGAGGCATAGTCTAGGGTGAACTTGAACACCTATGTAATAGTTTCAAGAAATAATGAAGCCTTCATTTTGCTATCTGATGTGTTAAACTGTTATGTGATTTTCTTGTATAGTGACTTAGAAAACTGTTTGACAGTACTTGGGACGAGTATGAGTAGGTGTGAAAGGTAGTAGATGCATATACTACCGGAAGCACACGACTCACGCTTGGGTCAGGGAAAGTCACAAGGTTACCAAGAAGCTAGTAATTGATACCGTTTTATTCAAGCATGTCGTTACCATAGTTTCGGTAATGACTAAGAAATTTTTTGTTATTCCGACCCTAAAGGTCATACCAAGTTGAGCCCGAATACGATGAGTATGTTACGTGGTTCAGAGAACCAAGTTCGATGTAACATCCAACTTAAGCCAGAAGATTGAAGATAGTCAAAGCGATTGTGATCACTATTAAAGTAAGAAACTTGTAGTTAGAAGTACTACGACTTGACTAAATCACATAAGAACATGAAGATCATGATTGGAAGTCTAACATGAGATAAAGAGCGGATGCAAGATCGAGCACCGCCTGTAGTCAAGGAGTCTAAAAGTTGGACACTCGTTCGAAGAAACATCAAAGTTATGACTTAGGATGAAGATATAACATATGGAGTCACCATGAGAGCCCTATTTCGTTGATGATTCTGGGACGTAATCATCCTAAGGGGGAGATAACTGTAACGCCCGTAGATCCGGGTGTTAAGAGAAACCTTGAGACACACTTGAACAAAATATTAGAACAAGTAAATAGCGGAATTGTTATTCTCTAAGGATCTGTAAGCTCAACAATAATATTAAGAATTAGAAGTTAGTGAGTTAGATGCGGAAATGTAAAGAAACGTAAATGACAACAATTGTCATATCAGGTATACACAAAAGCAGATTCATAACATGGAATGCATTCAAACCAAGTTAGTAAGTGAGATCTAGCTTAGTGATTAATTCACAAGTGACTTACTCTACGAGGAGAGATAATAATGGAAGAAGCTTAAGTAAGAGAGAATGAGAACAAGAAGATGTGTATTATAAATTGATAAGAGATTCATACATCGATTGGGTAATGAATACATAAACAAGGATCTCTATTTGTAGAGAAGTTTACAACTCTAAGAGTAGCCATGCAAGGCATACTGGATAATAGAGTGTATTACAGAAAAGACAAAAAAAAAACTAAGTAAATATATAGACTGCGGTGCATGAAGACTTCAGATATCATTGTTTGATGACGTTGCTTGACTGCGGTGGCTTGGACGCTGCGGTAGCAAAGTTCAACAGGGTCACTTTTTGATTCAACTATTTCCCCCTAAGTGACCTCTTTAACTTGGATCAACTATCAAGTTTAAGGAACTTGATCAGTATCCACCAAAACTTCCTGACGTTCTCTAACCAGTTGATTCTTCTCAGTATTTCAAACTTGACTTATGCGGTTGTATGCTTGGATTTTTCAACTGTGTTGCGGCAGAATCTCAAGTTGTTTTCTGGTGAGACGATGCATGGCAGTCATAGGAATGAAATATTTGACGTTGTCAGTCTTCCTCTTGAAAATGACTCCTAGCTCAGGAAAGTTGGTTGCGCCTAAAGATCTTTCCTCAAATCCTTCGGTATGTATGGGTGCGGGGTCAAGCGGTGGCAAGTTAGCAATTTTGGAGATGATGGGATGAATGTCTGCATCTATTTTTTTCGAAGTCATAGACTGTTTCCTTAAGATAGGTACTAGCCCTTTTAAGAGCGATCTTCATCCTTGGATATTTTTCAGACTTGTGATGGAAGACTCTGGTGATGAGAAACACTTCTTCCGGGTTCATACAAGGAAAACCAGCCTGGGTGTGGATGTAGTCATGTTCCCTTCTGGTCAGGGTGTACTGGATGAACTCATCCTTCATGAATTTCCTAATCTTGTAATTTTTCACTGCGGATGGTCTATCGTTAGACCATATGTGTTCTACAGGAGAGGCATGCTTAGCATAAAATTTTCTAAGTCTCTTAAACTCCATAGGAAGTCTTTTTTCGTCTGGAAGGCTGCGGTCAAACTACTCAAATACAGTGAAGTATCTAGCATTCGGTGAGATTGGGACATCCCAGTATCCGTCTAGAGGGGGTTCCACATAGGCTAGATGAGGGACATAGTCATCATCAAGAAGTCTTCGGTGAGGATTAATCCAAGAATTTATCAAGTATTCATCCATAACTATATCGAAACCGCAGGGTCTCTATACTTCTTCGGCTAGCTTGGTTGCCCTCCAGTCTCTTTGTCTCTGAGCAGAGGCAGGAGAATCGTTTGAGCTTGGAGACGACATATACTCCTCCAGATTTTTGAAGTGTGGGGGAGTATCTGGTTTTTCAGGAGTGATATGGAGAGGGGAGCTGTGATGAGATGGATGTGGTGAGAGTTTTTTTGATGTTGTGGTGATGGTTGCAGTGTGGGGATTTTTTCAGTGGAGATTGGAGGAGTTTGATGATGTTGCTGAGATTGGTCGGAGTGATGGACTTCGTGTACTTCTTCATTTCCCCCTCTTGAGGGGTCCAGACCCGGAGCCTCCTCAAGCCATTGACGAAGGCCATCAACCTTGTCAAATACGGTTTTAAATTGAGCTTTGAGCTCTTTTGCTAGTTGAAGGTTATTAAGAAGGAGGAATTGAAAAGTAGTCTGTGAATCTCTTTTGTGAGCTGAAGAATCGTTGGACCATGGAAGTTGTTGGAGAGAGAGTGTTGCAGTCTGTTGATGGTAGTTTGGAGAACGGAGATTGCTGACTCATAAGCAGTATGAGTTTCAGCAATCAGCTTCTCATATTGTGAAGCTTGATTCGCAACCACGGCTTGGAGATCTGTTTTGATTGTAGTAACCTCAGAGATGAGGCGTTCCGCAGTAGCCATGAATTCCTTATGATCAGCTTGACGATTGTTGTCAAGTGACCTGATCCCCATTTCAACCTTTAGAGAGATGCGCTCCACAGCCAATCTCTCTCTTGTTTTTAATCTTTTAATTCTTTCCATCAAGGACTGCGGTCCTGGGTTGTCTTCTGGTTACGTTTGATTTGGTTTCACTGCAGCTAAGATTTGATCTACTTTAGCTTGAAGACTTAAGAATTCTTTTCTTGTGACTGCGGGCTTTTTCTTCTTCTTCTTTTCTTTTGGCTTAGTTGTGGAGTGATGAGATCCACTGGATTCTTCCTCTTCATCGAACATCATCAGGTCATCATCTGAGGGAGGGGTTTGTTTACCTCTTGTGGTTCATCATCATCAAAGCCAAAAATTGGAGCAAATCTCACTTCGATTTCAGGTTCTTCATCCTGAGAACCTGCAGCAGTTTAAGAAGGGGGATCTTGATGAACATGCTGATCAGTAGCAGTTTGTTGAGCTTGTTGAATTTTGGCTGCCATTGCGGACATCCAATCTTGAACCTTTAGGATTGTGGCTATGGTATTGGCATTGTTGATTGCATCTGCCCAATACTTAGCCACAGCTTGAATTTCTTGATCTTTGAGTTGTTGCTGCTTGATCTGCTGATCCTTGCGAGCTTGAAATGCCCTACGAAAAGCGGCATATTTCTTGGCTTCGACCTCATTAGAGGGTTGATATCGGCTCAAAGAATCATTAGAGTCATCTCCGTCAATTCCTGAAAAACACACCAAGGTGTCCCTTTGGTTCACGGCTCCTTGCACATTTGTGCTCACCGTGCCTAAACCACCTGAATGTGATGTAAGCTAAATAGGATTTCCTGAGCTTCGTTGGTCTCCTTGAACCGTGGTCAAGTTTGGCCTCGGCTTAGTTCATGAAAAGGCAGAAGAAGTGCCTTGCGGATGGGACTGTGTTTGAAGTGTATGGGTGACGTTCAAGAGGATGGAGTTCAACTCCTCGGATGAAAAAATGTGCAGTCGGGAAGCCCTAGAGACTTTAGGGCGATCGCCAGTATTACCCCTTTAGGAATGTACTGGGGGAGGGGGGAGTCTCCTCTTTGTTGTGATTCAGACTCACTTTCTGAGCCTAAGAGGAAAAAGATGGTGTCGTCAAGTGGGTGTGGAAGCACCCCAAGGACTATCGGAACCTGTTGAGAGGCTGAGGTATCAGCCCGGTCATGCATTTGGCTAGTGGAATTAGTTTTCCTTTTCTTAAGGACAGAGATGGGTTGGTCATCTTCAACAAAATCACTACCGGAGTCATGATGACTCGGTTCAGTTGTTATGATAACTGGTGGTGATTTTCTCTTCTTTGATGGCTTGGATGGTTTGGGAGCACCTTTTGGGAGTGCTAGATTTCTTTATGGTGTGAGGACCATGAAGAGAAGAAACCTTATGTTTACGTCTCTAAGAGACGTTAGAAAGGGTGGTTGACAAAGGAATTGCGGTACCTTCAGGGTTTAAGGCTGCGAATGGAAGAGGCGGGGTAGGAAGGTATGGGTCAATACCTTTCGTAGCCTCTATATGATCTGAGACATCAACAGTCTCTAGACCAAGTGAAGTGAGGATGTGGGTAAGGAGTCTGCGGATGGGACGAAAAATAGTTTGATCAGAGGAAGGTTTGTACCTTTTCAAGTCTTTGGTGACGAAGAAGTTGATGTCATCACCCATGTCAATCTTAGCATCCGTATGCAATTCTGATATGCACAAAGATGAGAATCAAGCAAAAGTAAGCTCAGATGGGTTCTGCTTCGGGTTCTCCTATAAATAAATATGGAACTGGATAATTTCCAATTTGAAATATTATTATTATATTTAGATTAGTTTATCCACTGCTTCCTTATACCTCTATATAAAGGACCCTAATAATAACATTTTCGGCCACTCATTTCTCTAAGAGAGATAGCTGAAATTTTGTCTTCCCCTCTTCTTTCTCCATAGTTTTCCTTCTTGATAGCTTGGGTGTAACATTCAGATTTCCAGGTACCATATTTTAATTAATTATTTTGAGTTATGAGGAGGGACTCGATGAGCTGACGCTTAGACTCATCGAGTAGGATCATGATTGCTGACTGGATTAATGAACGGACTCGAGGAGTCGAGGGGTTGACTCGACGAGTCCGCGCTGTGGGTGGAAACCCTAAATCTCTGGTCATGTGCCGTATTTAAGGTACATTAAAGCGCTCATTTGCGGCTACCAGTCCAGAGAGAGAAACCCTAGAGGGCTTGAGCGAGTTGTGTGTGTATGTGTGAGAGAGAGAGAGAGGGAGTTATTTTGATCCTTTTTGTTGTGGCTTTGCAAAGAAGAAGGTGTTTCTAGCAAGAGAAGGTCAAGGGGATTGCAATTATGTGGTTTTCAAGCTTGGGTCTTCATTGTAGAGGTAGTAAATCGATCCCTTCTCCTGTTTTGTACAAGATCCTTGAATCTAGGGTTTTCTCTACCACTTTATTGGCTTGAATTGATGCATATGTTGTCCCTTTGAGTGTTAGACTCTGGATCTAGACCTTTAGAGGTCCAGAGAGAATTATCTATCCTTCTTTATGTTATTCCATGGAGGAAATGAACCTAGGATGCCATTTTAGAAGCCATTTCACCAAAAGAAGCCTTGGGTGCGTTGCATAAGTGCCAAGATTTGACCTTTACGTGATTATTGGACATGGGGAAGTCATATATATAGGTTAGAGAAGCAGATCTAACCTCAGAAGGTCATTTGGATGATTGTCATGGAAGAAACTCGTCGAGTCCATCTGGGGACTCGACAAGTCGAGTCAGGTTGCCCCGCGACTCGTGACCAGTAGTAGCCGTTGAGTGGAAGGTTCACTTGACGAGTCGAGTGAGGTTTAGAAAGATCCAGAGGACATGCTTGGACTCGCCAAGTCACCTATGTTCACTCGACGAGTCTGGTCAAAGTTTGACTGTTGACTTTCATTGACTTTTAAGGTTGGGTCAACACTTGGACTTAGGGGTGCAAACGAGCCAAGCTACTCGTGAGCTACTCGAGATCGGCTCATTAAAAGCTCGACTTGAAACCGATTTTAAACGAGCCCGAACCGAGCTCAAGCTTAATATTAAGCTCGTTTATTAAACGAGCTTGAGCTCGAGCCTATATCACTAAGCTCGATTAGGCTCACGAGCCTAAACAAGCTTTTATATAATATAATTTATTATTATTTTTATATATTAAAATAAAAATATATTTGGGGAATTAAGAATTTATGTTATTAATAAACGAGCTTCTTAACGAACTCGAGGCGAGTTTAAGCTTATTTTGGCACGTCAAACAAAAAATGAGTCGAGCCCGAGCCCGAACCGAGCTTGTATAATTATTTACGAGCTCAAGCCGAGCTCAGTTCAAGAAAGCTCGAATCGAGCTGAGCTCGAGCTCGAGCCTCGTATAACTTAACCGAGCCCGAGCCTAGCCTAACTAGGCTCGGGCTCGGCTCGGTTCGTTTGCACCCCTACTTGGACTTTTGGACCATTAGAAGGGTAAAATGGACTTTTATCCTTCTGAGAGAACTTTGGAACGGACTAGTCTAGCCTGAAGAGCTGTTATTGATATAAGATGATAGCTTATGTGTTTAGGCGGGGCTAGGTCATTGTTACGAGGTTCAGGGATACCGAGCACGTGAGTTACTAGACAGTATACGAGGTGAGTCTTCTCACTGTACTTTACCTAGAGTGGTAACTATGTGTGACTGGAAGGTCTTATATGCTATGCGGAGTATGTGATATATGTTGCTAAGTGATATGTATGTGTTATGCTATGTTATGAGTACCATAATATGGACCAGAAGGTCAACAATGTATAGACCAGAAGGTCAAGATGATGACGACCGGAAGGTCATACGGGTAGGACTGGAAGGTCTCCCAGAGTTGGGATGAAAGTCCCCTGAGACACATGGATCAAAAGATCCCATAGAGTTATGGCCTTAAGTGGCGTATGTGTTGTATGTGGTATTTTGGGGAACTCACTAAGCATTTATGCTTACAGTGTTATGTGTTTCAGGTACTATCTATGATCGCGAGAAGGCGCCAGCATGATCTGTACACACTGGCAGAAGACTTATTTTATGATTTTGGGATATGTTTTTATCATGATGACATTTGTTAAACTTGAGATTTGAGAACATTGAATGAGCTTTATGTTATTTGAAAAATGCAAATTTGTTTTGAAAATTTACGTTGTTAGAAGTTGGTATCAGAGCCTTGGTTTGAGGGATTCGGATGCACCTTTGGGAGTATCTGAACTCAAACTAAGGATTTGAAAAAAAATCATACAAGAAACAATTTTTCTAAAAAGTAAAAGAATTTAAGAAAGCGGAAAGAAGCAGTGTGTACGATTAGCCAGCGCCCGAACGGTGATTTCCCAAAATACCCTGACGTTATGTGTTATGAGATATGATGTGATATGTTATGTATGCTAGAGTAGGCTAGGTATTCATATTAGGACTTGAGTGGCCTAATCTGTAATGCCTTAGCCTAGGAGGTTACTGCTACTATGAGATGCTTGAGAGTGAATAGGTAGCAGTGAGGAGCTTATGAGGGGACTACCGAAGGGTAGTCGGTGCTTTGCAAGAAGTAGAGTACTTGTGATATGGGATTCTAGGAGGAGGACTTGGAATGAATGCTGATGCGATGTGGAAGGTAGTACAGGGCTTGTACTACTGGAAGCACCGGATCAGTGAGCAATTCCGGTAAGAATTTTTGGGATACTAAGGAAGAAGAAGGGTTGAGTTGTCGAGTGTGAGTACACTCGAGCATGTCTCTGATATTTTTATGTTGTATTTAGAGACATCATGGTGAGTGATGAGGAGCTTCGTCAAATGATCCACGAGGAGGTGGCTGCGGCTATCCGCGCAGAGATACCAGAGATGTTTGGGTCTATCAAGACCACTTTGATTGAGATGTTTGATGAGAGATACGTAGCGGTTACTGAGGCTGCGGCTACTACAACTGTGGCTGCTGCTAGACCTCACGGGGGTGACTCGATGCTGTTCCGGGAGTTCAGCAACTCGAAGCCACCGGAGTTTGATGGGACGCAATATCCGATTGCTGCGATGATATGGATTTCTGATATCGAGGGATGCTTTTACACCTATTCGTATCCGGATCATTTGAGGGTTTAGTTTACACTGAACTAGCTTCGCTTGGGAGTGAAAGACTGGTGGAAGTTTGTGATGGCAAACTTCACTCTTGCAGAGATTTCGGAGGTGATATGGGAGAGGTTCACCACCATGTTCAGAGACGAGTACATTCCTCCGGTGGAGAGGGAACGGTTGGCACTGGAGTTTTTGTCCCTCAAGCAGGGGATGGAGTCAGTGACTGTGATCACATGGATGTTCCATGAGAGGGTGTTGTTTTTCCCTGAGCACATGTCATCTGAGTAGGCACGCATGAGCCGATATTTGAGCATTTTGAGCAGGGATATCCAGGAGTTCGTGGCGAACTCGACTTACTGGACATTTGCTAAGCTCCAAGAAAATGCCCGAAAGGAGGGAGATTGAGCTGGAGACTCAGGCCAGGGAGGAGGTCGAGTCTCAGGGGAAGGATAGGCGGCCGATATAGTCTCAGTCGGCAGTCAAGCGGGCTAAGTCCGCCGATTCGAGATCTGGAGGCAAGAAGGGTCGCACCTGTGGGAAATGCGGCAAGGGACATGATGGAGTGTGTCGGTCGGGTGCTTACTAAAAATGCGGCAAGGAGGGGCATATAGCCAAGGACTGCCCCAAGGGATTTATGGTTTGCTTGTATTGCAACCAGACGGGCCATCGAAAGGCCGAGTGCCCGCAGCTGTCACAGGGATCAGCACAGGGATCTGCCACTGCCACTGCACGGGCTATTAAGGGTCGGCCAGTGAAGGCCGAGGCACCGATGGCTCGGGGGAGAGCCTTCCAGTTGACAGCATAGGAGGTCTGCGCAACGCTCTATGTCATGGTTGGTATGTATTCTTTCATTTATTTATGATGAGTTGAGATATTGTGCTTATTTTATGATATGCGTAGGTACTTTTCTTGTGAATTATGTGCCTGATTTGGTGTTATTTGACTCGGGTGCGAGTCGATCATTTGTGTCGTTAGCATTTATTCAACACATCAGTATTCGGCGAGAGGCGTTGAGTCGACCTCTACGAGTTTTCATAGCTGACGAGCGAGCGGTGTATTCTACTGATGTGATTCGAGGATGTATACTTGAGATCTTCGGTGTTGAGTTCCCAAGAGATCTGGTCCCGATTGCAATAGGGAACGTTTGCGTTAGAGTGGGCATGGATTGGTTGAGCCGATTTGGGATGGTTATAGACTACGAGCGACAGATAGTGACGATACGAGACCCTAGTAGGGGAGTGCTGATGGTATATGGAGAGGGTACCCGATATAGGTCAGCATTCTGTTCGGATGCTAGAGCGAGATAGGGTTTGCAGCAGGTTTGTAGCTTATGTGATGGATACACGAGTGGCCACGGAGAGGCCGAGTTCGATTGATGATGTTCTGATAGTGCGTAAGTTCCTAGATTTTTTTCCCGAGGAGTTTCCGGGTGTACCTCCCGAGAGGCAGGTGGAGTTTCGCATCGATTTGGTTCCGTGGGCAGCGCCCTATCGCCTTGCGCCACCAGAGATGCAAGAGTTATCCTCACAGCTTCAGGACCTGTTGGGGAAAGGATATATCAGGCTGAGTAGCTCACCTTGTGGAGCACCGATCCTTTTTGTCAAGAAAAAGGATGGTTCACACCGGATGTGCATTGATTACCGGGAGTTGAACAAGTTGACGGTCAAGAACTGTTATCCATTACCGAGGATCAATGATCTATTCGATCAGTTGCAGGGAGCATCATGCTTCTCCAAGATAGATTTGAGGTCTGGATATCATCAGATGAGGGTGCGATATGAAGATATCCAGAAGACAGCATTCAGGACTCGTTATAGGCATCATGAGTTCGTGGTGATGCCTTTTGGGCTCACCAATGCACCGACAACATTCATGGATCTCATGAACAAGGTGTGCAGGCCGATGTTGGATCAGTCGGTGATCGTGTTCATCGAAGATATTCTAGTATATTCGTGGTCTAGAGAGCATCATGAGGAGCATCTGAGAGAGATTCTTGGAGTATTGAGGTCGGAGAGGCTTTTCGCCAAATTCTCTAAGTGTGATTTCTGGTTACGAGAGGTCCAGTTCTTGGGACACCTTGTTAACCAGAATGGAATATTGGTCAACCCGGCCAAGATTGAGGTGGTTATGAGATGGGAGGTGCCGAAATCCCCCACCAACATCAGGAGTTTTTTGGAATTAGCCGGCTACTATCGGAGATTTATCAGGGATTTCTCCAAGATTGTTGTTCCTCTCACCAGGTTGACCCGGAAGGGAGTGACTTTTAGTTGGGGTCCACAGCAACAGGCCTCATTCGAGATGCTTCGTCAGAGATTATGCGAAGCCTCGGTTTTAGCCCTCCCGGAAGGGATGGAGGATTTTGTGGTATATTGTGACGCATCGACATCGGGTTGGGCGCGGTGCTTATGCAGAGAGAGCACATGATAGCGTACGCATCGAGGCAGTTGAAGCCTCACGAGGTGAGATGTCCCACCCATGATTTGGATTTGGGGGTCGTGGTGTTCGCCCTCAAGATATGGCATCATTATTTGTAAGGGGTTCGGTGTAGCATATACACAGACCACAAGAGTTTGAAGTACTTGATGGATCAGCCCAACCTGAATATGCGCTAGAGAATATGGTTAGATGTGGTAAAGGACTATGACTGCGAGATTCTGTACCACCCGGGCAAGGCTAACATTGTAGCCGATGCCCTAAGTCATAGGGCGGAGAGTGCCCCGATACGAGATATTTGTATGAGGATGATGGTGATGACTCTGGTGTTGGATACCATTCGAGAGGCCCAGGCAGAGGCCATGAGACCTGAGAACTACAAGAGAGAGCGAGTGATTGGGCAGGTATCGGAGTTTGTTACCGATAGCCAAGAGGGTCGGATTTGGGTGCCGTTTACGGGCGGGGCATGTACCATCCTGATGGAGGAGGCACATAGATCGAGGTTGTTGATCCATCCTGGGGACACTAAGATGTGTTTGGATCTGAAGAAAGATTATTGGTGGCCCTGTATGAAGAGGGATATTGCATGGTTTGTTGAGAGGTCCTTCACCTGTCACAGGGTTAAGACTGAGCACCAGCATCCACATGGCAAGTTGCAGCCATTTGAGGTTCCCCAGTGGAAGTGGGAACAGGTCTCTATGGATTTCATCACCAAGTTGCCGAAGACTGTGAGGGGTTTTGACGCAATTTGGGTGATCGTTGACCGGCTGACAAAGAGCGCTTACTTCCTTGCTATCAGTGAGAGCTCTTCTGCAGAGAGGCTATCAGAGATGTATGTGAGAGAGGTGGTATCACGACATGGTGTAACGATCTCGATTGTATCAGATTAAGATGTACGTTTCACTTCCAGAATCTGGAAGAAGTTTCATGAGGAGTTGGCTACAAGATTGCATTTCAGTACCGTATACCACCCATAGACGGACGGACAGAGTGAACGGATGATTCAGACGCTCGAGGACATGCTTCAAGCATGTGTGTTGGACTTTGGAGGAAGTTGGGACATGTAACTACCATTGGCTGGGTTTTCCTATAACAACAACCACCATTCGAGCATTGGTATGCCTCCCTTCGAGTTTTTGTATGGGAGGAGGTGTCGGACTCCCATCTGCTCAGGAGAGATAGGGCAGTGAGTGATGGGTAGCACTAAGATAGTACTTCAGATGACTGAGCAGATACAACAGGTCAGGTATAGATTGCTAACAGCCCAGAGTCGCCAGAAGAGTTATGCGGATAGGCGACGATCCAAGCTTGAGTTTCAGGTTGGAGACTTCGTACTCCTGAAGGTGTCTCCTTGGAAAGGAGTGATCCGATTCAAGAAGAGGGGTAAGCTAGGGCTCCGGTATATTGGTCCTTTTAGGGTGATCACGAGGGTGGGCATGATAGTGTATCATTTAGAGTTAACTGTATAGTTGGGATAGATGCATGATACCTTCCACGTGTCTTAGTTGAGGAAGTGTATAGTTGACGAGTCGAAAGTGGTACCATTGGAGGATATTCAGGTGGATGCAAGCCTGAATTATGTTGAGAGGCCAATCGTGGTGGTGGATTGGAAGATCAAGGTTCTGAGGAACAAGGAGGTGCCAATGGTACAGGTCCAGTGGTAACATTGGAAAGGGTCTGAGCTGACTTGGGAGCCGAAGGAAAAGATGCAGGAGCAGCACCCAAAGTTATTTGCAGAATGAGACTTCGAGGGCGGAGTATGATTCTAGTGGGGGAGAATTGTAACATCTGGATTTCTAGGTACCATATTTTAATTATTTATTTTGAGTTATGAGGAGGGACTCGACGAGTTGACGCTTAGACTCGTCGAGTAGGATCGCGATTGCTGATTCGATTAAGGAACGGACTCGATGAGTCCACGCTGTGGGCGGAAACCCTGAATCTCTGGGCCTGTGCCCTATTTAAGGGACCTTATACCCCTCATTTGCGGCTACAGTCTAGAGAGAGAAACCCTAGAGGGCTTGAGCGAGTTATGTATGTGTGTGTGTGTGAGAGAGAGAGAGAGAGCTATTTTGATCCTTTTTGTTGTGGCTTTGCAAAGAAGAAGGTGTTTCCAGCAAGAGAAGGTCAAGGGGATTGCAATTGTGTGGTTTTCAAGGTTGGGTCTTCATTGTTGAGGTAGTAAATCGATCCCTTCTCCTGTTTTGTACAAGATCCTTGAATATAGGGTTTTCTCTACCACTTTATTGGCTTGAATTGATGCATATGTTGTCCCTTTGAGTGTTAGACTCTGGATCTAGACCTTTAGAGGTCCAGAGAGAATTATCTATCCAGCTTTATGTTATTCCATAGAGGAAATGAACCTAGGATGCCATTTTAGAAGCCATTTCACCAAAAGAAGCCTTGAGTGCGTTGCATGAGTGTCAAGATTTGACCTTTACGTGATTATTGGACATGGGAAAGTCAGATCTATAGGTTAGAGAAGCAGATCTGACCTCATAAGGTCATTTGGGTGATTGTCATGGAAGAAACTCGTCGAGTCCATATGGTGACTCGACGAGTCGAGTCGGGTTGCCCCGCGACTCGTGATCAGTAGTAGCCATTGAGTGGAAGGTTCACTCGACGAGTCGAGTGAGGTTTAGAAAGATCCAGAGGACATGCTTGGACTCGCCGAGTCACCTATGTTCACTCGATGAGTCTGGTCAAAGTTTGATTGTTGACTTTTAAGGTTGGGTCAACACTTGGACTTTTGGACCATTAGAAGGGTAAAATGGTCTTTTAGCCTTCTGAGAGAACTTTTGAACGTACAAGTCTAGCCTGGAGAGCCGTTATTGATTTGAGATGATTGCTTATGTGTTTAGGCGGGGCTAGGTCATTGTTACGAGGTTTAGAGATACCGAGCACATGAGTTACTAGACAATATATAAGGTGAGTCTTCTTACTATACTTTACCTAGAGTGGTAACTATGTTTGATCGGAAGGTCTTATATGCTATGCGGAGTATGTGATATATGTTGTTATATGATATGTATGTGTTATGCTATGTTATGAGTACCATGATATGGACCGGAAGGTCAAGATGATGACGACCGGAAGGTCATACGGGTAGGGTCGGAAGGTCTACCAGAGTTGGGATGGAAGTCCCCTAAGACACATGGATCAGAAGATCCCATAGAGTTATGGCCTTGAGTGGCGTATGTGTTGTATGTGGTATTTTGGGGAACTCACTAAGCATTTATGCTTACGGTGTTATGTGTTATGTGTTATGTGTATCAGGTACTAACGATGATCGCGGGAAGGCGCCGACATGATTCGTATACACTGGCAGAAGATTTATTTTATGATCTTGGGATATGTTTTTATCATGATGACATTTGTTAAACTTGAGATTTGAGAACATTGAATGAATTTTATATTATTTGAAAAATGAAAAATTGTTTTGAAAATTTACGTTGTTATATTGAGTGTGAACCACTAGTGGCACGACATTTGTGGTGGTTGCTTCAAGGTAATTGTTATTTACTATAATAACAATAAGATATGTAATCCTAAACCCTTTCTTGTGACTTTCGAAAATTACCTCGGATTTCTAGGGTTTTTATTATGATGTTCTTAGTTATACGTTTAGTATAGAAAACATAGATCATGTTTTAGGTTGTATGCACACTTAAGAGTTTTTAAGTTTATTTTGTTATGCCTAAACCCAATCAAAAAGAATAATCAGTCTAGGGAGAGATTTATCGACGCATAAGCAAAGACTTTTAAATATAATATTTTTTTTTAAATTAATATTACCGATATCGTCACAAAATATGTAAGTAACCATAAAACATTTACATATTCAATCGTTTAAAAAATTTAGTCGTCATATACCATGATGTTTACACTAATTCGGGATGATTTTTACAATTGTGTTCACTAATCATCATAATATAGTCATCGATTATCACAAATTCATCAAGGAGGATAAATGTTTCAAAAAATTTGACTACCTGACATTTTGATTGGCTTAGACTGCCTAGGACCGAGTCCATTTAACTCGACAGACTAATAATTATCATAGACAATAAGCAGCTGCTTAGCGCTTAGGCACCGTCTAGCTAAGCTTTTACAACAATGTCAAGGAGTCAAAAAAAAACTTTACAACACATAATATATATATATATATATATATATATATATATATATATATATATATATAATTAAAAATAAGATTTCTTTTAAAAATATGTTTTTTTTGTGATTTTTTATTTATGTTTTTACGATTTTATATAATATAAAGCAGTTTTTAGGAAATTTAAACCAAGTGTGACTTTAGCAGCTAGATGCTTTGGCTAATAAGGAGGAGAGGGAGGGAGAGGAGGTCCCAAGTTGGAATATTTCTCATTTCATTTTCTTGTTTTTCTTATATTTTAAGATAAATTGCATAAATGACCATTATGGTTAACAAATGTCATGGTTTGAGTTCATATTATACCCGAAAAGACCCAAATACCCTCACATGCTAGGCACATAATATGCCCTAACGGTTGAAAATGAATGGCATCAGTAAAAAGGACATTGCATGCAAGTTTTGCAAACCACAATGACCATTTGCATCAAAAAAATTAACAGGGACCAAGTTATGATTTTTTGTAAACCATAGAGACCATTTATGTAATTTTGTCTTTTATATATATATATATATATATATATATATATATATATATATATATATATATATATATATATATATATATATATATACTAATAAAAGAGTAGATCTTTTATCATGTGTCACCATGTTAGACATTGTAATTAATATCATGACATTTGTCAATCTATTGACATTTGTAATTAATATCACGATACTTGTCAATCTATTAATTCTCCATTTCAAATTTCAAATTTCAAAATTTAAATCACATTTTAATTATATTAAATTAATAATATTAGAATAAAAATAAAATAAAATTTATACCAATTATAATAAAATAAAATTTACACAAATTATAAGATGATATATTTTACGTATTTATTTGAATCAACGATTATAATTTTATATATAATTAAAAAATATCTTTTAATTAATAAGTTATTTAAAATTATTAATTAATAGTTTTGATTTTTTACTTAGAAAGTTTAATTAATTTTCTAACTGTGGTTCTTACGGGTTATAAACTAGTATATATATATATATATATACACACACACTAGCCGTTTACCCGTGCCAAGCGATGGGTGCAAATAAATTCTTTCAAAAATTAGTTTTTAGAGACAATTTGTTTTTTTGAGCAAATGAGAGTGGGATGCAGTGATGAATAAAGTTTTTGTTTGTTGATTGTGATAGATGAGAGAAAGTGTGAGTAGCCAATGAGCGAGGGAGGGACGAAAAAAGGGTGATGGTGAATCGAGGGAGAGTATTGTGTAATCAACTGGTCATTATATAAGTAGATGTGTACCTGTATATAATGGATTTTTGATTTCAAAGCCAGATGTAGGAATAATCCTTAATTTATGTTATGAATTGACCATTATATGTGAATTAGTCTAATATTTTTTTTAAATCTCCTCTATTTCTTAATGTAATGGTATATGTGTATTTTAAAATTGTACTTTGTGTTGGATAATATGCAATATTCTTATTTATTAATAATATTATCGTTTCATTTAAAATTCAAACGGACAATTCTATGATATCTCTCACTTTCTTAATTGTGGGTAAAATGTCTGATAGATTTTGTCATATACTCACATTGTTGACTCGTACCCAATGCTTTATAATTTGTACAACTTAAAATTAATTATGATTTATCCTAAAAGTGATAAATCTTATATATACTTTAATTGAAGTAATACTCATCAATTTAATAGTTTAATCGAGCTTTAGAACTCGAGCGATGTAATTTCAATGCAAATTGTATTGTTTAGCTTAGATTAAGTTTTATCATTCATTGATCAAATTAATGATTTTTTTTTTATAAATAAAAGTATATTTGGAAACTTTTGGAAACATCATTAAAAACACCAATGTCTATACTCCAATTGTTTCTAAAATTCACACAAGTGAATGTTTTAACATATTTAAATACAAATTGAATACACCAATCAGAACAAAACACAAAATTTCATGTGGATTATAAGTGTTAAAATAGAGTTAAAATCAAATAGATATTTTTAAGATAAAAGTTTTGGTTGTTTCTTAAATAACAAAAATACTCTAACTGTAGACAGTAGTATATTTTAAGTTATTTGTAGATACCGTTGAACAAATGTCATTTTGACAACGATATATTTCATTGTCTTTAGAAAAATTGAAATTGGATCTCTGAAAATAAGTCAAATAACAATGAAAAAAGATGAAGTGGTTTTCATCTTGAAGTTAATAATCTTGAATTTGAGTAAAATCACCTTCATCACTTTATATATATATATATATATATATATATATATATATATATATATATATATATATAATAAATTCTAATAAACATAATTGTAGAATTACCTCCATCTTGAATTTAGCAACCAATTTTCTTACATAATACAAATTATTCTACAAACACCAAAACAAAGTATTAAATATGTGTCTACTTTCCACCAACTACAATTTCGATTTCAACTTCTTTTCCCATTTTCCTAATCATCTCCTTTCTCATGTAAAGGGATATGGGAAATGTTTCTGATCACAATTGGATTTCAAATCCGACTGGAAATGAACAATCACACATTCCAACCCTACAAAACATCAACATCATGTTTAAACTCTAAATTGAAATCTAAATGAATGGATAGAACATGTTTAATGACTTGAATTCAAGTTTTAGGTTACAAATGCATAGTAAAGTATTAGGAAGATGTAGACTAAACAATATCAGGTGAAAACTATAAACCATCTTCAAAATGCATGTTAAAGTGTAAGAGCACCTGAACAATTGTTTTTGACTTTTTTCTATAAACTCTTATGTACTTGATTGGAGGCTAACCTACACTGAAGAAACCTATTGAATGTTGTTAGTGAGAAAGAAAAGGATTGGATTTCTAGATTAAGACTATACCAAATAAATAATTCTTATTAAATCATTGCACTTTGAAAGTACAATGTTATAATTAGATGATTGTTTGCAAAGTATACCAAATTATAGCATTGTACTTTCAAAATTATAATGCTTGAATAAGAAAAATAAAAACACACCTTCATGTACACATATAAAATTATATCAACAACAGACCATAAATCCCCTAATTTAAATTTTTCTATGTATGCCATTTTTACCCTTTGAGGGTTAAGAAGATTTGAATATAAAGATGTGATTTTGTTGAGCATCAATACCATTTTTACTAGATTTGGCAAAAAAATAGTAAGTGTGAAAAAAATAATCTTATTGATCTTCCTTCTCTTATATACAGATTTTATTTTTGTAAATTAAAGAAAGCAAACTTGTTACAATACTTATTACATTTTCTTGCTTCGTTTCCCCAGACATCGTAAATGCTACAAGACTTAGATACTTAAAGGTTGTTCTAAAATAAAAGCACAAGGATCCAGTGATTAGTTAAGTTTATAGAATATTTTGGAAGTATAAACCGGAACAAATAAAAGCATTGTGGTATTGTGAAAACAAATTAACAAATCCCAAGCATCTTAATTGAAGAAACAAAGCTTTAATAATGGTTGAGTGGTGTTGTTTTTAATTCATCAACAAAAAGAAACCTTGAATTGTCGATTATATGGAAGTCATATATATATATATATATATATATATATATATATATATATATATATATATATATATATATATATATATATATATGAAAGAGTTTCTTAAATTGTGTAGATTTATTTATTTGAATAAATACTAACCAACTGGAATCCCTAATAAACCTCAATTTGTTGCATTCATGTACTGCAATGTAACATTCAAAAAGATTAGTTAATTGTATAGGATGGATTCGCACTCAGAAAAACAATTCACACAACCCAATCCTTAAATAAAAAATATAATTTATCCAAACCACTAAAACCTGTATTAAAATTACAAAAAAAAAATAGTATAATTTACCGTATTTACCCCATATAATGGGTTGCTCATCATAAGAGTCTAGTAGATAAATAAATAGACTTCCAAAAATTTCAAATAACTGTAGAATCAAAACCATCAGACAATAAAAGGTAAAAAAAAAACTCACCTTCTAATTATCAAGTGTGGTCTTATCTTTGCTCCTATCATTTTTCCTACCACGAAAGTGCATCAAAACATCAACATTAGTAAAAGTTATATAGTGCTCCATAACACAAAATTATAGAAAATTCCATACAAAAAATTACTTTTAACATCAATTGATGTTATTCATGAATAAAAAGGAAAAGCTCAAACCTGGAAATTGAAAGGAGAGGAATGATGGTTAGTGATGGCATTTGATTTGGGTGGCGGTGTGATGGTGTTCAAGTACAGAGTACAGAGACTAATTCTTCTTCATAGGTCTGAACATTCTTCTCGACATATTTTTATAATGATTCATTGCCATAAATTATATTTTTTTTTACCTTGTGTTGAATGTTCATGAAAGACGTGGTAGACACATATTAGGGTTTGAAATACATATAAAGGAAAGAGATAGTGGAATTACCTTGTTTTGTCTTCGATTGAGGCGTTTTAGTGGTAGAACACATGAACCAAATGTTTGAAAGAAAGCCTAAACCTACAGTTGGTAAGAGTATCATGAAAAGAAATCGAGCCAGGATTGATCCCCATATTTATTCTGGAAAAATGAAAAGAAACCCAAACGTTATTCAAGAATCAACCAATACCAAAAGGAAGAAAAAGAAAACCAGAGATGTGATTTCCATGTTGTAGATAGTAAATACAAGATGCATAAATTGAAATCTTTGATAGAAAAAGAAAAAACCCCACCAATTGATGAAGATTGAAACATGCTTCAGGTCGTTACTTGAATTGATGATGCAAGAGAGGAGCCCGACAATGAAAACGAAGAAATCGAACATGAAATCTAATGAAATAGGATTAGAGAGAAGGAGAGAGAGAGAGAGAGAGAGAGAGAGAGAGAGAGAGAGAGAGAGAGAGAGAAAGAGAGAGACTAGAGGACCTGGTGGTGGTGGTAAATGGGTTTTTCATTAGGGCTTCTACTTTTCAGTGAGAGAAGGAAGATGGTGGTGAGTGAATGATCCGACGATGGTGGTTATTGGTTTCCGGTGTGTACGTGCGAGTTCTGACCTAACACTGAGAGAAGGGATGTTAATATAAACGGCAGTTGGTGTTGACCGATTTATGTGGAATACCAATTAAAAGGCTGATCGATTCATGTGGAATACCAATTCAAAGGTCCGTCTGACTTTTTCTTTTATTTGACTGCATAAGATTTTGATGCATAAAATTATCGTACATATTGCATAAACCTTTGTACCTCTTAAAATTCAGCAAAATGTGGTAAATGTTTTTTAAGGTATATATATATATATATATATATATATATATATATATATATATATATATATATATATATATATATATATATATATATATATATAATTTCAAAAATTTTAAACTTACACAAATGGTCTTTTATGTTTACTGTATACTGAGATTTTGTTCAAAGGTAAATTGGTCTTTACTCTTTATATATATATATATATATATATATATATATATATATATATATATATATATATATATATATATATATATATATATATAACAACTAAAAAGTTAGTTTTAACATCCAAAAGATCTATCAAAAAAGATTTCGAAACCAAAAAAACCACCGGCATGACCTTTTCCATGATTGTCCTTAAAATGAGATTTTTTGTAAACTATATGGGCTAATTTTGAAAATTTTGTCTTTATTTTATAAAAGTTGAAATGAAAAACACATTATAACATTTAATATGTAATTTTCCTTCTAAAATTAGATTTGAACGGAAAGTGTCGGTAAGGACCTAAGTGGAATGTCGTCGGTGATAGTATGGTATTGAAAAGGATGTCTCAGCCTACACCTTTTTTTTTTTTTTTTTTTTTAATTCTTTTCCTGAAACATTTCTTCCATTCTAGTCTTTTATTAATGGTTTGTCATCTTTTTAGTCACATCACTAAATATATTATTGTATACTTTGAAAATAATAAGTATAACTATAAGTGTAAATATTCAAATAGCGACTTATTGCTAGGCGGGAAATGAAACAAAAACATTTCTTTTTGCATAATTTGTTTCCAAATGAATGGTCAATGCTCTCAAAATCAAGTAACTAAGGCTAGGCTAAGGAGTGTCGTGATTGATCCACCGACAATATCCGACATGGAAGCATCTACCGCTTGATTTCAGATTTACGGTCGGTATAATACACGTGGTGGCTTTATACCGACTGCAAAATTTTAAATTTTCGAACGTTGTCAAATGGTTGGCAACAGCTATATGCCATTTTTTTTAAACAAATTTACTTACATACAATTCATTCTTCCAAAATATAACTACACTACACATTCTTTAAAAAAATTCATTGGAAATATCTTCCAACAATCGAAACTTTTTCAAACAAAATGTTCCAAACCAAAATGTTAACAATCCTTTCGCACTTTTTGGCTACGAACTGTCATCTCACCACCTTACTGGCCACAAATTGATGGTGTTCCCAGGTATTATTCATAATTTCAAATGCCACAACGATTCCAATTCCAATCTAAACCCCAAAATCAACCATCTCAAACCTAATTTTCATCCCAACCGCTTTTCACACCTTCAACCGGAATTGTTTCCGATTCCGAACACGAAGAACAAAAACAACCTCAACAACAAAAGAAACGGAAGGTTGATTTGAGAAGATGGACACAAATAGAAGAATTTGAGTTAGCAAAAGCATGGGTCGACATATCCGAAGATGGTGGCACAAGAAATGGTCAAAATCATGATCAATCTTGGTTACATATCACATAGCGCTTTTGTAAGGGAATGGGTCGAGATCAAAATTATCGGACCTCCAACCAATGTAACTCGAAGTGGAATCTTATGAACAAACTCGTGACACATTGGAACAGAATTTACACAAACTTTGAAACGCAATGAGTTAACAGAGAAAGTGAAGTGAGTTTGTTGAAAAAAACGCACGTTACATTCCAAGATGATGTGCTAAACCCTTTTAAGTTTATTTATGTGCGAGAAGTTGTCGAAAGAAGCATTAAGTGGGGAGAACTTGCAACACATGAAGAAATTGCTAATCCACCAAAAAGAAGCCGAACATCTTCATATTCGAGCTCACAACAAGTGTCATCAGATGATGTAACACTCTGTTTCTAGGCTAAGCATTATTATAAAGATGTAATAATTAAGGTCAACAATTGTAACTTATTTTGAAGTAATGAACATGAATTATTTGAGTATTATGTGATTTATGTGATTTATATACAATATACGTACTTATAACGATGTAATAAAATAATAATAAAAATATGTGTCAAAAATAAAATAATAGATATATCTAATCTCTATGAAGAAAGTTGAAGTGGTCGTCACAAGGATTTTGGGGATATAAGGAACGCTGAAATTCGACTTATGACGAATAAGTTATAACCAGTCGAAGTTTTACGACAAAACCAGCATGACACTGTTTATTGTAAAATTTGAGTTTGCGAAAAAAATACTTTTTAGCCTTAGTAACCTAAATGAAACTTGTAGTATACGTTAAACCGAGAATGTGCATAAAAAGAACATCCAAATCTGACTTTGTATGAGGAAATTATGATTTTTATAAGATTTAACATAGCAGTACATAGCCCAGAAATCGAATTTAGATCAATCAATTTCTAGCCGACACAAACTAAATGAGAATTTAAGATCTCATTAATAGGAACTCAACGATATAAATAAAGACGAAAACGGACGTCGGATGACAAAGTTATGAATTTTTAACGGACTTTATCTATCTAAGCCTGTTAAAAAATAACTTTAAAAATAAATTCAAATATAGCCAACCGAGTGTAAACAAAAGTTGTAGATCTTATCGATACCTATGTGTGGATATAAAGAACGTCGTAAACGGAGCTCATATGCGAAAGTTACATAATTTAGAAGTTTATGGGATTTGGATGCTAGGGGACACGTTGTCGAATCCTGACCCACCGCTTTCTCTCCACGGCTTCGCATGCGATGCCGACACCTAGCCCACGTACGCAAAGCATAGCGCCTCGTACGCGCAACATACTCCGATTCTACACCCATCATAGTCCGAAGGATCCAACCTATAAATAGGTGCGAGTATCACCTAATTTGCTCACACCTTTCCCCTTCTTTCTCTCTGGATAACTCTTAACCCCTCCCCTTTCCCTAGTACTTCCCACGTGCTAGAGGCAACTCCCGGAGTGCCAGAAGGCTCCGAGAAGAAGAGCTTTCGGCTCAGAAGTTCTACCCCCGCAGAGCCCGACTCCTAGCTAAACTCTGTTATAGGTGAGTTATGCTTACCCTACTTTAAGTATAGCTTATGTTTAAGTTCATTATCGTTATTATGAACCTATATACAATAGATGTGCTAAGTATTATAAAAATATACAAAGTGTTATTATAATACCTTTAAACTGCTCGCGGTACGGGGAATTTGGTTTGAAGGGCCACATATGGTTGTTGGATTTCAGAACAACTTAAATGTCAGAATGGTTCTGCCCTCCAGTGTTTCATGCATGGCCCCTATCTGTACATAGTAGTTGAAAAGTATTCTTTAACACTTATATAATACAAGGAAAACAATATTACCTTGAGTTAATAATTAGATGCAATAAATATTAGACTAAAATCTAGTGATAATGATACTTGGTTTCGTCGAAGGAAAATAAATTTGTTAAAGCAAGACGTTGCCCAAGTTTGGAATCATCACTTTAACAAGTGAGTGCATAGTTACTTTCATCTTACACATAGATATGAAGTATTTAATATAAATTACACTCCTATGGTGTACATGAAAACCTAAATAGCTTGGATCTATGTTTTCTCTATTATACATGCAAATATCAATTTCCAAGGCATTGTTCTAACTAGCATAATATAAAGTACACATAATATAAATTCTAGTAGAATTACATACCTCTTGGTTGGTGCTTGATTCCATGGAGCTCAAGAGCCTAGTGCCTCAAGTATGACACCTCAAATGGTTCACACAACACCATGAATATTTGGAATAACTTGAGAGAAAATGCACACTTCATGAAATCGGCTTGCCCTCTACATACACACATAGTCGCAAATTTTTACACAAGATAAGATGCTTATATAGTTGTTACAATTAGGGTAAACCCTAATTGTCATGGCTTTCCATTTCCTTGGTTCCATGGGTTCAAATACACCATGGAGCATCCGTGGAGTATCCTATGGGTTTTAGCCCAACTTGATAATCCATGGAGTCTTAGCCCACTATACAAGTATGGATGATTTACACAATCAACCCATATATTTAATTAGTCTTCTTTTAATCACTTAATTAATTCTAGATTAATTCTTGATCAATACTAATTAAATAACCTTATTAATATATTAGAACTCATAATATATTAATAAACCTTAAGTGTTATTTCTCTCATTTTAGTCTATCCAAATGTATGATGCCATGCAATGCAAATGGACCACGCCGGGTCGGGTCAAGTATATACGAATTATAGTTATGAACTTAGACACTAATCCAACAGAAACCACCCCAATGGAGGAAATGATGGATGTGAGTGCAAGTATAAGGATTTATTGGCATCCAAACCACCATGTCTTTCTGGAAGCCCAACTTTGGTGGAATTCATCGATTGGATCTCCAAGATGGAGATGATGTTTGAAAGTTGCAACGGCAACAACAAACAAAAGACCGCTCTTGCGGTACACTATTAAAGTCAGGAGTACTAAGCTGGTGGAAGCTACTAGCTGATACCATGTATAAGGGAAAATCTAGCAAGATGTATTGGGAAGACTTTTTGTGCAACTGAAATTGTAGTACTGCTCTAAGCTGGATCTACTGGAGACCAACAACGAATTTTAGAACCTAAAGAAAGGAATAAATGAGCGCCACCGAGTATGCTGCAAGTTTTATGGAGAAACGAAGATTGTTCTTTATTTGGTTCCGACTGAAGTCTCCAAGGTCAACAAGTTTGCTAATGGATTTACAGCGGACTTTGGTCTGATGGTCAAGCAAGAAACCACTTTGAAAGTCGTCATCCGGGCAGCTAAGAATTTTAAGACCCATATCAGGGAAAAGGGTCTGGAGAGAGCTGAGGTAGGAGAGAAAAGGAAGCTTGATGGATCTTCAAGGTCCAACAAGAAAAGAAAATTCTTAAAGTCAGGTTATAAGAAATTTGGAGGAGGAGGAGGAGGTGAAGCAAGATGGTGTGATAAGAGCAAAAAGAAGCACACTAGAAAATGTAGTGAGGAGGTGACTTGTTACAAGTGTGGGAAGACTAGGCATTACGCCAATGAGCGTGATTCCATCAAGAGAGTGTTTTATGGATGTAACAAAGAAGGGAATATTGCAAAGGACATCCTGAAGAGGAAAGAGGCAACAAGGCATAATGTTCCACCGAGGCCAAAGGCAAGAGCATTCCAGATAACCCTGGAGGCAGCAAAGGATGCATCAGATGTCACTTTGGCAGAAGACTAGCATTGCCTGTAGATAAACTTGATAATGCTCTAGTTTTAGAAGTTTCCACGGGCATGTGTTTTCCCCAAATTCACGGCCAGAAGCGACTAATTTTTTATACTTTATTTGAAAATCAGAATATCCTTTTAAAGAAAAATGTTGCGGATTTTGTTTCTAGTAAAACATGACAAGTACGTTATCAAAGAATTTTCGAAGAAATGTATTTTATTCATTTTAAAACATTGGGATGTCATCATCAATATAGAAACATAAGCATAAACATACCATACATTCATTTACACTAGTGATTTACATCTCCTTAATCTCTCAGTGTAATGTAACTTCATATCGACACCTGTGATACACATAAAATGAATAGATCAGGTTGGTAAACCTGGTGAGTACATAGGGATTTCAATCCCACAATGTTATATCATATTTATATAATTTTGAACTCACAAAATATATAATTTCATCATATATAAGCAAGTCTTACCCTACCCTGTCAATTCTCACAATGGCACTATCCATACTCTCGGACCTTAAATTTACCTCTTTACTTAATCCATACTTCCGGATCTAATCCATGCTCTCAGATCAATAATTTTGCCCATTCCATACTCTCGGACTGGGGACATTTGTCTATGTCTAAATCCATACTAGCAGATTAATGACAAATAACTATGTCTTATTCATATTCTCGGACTAAGAACAAATGACCATGTCTAATCCATGCTCCCGGATCAATGACATATTTTTAAAGTTCAATTCTATACTTATATCTCACTCATACTCATAAGAAGATACTAACCAATCTTCCTCATAATTAATTTAGGTTTAGTCTTTATCCTAAATCATCATATATTATCAGGTATGGTCTTTAACACGTATTTCCAGGTAACATCAAACAATAAACACATAAGCATATATTTAATACTTCAATCAATACTTGTATTAAAATCATGTTCATGAAAGGGACTATGCACTCACTTGTTGAAGTGATGATTCCAAACTCGGGCAATGCTTCGCTTCTAACGATTCTATTTTCCTTCGACGAAACCTAACATTATTATTGCTAAGTTTTTGTCTAATCTTTATTGCGACTAACTATTAGTCTAGATTCATCATTAACTTCAAGTCTACTTTTATAATCTATCAAGTAAGGAACAACCATGCAGGATCATAGCGGAGTTAGGGTCCATTTGGTATACGAAGTATACTGTTTGGAAATCCCACTTTAAACACCTCACTAAACCACATCCTAGACATCATCCACGTAAGTAGATCAATCAATGTAATGACTTTGAATCACTGATAAATATTTTTTATAAGTTCATAATAGCAATAATGAACTTAAACATAAGTTATACTTAAAGTAGGGTAAGCATAAGTCACTTACCGGGGGGTTTGTCTAGGAACCGGGCTCTGCGGGGGCACAACTTCTGAGCCAAAATCTCTTTTTCTCAGAGCCATCTGGCGCTTCGGACCTTTCTTCTAGCACTAGGAGAGTTTCCTAGGTCTTTGAGGGGGGGGGGGGGGGGGAGGTTTAGAGTGAGAAAGAAAGAGTGGAAGGTGTGAGAAATGAAGGCACCTTCGCATGCTATTTAGAGTGTAAAATACTGCTCAAATCTTCGAGTTGGGGCCTCCAACTTGTCAAGTTGGTGCCACATGTCACCCTCTGGTGGCAAGGCTTGAGGAGAAAGCAATGACCCATATTTAGCCATGTCACCTTCTTCGTAGTAGCACCCTACCGACTTCTAAACCCCGTAACTTTCGCATACGAGCTCTGGTTTTGATATTATTTATATCCACGTGTAGGTATTGACAATATTTACAACTCTCCTTTTGACTCTGTTGGCTACTTCTTGACCGATTTTAAATTTAATAGTATGAGAAGATTATATTATTAAATGACCGTGTAAAATTCATAACTTCTAGATACAGACTCCATTTTTGACTGTCTTTTTATTTTTGTGCTCCTATTAATGAGATATTCAATTCTCATTTAGGTTATGTCGGCTAAAAATCGCTCAATCTAACATTCGAATTCCAGGTTGTATACTGTTATGCGAAATCTTATAAAAATCATAACGTCCTCATACGAAATCAGATTTTGATGTTCTTTTTATGCACTCTCTTGGTTTAACATATACTACAAATTTTATTTATATATCTAAGGCTAAAAAGTAGTTTATCAAAAATTCACTTTTTACGATTCCCGGTGTCGTGCCGGTTTTTGCCGTAAAACTTCAACTGGTCATAACTTCTTCGTTATAACTTGGATTTCGGTGTTCTTTATATGTACGGAACCTTTGTGAAATATACTATAACTTGGTTAAAATTATTTATTTTAAATAATCTTCTATTAAAAAGTCATTTGTAATGCTTATTATGTTTAAATTGACTAGCCCGAATTTGCGGGCGTTACAATTATCTCCCCCTTAGGATGATTACGTCCCGAAATCATCAACGAAAAAGGGCTTCTGTAATGACTCCATATGTTATCTCTTCATCCTAGGAAATAAATTCGAATAGGTATGTAACTCTTGGACTTCTTGACCGCAGGCGGTGCTCAATCTTGCACCCACTCTTTATCCTATGTTGGACTTCCAGTCGTAACCATCGAGTTACAAAATCGATTCTGATAGGAGACTCCTACTTCTTCTTAAACAGAATCTTCTTAAGGGAAGCTCTTTTATTCCCACAATATACCGATGGGTCATATTGTAATGACCTCTCATTGTATGATGCAACGCTTAGACTCGGGTCTTTTAGAGTCAAATTACAGAACGAAATATACCTTCCTTCATATTCTAATGCGATATAATTACATTCTAGCATGTAGCACCACAAGCTTCTTACTTTAACGACTATTCTCGATACTTCTATTGATCACTTCGATTATCTTTCACGTCAATCTTTTGTCTTAAGTCAGATGCTACATCGATCTTGGTTGTTTAAACCGTGTAACATACTCACCTTAGTCGGACTCGATATGATATGGCCACTAGGGTTGGAATAATAATCATCTTCTCAGCCATTACCAAAAAATGGTAACGACATACATGAACAAAACAGAATCAATTACTAGTGCCTTGGTAACCTTGTGACTTTCCCTGATCCAAGCGTAAGTCTTGTGCTTCCAGTAGTATAGGCCTCTACTACCATTCACACCTACTCATACTCATCCCAAGTATTGTCTCGCAGTTTTACCAAGTTATTATCATAAAAACAATTTGAACACATACAATTGTGTCCAAATAATCATTAAATTTTCCTAGACTCTACTAGGACTTCTTTTATGCGTATCTTCAATCATCAATTATGTTTCAACTCGGTTGATGGTGGAAATGCCATACGATGGGTCAACTTCAGGAATTACACCAATCGTTCCATCATCCTACCAATCGAAGGTGTACTTTAGACATACCATACTCCACTGAATGTACTGTTATTTTATCATACATATTCTAATGGCAAGATACCACTCTTATGATATCTTTTGATAGGTGTCATTCACTATCATAAGCCTTTTCATTTCTACCATTTACTCAATTCTCTATGAGTGTTCACCATGATGTTGTGTTCATAGAAGCATGCATTTAGTGCATCAAGACGAGAGTATAGATAAAGAAGGTTTAGACACGTAATCCTCCTTATTACTCCAAAAAGTTACATGCTAGTTCTAATACCATATTAAAACCTTTAGAAATATTAACACATAAAGTTCCCATATCCGGTCGACAAATGACCATAGATTCAATCAAATGATAACATCATATAGCATCACGAATCATTTAGCATATAAAAGCATTTTAGGCATCATCCTTAAATAAGATAGTGCTCGTGTCTATTCAGGTATACTACCTAAAATATATTAGACACACTCCTCACGATCATCGCTTAACATTCTAAGTTTAATTCTAGATATTTCCTACAATTCCTAGTTCACTTAAACTAATGCTATGATACCAACTGTGACATCCCCAAATTCACGGCCAGACAACACCGATTTGTTTATGCTTTATTTGAAAATCAGAGTATCCTTTTAAAGAAAAATGTTGCGGAATTTGTTCCCAGTAAAAGATGAAAAGTACGTTATCAAATCATTTCGAAAGAATTGTATTTTATTCATTTTAAAGCATTGGGATGTCATCGTCAATATAAAAGCATAAGCATAAACAAACCTTACATTCATTTACACTAGTAGTTTACATCTCCTTAATCTCTCAGTGTAATGTAACTTCATATTGACACCTGTGATACAAATAAACTAAGTGGGTCAGGTTGGGAAACGTGGTGAGTACATAGCGATTTCAATCCCACAATGTTGTATCATATATATAACTTTGAACTCACAAAATATACAATTTCACCATATATAAGCAACTCTTACCCCACCCCGTCAATCCTCACAACGATACTATCCATACTCTCGGACCTTAAATTTTACCTCTTTACTTAATCTATACTCCCGGATCTAATCCATGCTCTCGGATCAATAATTGTACCCATTCCATACTCTCGATCGATTTTGAATTTTAGAGCATGAGAATATTATACAGTTAAACAACCAGGTAAAATTCATAACTTCTACATACGGACTCCGTTTTTTACTGTCTTTTTATTGTTGAGCTCCTATTAATGAGATATTCAATTCTCATTTAGGTTGTGCCGGCTAAAAATCGCTTAATCTGAAATTCGAATTCCAGTTGTATACGGCTATGTGAAATCTTATAAAAATTATAACTTCCTCATACGAAGTCAAATTTTGACATTCTTTTTATGCACGCTCTCGGTTTAACATATACTACAATTTATATATATATATATATATATATATATATATATATATATATATATATATATATAAGGCTAAAAAGTAGTTTATCAAAAATTTACTTTTTACGATTCCCGGTGCCATGTCGGTTTTGCCGTAAAACTTTGACAGGTCATAACTTCTTCGTCATAACCTTTGTGACATATAATATAACTTGGTTAAGATTATTTATTCTAAATAATATTCTATTAAAAAGTCATTTTGATGCTTATTGTCTCTTAATTGACTAGCTTGAATCCGAGAGCGTTACATGGCAAGTTCATACCTGTTAATGAATGCATTAAAAACATCGTCATTGACTTGAACGGGAATAAATTCCATGAGGAGTTGTTGCCCATTGAGTTGAACGGTTTCGACATCGTACTGCGAATGGATTGGCTTAGTGCAAATGATGTCGAGATACTATGCAATAAGAAGATGGTGAGAGTAAACCCACCCAAAAAAGAGTCATTTACGGTTTATGGGGACTAACATAGAGTAAATTCTGGAATCATTTCCCTGATGAAATCCAAAAAATGTGTGTCAAAGGATGCACATCATACTTGGCATTTGTGATTGATGCAAAGAAGGAGAAGAAGGAGATACAAAGAATACCAGTGGTATATGACTATCCGTAATTCTTTCTCGAAGATCTTCCTGGATTGCCCCCTAATAGACAAGTGGAGTTTCAATTAGACTTGTTGCCAAGATCGACTAGTGAAAGCACCATACCGATTAGCACCGACAGAGATAAAGGAGCTTATGATGCAACTTTAGGAGTTGTAAGACAACGGTTTCATTAGACCTAGTTCATCACCCTAGGGAGTTCCAATGTTATTCGTGAAGAAGAAGGATGGAAGCATGAGGATGTGCATAGACTATAGAGAGTTGAACAAGGAAACGATAAAGAACAAGTATCCATTTCCATGGATTGATGACCTATTTGATCAACTGCAAGGTTCGAGCTATTTCTCAAATATCAATCTTAGGTCGGGATATCATCAGCTAAAGGTGAGGAGCAAGATATTGAGAAGACCTCATTCAAAACGAGATACGAACACTATAAGTTCTTGGTTACGTCATTTTTAATAACCAGTGCTTCGGTAACATTTATGGATTTGATGAACAGGGTTTGTAAACCATTCCTCCATAAATCTGTGATAGTGTTCATAGATGACATACTCATTTACTCAAAGAGCCAATAGGAGCATGGAAAGCACTTGCGTGAAGTATTATAAGTTCTAAAGAAGGATAAGTTGTATGAAAATTTATCAAAATGTGATTTTTGGATTAGAGAAGTCCAATTCTTAGGTCATGTGCTTAACCAAGAGGGGATAATGGTTGACCCGGCAAAGATTGTAGTTGTGATCAAATGGGAACATCCAAAAAGTCCCACTGAGTTTCGAGGTTTTTTGGGATTAACAGGATATTACTGAAGATTTATCCAAGGCTTTTCTTCGATAGTTGCTCCATTGACAGATTTGAACCATAAAGGAGATACATATACATGGAGTGGAAACATGATGAAGCATTCGAGAAATTAAAGAAGAAGTTTTGTGAAGCATCAATTCTTTCTTTACCTGACGGGGTTGAATACTTTGTAGTCTATAGCGATGCATCTGTAGTTAGGTTAGGTTGTGTTCTAACCCAAAGAGATAAAGTGATAGCATATGCATCCCAACAATTGAAAGAGCACGAAAAGAACTAGCCCAATCATGATCTGGAGTTGGCAGTATGGAGGTGTTATGTTTACGGCACAAAGTGCAAACTCTTCACTGATCATAAAAGTCTCCAGTATCTCTTTGATCAAAAGGAATTGAATGTGAGGCAACGAAGCTGGCAAGAGTTGCTCAAGGATTACGACTGTAAGATACTTTACTAACTTGGTAAAGCAAATGTCATAGCTGATGCTCTAAGTTGAAAAGTAAACTTGGAAGAAAGAGACCTAAAGCGTTAAGAGTAGAAGTTGTCTCAACGATTGTGGAAAACATCAAGAAAGCTCAGGAAGTATCTTTGGAGAAAATTGACCAAAAGGAAGTATACCATCCATAAACTTTCATAAAATTTAAACTTTTCAAAACAACATTTTTTCTATGGAAGTGTTTACAAAATCCAATGTGTCCAAACATTATCTAAAATCAGAATTATTCTCAACATATTTTTCAAAACTTTGTCATTATCAGAGTATCCTAGAAATCATAAGTCCAAAAACGTGAGGATGTGTACGGTCACACCTTCACCCTAACAAGATCGGCCGAAGTTCCTAAAACCATAAACCAAAACAATAAGCACGAAGCTTAGTGAGTTCCCCCAAAGTACCAACACACAAACATATAACATATACCAACAACATCATGCATACAGAGCCTTCAACATGGCTGGACTGCCTCGTTGGGCCTTCAGCCTATCTGGACCGCTCATAGAACCTTCAACATGATTGGACTGCCTCACCAGGCCTTCAGCCTATCTGGACTGCTCACAGAACCTTTAGCATGACTGAACTGCCTCTCTAGGCCTTCGGTTGATCAGGACCATTCTCCAGGACTTCAGCCTGACTGGTACGCCCTACTGGCCTATAGTCTAGTTGGGCCACCCTGGGTTTGTTGTCCTTAAGCACATAACATGTTTGCCTCAACCCAACCACACACAACATGTCAATGTATACATATCCAAAACATATATAGCCCTAGTAAGCCATAAAAACATATTGATATAAACATTACCGGGTTTGTTGACTGGGAGCACAAGGCAGTACAATCTCAACCCATCCACACCACGACATCATATACACACCTAAACATATAACCAATCAACAGACAATCAGGCAGATCTTATAGAACACTAAGCATAGCATCATCCTATCTACTATGACACCGATCTAACAGATTATAACAACATAACAACAACCTATCTACCACGATACCGATCTAAGAGATCATAACAACATGGCAACATCCTATCTACCAGGATACCATCTAACAGATCATATCAACCTAAAAACATGCATAACAGGAAATCAATCCAATATGCCAACATTGGTGCCTTCGACCCACAAGTACATTGAGGAAAACTCACCTCGAATACAGAAGTTTACTGCAAGAATGCTTAGTTGTTGCCTCGACGACACCTCCAATCTATCATACTTGGGTTAAAATGACCATTTTACCCTTGATCCAACATGAACCAAAACTGAGGCCCAATTCCATTAACCGAAAGGTCCAAAACCAGAAGATCCACAAAGACCCACTAGTGGCCCAGTTTTGCAAATTAGGCCCATCCTCATATGAGTCTTATCCTAAACCCATGATTTCCTTTATTAGAATTCACCTCAAGTACCCCTTAGGACAACTTGGTCAAAGACAAAAGTCAAAAAGTCAAGGTCAATGGCCAAGTTGACCCAACTCGCCGAGTTGTTCCTTCAACTCGCCATGTTTTTCCATTTCACTGCAAAGTCGGGAAAAACGGATCCAACTCACCGAGTCCGCTTAAAACCCAGCAGCTTGATATAATAAGCACTTAATCCATAAGGACATGACCCCAAAACCTAGATCTGACTTCCTTTAGTTGGAAAACCACGTAAAGTTGCCAAATTTACGCTCATGAAGATCTTAAGCTTAAATGGACTTAAGAATTGACGTAATGTATGCATGACACCAAAATCCTCATAAAGCTTGGAACTTTAAGCCAAATGAGGCCACAAAATGGCCATATATAAAATGACAATCCATGAAACACTCAAATCCTTTGACAATCCATCAAAGAATCCAAAAATCAAGATAAAACCCCAAAAGAAGAGATCTAATCAATGAAGAAGCAAGTTAAAAGCTTTATACCTCGAAGAGACTGCAATAAGTGGGGAAGTTCTAGATCTAAAGCCTTTCCACCGAGCTAAACACCTTCACTTCAAGGCTCCTTCGAAAGAGTACCAAAAATCAACAATAAAAGCTCTCCACAAGCTCACACACTCAAATATGGAAGATGATACTCAGATTTAGGGTTTCAGAATAGAGGAGGATAGTAAGGAGGCCAACTAAGGGACTTAAGGCCTTTAAATAGGGTGCAACTTATGAGTTTTAAGGATAAAAACATTCCTTTGTGTTCATACAACCCTAATTGCTTTGGATCTAAGTTTTTCTCTAGTTATACATCTAAATAGAAGTTCCAAAGCAATAACCCTAAACTAGCATACAATTTTCGAAATTAATATGAAAACTAGGGTTTGATTGTTACCTCTCTTGTTATCTAGTAATAACAAGTAATCCAATGATGATCTTAACTCTCGAAAGCTTGAGTGCCTCACGTGTTGCACCTCTAATGGAATCACAAACACCAAGAGTAACGGATGAGTGAGAGAGGGGCAGAAATCGAGTAGGGTTTCACTTATGTTAAGCAGTGGCCGATTTCAAGAGGTGTAGGGGTCTTTATATACTTGTGGCTGCTAGGATTTCCTGGTGAAACCCTAATTCCTTACTTAGGCTCCAAGAAGCCCATGGACCTCCTTTCTGTAAGGCCTTGGACGATTTCTATAGGGCCTCCTATAGATTCCGTCGAACCCTTTCAAAGGGAGTCCATCATCCAATTACTCCAACTATCACTGATTTGTAATATCGGTCCCCGTACTTTTAATTAGTCCCTTTAATCCAAAAATTAATACCAAATTAATTTTTGATTAAATAATATGATTTCCCATTAATATATTATTCTTAACATATATTAATAAATCATTAATTAACCTCTCTCTCCAAAGTCATCCTATCAAGTTGTTATGGTGAAGGCAACCCAAAAGGACCATGCTACTATCAGATCAAGTACATACCAATTATAGTTATAGGCTTAGACACCTAATCGAACAGTCTCCCACTTGGATAAGTCTAATAACTAAAGTTGCAAGTATATCTTCAGAATCTGACTAGCAATTGTAGCTTTCAAAAGCGGTCGTCAAACTCTGACCTAATCAATGACGCGTCCTTTAGATAAGGGGTCATATAATCCTCCGTTCTACAAAATATCGCGTGGAGAAAGACATGGAACATAATCATTCTCAATGTCCAAAAATGTGTTTCCTAATTTGTGATTTGTTTGACATAGAACTTAATTGAAAACATCAACTCAGTCCTGACTGGGCCTGACACATAAGTCAACAAAAAATCATCTAGGGGCCCATGATATCGCTTTTACCCCTTAGGATAAAAGGAACATATAAACTTTGACTTATATGCTTATACTATTTACTCATCAAATCGTACACAACAATGTGTTCTATAACACTAAGTTACTGATGCATTTACATATTATCAATGCACAACCCATTCGTAAACAAGAACCCATATATCTTGGTTTAAAGATTATACGATATTATAATCTCATAATCACTCATGATAAATTCCATGAAGTGATTCAAATGAGCATGTTTTTAATCCAATACTCAAATCCTAATTCAAGAGTACTCATGAACGTTGCAATAAACCTTTTCTATGTCTAAGAACTTAGATAATATACAAGCCAATTCATGATAGTCTTCATTCACTACTTACTTCTAAAGTATGATCGACTATGGATAATTTGAACAATTCAATTATTCAGAAAGTAAAACATGCAAAGTGAAATACAAGATAAACAATTGGCAAAAGACAGTAAAATTTACTCATAAATAAATCTTCCATTACTTAATCATCAAATGTTAATTACTTTTAAATTGTTACAAGTTTCTAACTATCTATCTAATCACTAAAACTAATATCATCCTTCAGACCAATGCTCCTTGCACGCTGAACGTGCTTAATCCTACTCAGACCCTTTGTGAGGGGATCTACAGGATTCTCTTCTGACGATACCCTCTTGACCACGAGGAGTCCTTCTTCTATACGATGTCTAATAAAATGGTATTTTTTGTTGATATGCCTGGATCTGCCACGATCCCTTGGTTCCTTGGTTAAGGCAACCGCTCCTTCATTATCACAAAAAATTTCCATGGGATCCTTTATGTCTGGCACAACTCCAAGGTCTCTAATGAAGTTCTTCAACCATATTGACTCCTTTGACGCTTCGCTCATGGCTCTGTACTCTGATTCGCACGTTGAATCAACCACGGTCTCCTGCTTGGAACTTTTCCAAGTTATAGCTCCTCCATTCAGGGTAAACACCCAACCCGGATGAGAGTAGAAGTTATCTCTGTTGGTCTTAAAGCTGGCATCACTATACCCCGTCACTCTCAACTCTTCACTTCCACGAAGTACAAGGACCCAGTCTTTAGTCCTTTGTAGATACTTAAGAATGTTCTTAACTGATGTCTAGTGACCTTTACCTAGGTTCCCTTAATATCGACTTACCATGCTCAACGCAAAATCCACATAAGGGCGAGTACATGTCATAGTGTACTTGATCGAGCCAACGGTAGAAGCATATGGAACCCGATTCATTTTCATTATCTCATCATCTATACTCGGACTTTGAGTCTTAATCAACTTGGTATTGCTTTGGATCGATAACTCCCTTTTCTTGGAATTCTCCATGATAAAACGTTTTAACACTTTATCCAAGTAATTACTTTGACTAAGTCCTATTAATCTTTTACTCCTATTTCTCAAAATCCTTATCCCTAGAATAGAAGCAGCTTCCTCTAGATCCTTCATAGCAAAACACCTTCCAAGCCAGGACTTAACTTCTTTCAAAGTCGGAATGTTGTTTCCTATGAGTAGTATATCATCGACATACAAAACTAGAAATATAATTATACTCCCACTAGCTTTGAAATATACACAGGACTCATCCTCACTCCTAGAGAAACCAAACTCTTTGAATTTCTCATCGAAGCAAAGATTCTGTCTGCGAGATGCTTGTTTCAATCCATAGATGGATTTATCAAGCTTGCACACTCTATTAGGGTATTTAGCATTCACAAATCCTTCTGGATGACACATGTAAACGTCTTCAGCTAGCTTCCCATTAAGGAAAGCGGTTTTGACATCCATTTGCCAAATTTCATAATCACGAAATGCAACGATAGCTAACATAACCCTAATAGCCTTGATCTTGGCTACTGGTGAGAAGGTCTCATCATAGTCAACCCCTGGGGTTTGAGTAAAGCCCTTCGCAACTAGTCGTGTTTTGAACGTATGCACCTTTCCATCTATGTTGATCTTCTTCTTGAAGATCCATTTGCACCCAACTGTCTTTCGACCTGGTACATTGTCACCCAAGTTCCAAACTTGATTGTCATACATGGACTGGATCTCGCTGTGCATCGCCTCTTTACATTTAGCATAAGTCGGGCCCGTCATTTCTTCCTTGTAGTTAGTAGGCTCATCCAAATTTACCAGTGTACTATCATTGATAAACATATCACCTTTCGTAGTAATTTGGAAACCATAAAACTTTGGTGCCATTCGAACTCGAGTGGAACATTAAAGAGGTTATGATTCGTTAATCGGTTTAACAGGAATCTCTTCCCCTGGTTGAGCACTAGTGTTATACATTCCTTCATTGCTTGAATCTTGAAGATCTTCAAGATCAATTGTCCTCCTACTATCCTCTTGGCATATGAATTTTCTACTCGCGGAAATCCCCTCTTCTTGCTATAAAAACCACGTTATCACTAGGTCTAAAGAAAAGATATCCAAAGGATTTATGTGAGTCTCTCGTCTGACAAAAGCTTCACAGCCCCAAACCTTGATATATGCCAACAAGGGAACTTTCCCTGTCCATATCTTATGCGATGTTTTAGCAACTTTCTTTGTCGGTACTAGATTAAGGATATGGGCGACAGTCTCTAAGGCGTACCCCATAACGATATCGGAAGTGAATCTCGAATCATCATGGAATGAACCATGTCCAACAAGGTTCGTTTATGCCTCTTAACTACACCTTTTAGTTACGGTGTCCCAGGAGGTGTCAATTATGAAACAATTCCACATTCCTTAAGATAGTCGTGGAACTCGATACTAAGATACTCACCATCCATATCGGATCTAAGCATCTTTATCTTCCTGACCAATTGATTCTCCACTTCTTGCTTAAAGTCTTTGAACTTTTCAAAGGTTTCTGACTTATACTTGATTAAGTAGATATATTCATATTTGCTATAATAATCGGTAAAATTCACATAGTAGCGGTTAGCATCCCTTGGATATGAAGGTCCCGCACACATCTGCATGTATGAGATCCAACAATCCCTCACCTCTTTCACAAGTACCAGTGAAAGGTGATTTAGTCATCTTTCCAAGCCTCGCACGTGTCATTTGACCTAAGGTCAAATGGCTCCTACACTCCATACTTTTGGAGTTAGGCTATGCGCTTCTTGTTGACATGTCCAAGATGACAATGCCACAAGCATGCCTTTTTTAAACCATTAAACGAATCAATATGCAACACATTATTTCCTAAGTTATCTACAACCATCAAAGTTTCATATACACCATTACAAGGCAATGCTTCAAAATAAAATAAACCATTATAATGAGCATTAATAGAACCAATTTCATTATTAAATGAAAATCTAAAACCTTGTTTGTACAAACCATGAAAAGAAACAATATTCCTAGTCATTTATGATGAGTAGCAACAATCATTCAGATCTAATCCTTAACCCACTACTAAGCACTAAAGAATAAACTCTAATTATAACACCCGGTTTCAGATTTGCCTTATGAATTGGGGCTGCAGCTCAATCATCAGTTTTTGTGGGGATTAGAACTTTGGGAAAGGAATGATTTAGCCATTTCGGATGTCGATTCTAAGATTCAAATATCTAATTTTGTCTTCGGGAGCCAAGGGTATGACTGTAAATTGATATCTCATGTTTTCGGTCTTATTCAGAAGGTCTTAAGGCTTGGGTGTATGGTTAGAAGCGTAATACTTCTCACCACCTTTTCATGGATATAAGGTTCATCGGAAACGGACCTCGAATGAGGGAGTTGTGATAGTTTGAAGGATTTGGTAGTTTGGTCCCTGGATGGAAAAGCTTGCATTTCAGCACATGCATGCAAGATGGCAACACATGACTATGCCCAACGTAAGCTGGGGTACGCCCAGCGTAGTGCTGGATAAATGGGATGTGAGATAGGAGATGTATGCCCAGCGTACATCCAGGATGTTCAAACCTAATTTACAAGGGTTAGCTCACCATTTAAAGCACCTTAAGTCAAAGGGGGTGTGCCTCTCTTTCATTCTTAGAGCCTTAAACCCTAATTTCGAGTGATAGCTTCATCTAAGAGTGTTAAGAGCTTTATGGGTGCACTTTCGTGGTTTTTGGTGCATTTTAAGAAGTGAAAGCTCATTACAATGTGGGGATTCAAGGGAGGACTTGTGGATCTGGACTTCTTGCTACATTTTCAGCTTAATGAAGGTAAAAAGTTGTGAGCTTGATCAATAGAAGTTGTTATTTATGAATATGTGGGCCTTTTCTCCCTTTTTGGTCTCATGAGCAACATCTAGTGGTTAGACACAACTTTAGAAACTTTGACTTGCTACTCTTAGCATTTTAGAGGTTATAAGTCCATAAAGTTGTCATCTTTGAGGCTAGAAACCATTCATGCATGTTCTAGATGGGTATTATAGGGTTAAGTTGGTCATTTAGTCCCTCTCAGTCATGAAAATGCATAAAGGTGTCGACTTTATGCATTAAGAGCTTCATTTGGGGGTTTCCTAGAGTTTAGATGCAAAGTGCTTAACTGGTTAAGTCACAAAAGGAGTTTGGTGGGTCTGCAGGTATGTCCCACGTAGGATGATGTACGCCCCGTGTTCCGAGTCGATAACCTCATAGACGGTCAATGTGAAATGAGGGTTTGCCTAATGTACCGAAGGGGTACGCCCCGTATACGCCTCTGATTAGAGTTTTGGACATTAGGCTTCGGGTTTGGGCCATCTGTTTGGGCTTAGATTCTTGTGCCCTAATGGACTATCAGATTGGTTGTGTTCTTGTCTAATTGAAGGATTGGACCTTTAAACAAGGCCCAATAAGGAGTTTGGGCCCAATTTTTAAAATTGGGCCAGTAGTGGATATTTATGGATATTATAGTTTTTGGTTTGGACCTTAGTTATATGTCTTGTTAAGCCAGGGTTAAAATGGTCATTTTACCCCAAGTGTGGATTATAGATCATGGTTTAGAACCCAATTGCTAATAGGGTGATATTATGGTATTGATAGCTTTAGGAGTTGCCAGAGCAGCAGTTAAGGATTTCTTGAAGTAGACTTCAGCAGTGCGAGGTGAATTACCTTCGAGTAGGTGTGGGTCGAAGGCACCAATGCATGCCCACTAGTATTGATTATAGTTGAGATGATTGTCTTAGTGATAATTATCTGGTATGCCACTATCTGTTATGCTTTATGTGCTAGTATGTTATGTTATTATGTGATAGTGTTAGGAAGGGTAGGTTAGACCCCGTAGCCAGTTGAGACATACCGGAGGGTAGGTCGGGCACCCAGATATGTTGGACAGTATGTTATGCTATGTTATTATGTCGTAGAGTTAGGGGTGAAATAGTCCTCGGTTACCGGCCAATATAACCGAAAGGGTAGGCCAGCACCCTGATATGCTAGGCAGTATGTGATTTATGTGTATATGCTAGGGTATTATTGTTGGATAAGGTGTCTAAGTCCATAACTATTTCTGGTATGTACTTGACCCGACCCGGCATGGTCCATTTGGGTTGCATGGCACCATGCAATTGGATAGACTAAATGAGAGAAATAACACTTGGAGATTATTAATATATTATAAGTTCTAATATATTAATAATATTATTTGATTAGTTTGATCAAGAATTAATTTAGAATTAATTAAGTGATCAAAAGATAACTAATTAAATATATGGGTTGATTAAGTAAATCATCCATATCTTGTATAGTGGGCTAAAAGGCTCCATGGATCATCAAGTTGGGTTCCACCCATAGGATGCTCCATGGATGCTCCATGGGAGTTACAAACCCATGGGTCATGGAAATGAAGAGTCATGACACATTAGGGTTTAACCCTAGGTGTGTCAACACTATATAAGTAACATGATCTCCTCCCAAATCGGTTACACTGAGATATAGAGGGCTTGGCCGATTTTGTGAAGTGAGTATACTCTCATAAGTTCTTCCAAGAGCATTTGGTGTTGTGTGAAGCATTTGAGGCATCACACTTGGGGTGCTAGGCTCACAAGGTTTCAAGGAACACAAGCAACAACAAGGTATGTTATTCTATCTATACTTTATGTTAAAATTGTTCCCCATGTATGCTAGATAGGAATATAACCTTGGAATTCAACTTTGCATGACAAATTAGACAAACATAGATCCAAGGTTATTAGGGTTGCATGAACACTTAGGAAGTGTTAGAATGCTCAAAACCCATCAGTGGTATCAGAGCCTAGGCTTGTTTGCTCTTATTTGTGCTTAAAAGTTGAAAAACAGAATCGGAAATCTTGCTGTCTGCGAATGGACTCGTCGAGTCTATAGGGGGGACTCGTCGAGTTCATGTGTATCTTCAACCAACTCGGCGAGTCATGTTCATGCACTCGGCGAGTAGGGTCGAATGAGTGCAGAATTTCGATTCAGTTGCTGGAAAATGAATTAGAAACATTACCCTAAACTGTTTTAGTAAATGTAAACTTGTTTTTGGTGGTGTAATGTCTTGCTAATTCATTTACAACAACTAGTTATCAAAATTACAAAGTTTTATGTAATTTTTTATTGTGTTCATATTCATGTTCTTGTTCTTATGATGTTTTAGATGATCATAGGAATTATTTGTAACCTATTTGGTAGTTTAATTCTTGATCATAATGTGTTTTAATGGAGTCCATAACTTATCCTTAAGTTATGGAAAACCAAGAGTCACACTTGAGTTAAAACCATTAAGAAAACACAAGAGTTATAAAAATGAAGAGCCTTCATTTTTATTACTCTATTAAACTCATAAGTTACAAGAAATGAAAAGTTTTGAAAGTTACAAAACTTGCCCTCAAGTTTTGGAACAAGTAAAGTTAAGTTAAAACTTTAAGTTCCAACCCCTAGAATTTTAAAAGTTAAAATTCAACCCTTATACTTATATTATGATGATTTAATAATTATATATATATGTATAAGAACAAGTCGTCTTACCGCTAGTACGCCTCATTCACGAAGCCGGTCTATAAGGTGGGTATAAGGTTGTTGCCTATAAAATGGTGACTTAATGGGTGTATATTCTCACCCACCGCTTGCTTGACTGGTGGAGGGTCGTTAGCCGAACGGGTAAGACAAGGACTTATAAAATTCTCATTCAAAGTATGATGAATATATAAAGTAACTAAATGTTTATTAAATTCCCAATCTTAGTTACTTTAGGAAAAATGTGAATAAGGTGCTAATCCATGAAATTACACTTTACACTTTGTCTAAGTCGTTGGTGGAGCGTGTGTGGTTAACCGGCACACTAACTTGGACTTAACAAGGTAGGTAAAGGGTGACTTAAGGTTTATTATAGTATCGGTGGAGCGTGTGTGGTTTACCGGCACATCGATTGAGTGATAAACTTTAAGGGTACCAAGTGATTTGCATGGTTACTTCACACCTCGTTTTGTGATCCTCGGCATCCCAGTCACAAAACCTGGAGGGCACTCCCGAGATTGAAACATGCCTTTGAAAAGTTCATTGGATCTCAAAGAATCTAGGAATTTCTAAAACCAATAAAAACTAAATATTTAATATTTCGGTTTTCGTGGTGGAAATTGGTGAATCGTCATTCACCTACCTTTCAAATATGGTATAGCTTAGATTACGGCATACCTCTTCTAAGTTATATTATATTGTGATTGGATCCTAGCCTTAATATTACATTTGGGTGTTTTATTAAGGACTCTCTTAAATCTAAACTAAACTTGTTCTTCTTTTTTTAGATGTCTTTGTTGGGTTTTTGCCATAAGAACTTTCCTATGTGCGCATGCAAAACCCTAATGCTTGGATCTAGGCTTTCTAATAAACATGCTTTTGAAACCAAGACTTCTAATGGCTAATTAGGTTAAACAACAACATTAATACATATCTAGAATCATACCTTTGAGTTCCTTGGTGATCTTCTTGTCTTGGAGCTTCTAGAGTCACAATTGTCACTCCTCTAATGGCTTACAAACACCAATAGCAAGCAAGATGATTTAGGAGAGAGGAGAGGGGATGGAATTCGACCAGAAGTTCCTTGCTTTAGGTTCTGAAAGGTTTTCCACGAATTCCACATCCCAAGGGCCTATTTATACCTTTAGACTCCTTAAGGGTTTCACCCTAAACCCTAATTGGATAATCTTCACTTAAGGCTATCCAAATCCATTCCATAGATATCCTTATGGACTATTTTGAGCTATCCTAAAGCTCTTAGAAACCGTCCAAAGTCCATCCTAATGGATTTATAGTCTACAGTCTAACTATCAAACAATTGACAGTTTATACCCTCTTATTTAATTAATCTCTTTAAGTCACCAAATTAATACCAATTAATTTATGACTTATATTAATCAAATAGCTAAATATTATTCCTCATAACATTTACTCTCTCTTAACAAATCATCCTTCAAGTTGCTATGGTGAAGGCAACCCAAAAGGACCATGCACAACCGAATATAGTTATAGCCTTAGACACTATTCCAACAGTCTCCCACTTGGATAAGTCTAGTAACTATACAAGTATAATACGGTTTGCAATCGTAGCTCTCAAAGACGCTGTCAACTCTGATCTAATCAATCTTGTCCTTTAGATAAGGGATCGTACAGTCCTCTGTTAGATATCATGCTGACAATCCTATGGAATGGTTAGTCTAGCATTTAGATTTCTCGATCTTTGATTTATTTGACATAGAACTTAATCGAACACATCAATTCAGTTCTGACCGGGCCCGGCACATAAGTCAAATCAAATCATCGAGTGGCCAAGATATCTCTTCTACCCTCTTAGGATAAAATTTACAGATAAACTTCGACTTATATGCATTCACTTATTCATTAACCAACTATACACAACAATGCGTTTTATAACATCAAGTTACTGATGCGTTTTCGCATTATCAATGCACAATCAATTAACAAATAATAAACCATATATCTAGGTTTTAAGACCATATGATATTATCGTCTTGCGATCACCTTTTATATCATATTCCATAAGGTGATTCCAGCAAGCGCGGGTTTATTCCAATGCTCAAAACCAGTTCGTAAGCACTCATGAACGTTGCAGCAACTCTTGCTATGTCTAACACCATTTAGACACTCTACACACCAATTCACGACAATATTCATTCATATCTACTCCCAACATATGAACGATTGTGGACCATTTGAATAATTCGATTATTCCTAATAAACTCAATTATTCTGGAAGTCAAAACATGCAAAGTGAAACAATAGTTAAACAACTAACATGTGATAGTAACTTTACTCATAAATAAAACTTCTTTATTTAATCATCAAATGTTAATTACAATTATCTATTATACGTTTCTAATACAATCTAATCTATGCTAATATCATCCTTCAGCCCAATACTCCTAGCATGCTGTAAGTGCTTAACCCTACTCAGTCCCTTCGTAAGCGGATCTGCTGGGTTATCTTCTGATGATATCCTCTTCACTACGAGTTGTCCTTCTTCTACACGATGTCTAATGAAGTGATATTTTCTGTCGATATGTCGAGATCTACCATGATCCCTTGGTTCCTTGGTCAAGGCAACCGCACCTTCGTTATCACAGAAAATCTCCATGGGCTCCTTTATGGCCGGCACAACTCCAAGATCACCGATGAAGTTCTTCAGCCATATTGCCTCCTTCGACGCTTCGCTCGCTGCGATGTACTCTGATTCGCACGTTGAATCAGCTACGGTTTCCTGCTTGGAACTTTTCCATGTCACTGCTCCTCCATTTAGGGTAAAGACCCAGCCCGACTGCGAACGGTAGTTGTCCCTGTCGGTCTGAAAGCTGGCGTCACTATATCCTCGCACCTTCAAGTCATCACTCCCTCCAAGGACTAAGAACCATTCTTTCGTCCTCCGAAGGTACTTAAGGATGTTCTTCACCGCAATCCAATGTGCTTTGCCAGGGTTCCCTTGATATCTGCTAACCATGCTCAAAGCGAAGGCTACATCAGGGCGAGTACAAGTCATAGCGTACATGATTGAGCCAACTGCGGAAGCGTATGGTACTCGGCTCATTTCTGCTATCTCGGCTTCGGTACTCGGACTTTGAGTCTTACTCAACTTGGCATTTCCTTGTATCGGTAGTTCTCCCTTCTTTGAGTTTTCCATACTAAAACGTTTTAGTACCTTCTCCAAGTAAGTATTCTGACTAAGTCCAATTAGTCTCTTACTTCTTTCTCTTACTATCCTTATTCCCAATATGTAAGAAGCCTCTCCGAGGTCCTTCATAGCGAAGCACTTCCCGAGCCAGGACTTAACCTCCTGCAAAGTCGGGATGTCGTTTCCTATGAGTAATATGTCATCGACATATAGAACGAGGAAGCTTACTACACTCCCACTGGCTTTGACATATACACAAGATTCGTCTTCGCTTCGTACAAATCCAAACTCTTTGACTTTCTCATCGAAGCAAAGATTCCATCTGCGAGACGCTTGCTTAAGTCCATAAATGGACTTCTCAAGCTTACACACTCTATTCGGATGCTTCGGATCCACAAACCCCTCTGGCTGAGCCATGTAAACATCCTCAGCCAACTTTCCGTTAAGGAAAGCGGTCTTGACATCCATTTGCCAAATCTCATAATCATGAAATGCGGCAATTGCTAGCATCACTCTAATAGATTTAATCTTCGCAACTGGTGAGAAGGTCTCATCATAGTCAACTCCGGGAGTTTGAGTAAAGCCCTTCGCAACCAATCGCGCTTTGTATGTGTGTACGTTCCCATCCACGTCGGTCTTCTTCTTGAAGATCCACTTGCACCCTACGGTCTTACGTTCGGGCACGTAATCAACCAAATTCCAAACTTGGTTATCGTACATGGATTGGATCTCGCTATCCATCGCCTCTTTCCATTTCGCAGACTCCGGGCCTGCCATGGCTTCCCTATAGCTATTAGGTTCATCAAGATTTACTAGTGTACCATCACTAATATACGTGTCCCCTTCGGTAGTAATATGAAAACCATAAAACTGGGGTTGAACTCTAAATCTATCGGAACGTCTAAGAGGTAAGGATTCGTCAATCGGTTCAACCGGAGTTTCCTCCTCGGGTTGAACGCCAACGGTAGAGGTTCCTTCATCTATCGATTCTTGAATCTCTTCAAGTTCGATTTTCCTCCCACTGTCTCCTTGGCTTATGAGTTCTCGCTCTCGGAAAACTCCTCTCCTCGCAACAAAGATAACATTATCTTTCGGTCTATAGAAGAGATATCCAAAGGAAGTTTGCGGGTAGCCGATGAAAATACATCGCTCACTTCGAGGTTCAAGCTTGTCGTGAGTATCTCGTCTTACGAAAGCCTCGCAACCCCAAACCTTGATATGTGCCAACGAGGGAACTTTCCCCGTCCACATCTCGTGAGGTGTTTTAGCAACCTTCTTGGTAGGGACTCGGTTAAGGATATGGGCGGCAGTCTCTAAGGCGTACCCCCAAAAGAAGATAGGTAGTGAAGCACGACTCATCATAGAGCGAACCATATCCAATAAGGTTCGATTACGCCTTTCTGCCACACCATTCAATTGCGGTGTCCTAGGAGGCGTCAATTGCGAAACTATTCCACACTCCTTGAGATAATCGTGGAATTCAAGACTTAGGTACTCTCCTCCTCGATCGGATCGAAGCATCTTGATTTTCCTGCCCAATTGATTCTCCACTTCATTTTTGAACTCTTTGAACTTTTCAAAGGTTTCTGACTTTTGCTTGATTAAATAGATATACCCATATCTACTATAATCATCGGTAAAGGTCACATAGAAGCGGTTCCCATCCTTCGTGGTTGATCTAAAAGGTCCACATACATCGGTATGTATTAGGTCTAATAGTCCCTCACCCCTTTCACAAGTACTCGTGAAGGGTGACTTAGTCATCTTTCCAAGTAAACAAGATTCGCATGTGTCATCTTCCCTAAGGTCGAATGACTCCAACACTCCATCCTTTTGGAGTTGGGCTATGCGTTTCTTGTTGACATGTCCAAGACGACAATGCCACAAGGATGCTTTATCCATACTAGTGGAAGAATCAATATTCAAAACATCATTTCCTAAATTATCAACAATCATAACAGTTTCATATATTCCATTACATGGTATAGCTTCAAAATAAAAGACACCATTTAGATAAGCCAAAATAGAACCATTCTCATTATTAAAAGAAAATCTAAAACCTTGTCTATATAAACCATGAAATGAAATGATGTTTCTAGCCATTTCTGGCGAATAGCAACAATTGTTCAAATTTAAAACTAAACTATTCTTAAGCACCAAAGAATACACTCCAATCTTGGTCACAGGCGACGATCTTCTGTTCCCCATGATTAGATTGATCCTTCCTTGCTCCACATCCCTACTTCCTTTTAGTCCCTGCACATTAGAACAAATGTGATAACCACAACCGGTGTCAAGAACCCAAGAAATAGCATGATTAGAATCGTTAGATTTTATTGCATATATACCTGCGAAAGATGGCTTGATCTTTCCTTCCTTGATGGCTTGCAGGTAATCCGGGCAGCTTCTCTTCCAATGTCCTATCTTGTGGCAGTGGTGGCACTCTGCCTCCTTCGGGTTAGAGCAGGGCTTAGAGGGATCAACTTTTGTCCCACTAGAAGAGGAACCATCTCGGGCTTTCACCTTTCGATAGTTATTTGAAGAAGCTTTCCTCTTCTTTCCCTTCCCTTGACCAATTGCCAAGACAGGAGCAGCAGACGGATTGGGAGTTGGTGCAACAGACTTGTCCTTGAAATTGCTCTCAGCAACCCTCAAGAGACCTTGGAGCTTACTTAGAGTGACCTCCTCTTTGTTCATGTGGTAGGTCATCCTAAATTGATTATACATCGGAGGCAAAGAGTGAAGCACCATGTCGATCGCCAAGTCTTCGCCGAAGTCAACGTTCAACTTGCGAAGGCGGTCGACATACCTTTGCATCTTTTGCAAGTGCACGGTAAGAGATTCTCCATGACCCATCTTAGCGGAAATCATGTTGGTGAAGATCTCGTAACGCTCTTGTCTCGCGTTTTGGTGGTACCTCTCCAACAAGTCTTGATGGATCTCGTATGGATACATGTCCTCGTAGGACTTTTGGAACTCGGAGTTCATGGTGGCGATCATGATGCAATGTACTTTCGTCGCATCTCGCTCATGGGTTTCAAAGGCGGTGATTTCAGCGGGAGTAGCAATTTCGGGGTTGATTTTCTCGAGCTTCTCGTCGAGGACATACTCTTTATCCTCATAGCGAGCAATAGTGCGAATGTATCTTATCCATTCGCCAAAGTTCATCCCATCGAAGGTGACCTTTTGGCAAAGGCTCATCAACGTGAAAGAACTAGCAGCAGCGTTGTTTGCGTTTGACATCTATAGAAAGGACAAAGATAGATTAGAACAAGAATCCCTAATTATCACCCAATAAGAAAAATTAGGGCTAGGATCCAACAATAACATTTACATACTAGAAAAGGGATGCCGTAATCCAACATGCAAATAAATTGAAGGTAAGTGAATGACGATTCACTAATTCTCCATCACAAAACTTAAACTTTTGGTCCTAAGTGTTTTTGAGAATTCCTAGGTTCGGATGAGATTCATTGAACTATTCAATGGCATGTTTAAATCTCGATATGCCCCTCTTGTTTGTGACTGGGATGCCGAGGATCACAAAGCGGGTGTGAATTACCATATAAATTTACATGGTGCCTTCATTGTTATGATCACCTATTCGATGTGCCGGTAAACCACACACGCTCCATCGAACTATGATAAACAATGAATCACCCTTCGCCACCTTCGCTTAGAACCAATTAGTGTGCCGGTAAACCACACACGCTCCACTAACATCTTAGCAAGGTGCAAAGTGTAATTTCATGGAATTGCATCAATTCACTTTTCCTAAAGTAACTAAGATTGGGAAATTTAAAAAAAATTTAGTTACTTCGTATTTCTTATTATACTTTTAATGAGAGGATGAGGTTGCCCTATCCTACCCGTTCGGCTAACGACCCTCCACCAATCAAGCAAGCGGTGGGTGTGAGTGTACACCCATTAAGCGCCATTTTATAGGCCGCAACCTTATACCCACCTTATAGATCGGCTTCGTGAATGAGGCCTACTAGCGGTAAGACTAGCATTTAGTTATACATATATATATTATTCTAATAATGTCATATAAGTATAGGGTTGTATTTTAAACTTTTCAAAATCTAGTGTTTGAAATTTAAGTTGTCTAAATTAAAGCTTTTAATCACAAATTTAAATTTCAAAACTATGGGGTAGGTTTTAAACATTTAAAAACATGGAGGATCAAATAACAAATAATTTCAATTAACAATTAATATCTTAATTATCTTTATTTGATTTATCTTTGATTTCTTTGAGGATAATTACCAAAAAATAATCAAAATAATTAAATAATTATCATATAGGAAAACTAAATATTTAATTAGTTGATAATTACCTTTAACTAGATCAAGATAACACCTATATTTATCAAGAAATCGGATTCATATTGATCTAATTAGTTTATGGAAAGTTTGGATAAGATAAACACAAAGAAATCCCGAATCTGGCCCTTCCTGACGCTTGGACTCGCCGAGTGCACAAGGGGACTCGACGAGTCAGGCCTACTCGACGAGTCCACCATGGAACTCGACGAGTCAGTGACTCAAAACCCTAAAAATCGAATTTTGCAGGTTTGTTTCGGTTATTCAAGCAACAATTTGTAGAAAACCAATCTAGGCTCTGATACCACTGTTGGGTTTTTGCCATAAGAACTTTCCTATGTGCGCATGCAAAACCCTAATGCTTGGATCTAGGCTTTCTAATAAACATGCTTTTGAAACCAAGACTTCTAATGGCTAATTAGGTTAAACAACAACATTAATACATATCTAGAATCATACCTTTGAGTTCCTTGTTGATCTTCTTGTCTTGGAGCTTCTAGAGTCACAATTGTCACTCCTCTAATGGCTTACAAACACCAATAGCAAGCAAGATGATTTAGGAGAGAGGAGAGGGGATGGAATTCGACCAGAAGTTCCTTGCTTTAGGTTCTGAAAGGTTGTCCACGAATTCCACATCCCAAGGGCCTATTTATACCTTTAGACTCCTTAAGGGTTTCACCCTAAACCCTAATTGGATAATCTTCACTTAAGGTTATCCAAATCCATTCCATAGATATCCTTATGGACTATTTTGAGCTATCCTAAAGCTCTTAGAAACCGTCCAAAGTCCATCCTAATGGATTTATAGTCTAAAGTCTAACTATCAAACAATTGACAGTTTATACACTCTTATTTAATTAATCTCTTTAAGTCACCAAATTAATACCAATTAATTTATGACTTATATTAATCAAATAGCTAAATATTATTCCTCATAACATTTACTCTCTCTTAACAAATCATCCTTCAAGTTGCTATGGTGAAGGCAACCCAAAAGGACCATGCACAACCGAATATAGTTATAGCCTTAGACACTATTCCAACAGTCTTCAACTAATGCTTCTGGCTCGAATCCTAATGGCTCCTTTACTCTTATGAGTCTATGTGGGAAAGTCACCTTTGATGGATCCAACTTCAATAAGTGGATCAGAAACATCAGGATGATTACCCGCTACGAGGACAAAGAATATGTCCTTGACAAGGAGCTTAAGGAAATTGACGAGTCCACTGCAACTCCCCAGGAGATCGCTGACTTTCATACTCATGAAAGAGATGCAACCAAGGTGGCTTGCATCATGTTAGCCACCATGACAGCTGAACTCCAAAAGTCTTATGAAGATTTCTACCCTTATGAAATGCACCAAGATTTGATGGAAAGATACCATCAAAGTGCACGACAAGAGAGGTACGAAGTCATCTGCTCCATGATAACAACCATGATGAAGGACGGAGAGTCCGTCACGAGCCACATGCAGAAAATGCAAAGGTATGTGGATCGTTTGCTGAAGCTTAATGTGAACTTCCCTGAGGAGCTTGCAATAGATATCATTTTGCACTCCTTACCATCGTGCTATGATCAATTCCGCATGACATATCACATGAACAAGGAAGAGGTCACCCTCAGCAAACTTCATGGACTTCTCAAGACCGCAGAAACAGGTCTTAAGGGGAAGTCGGTTGCTATCACTCCTACTCCAGACTCAACTCCGGTCTTGGCAATCGGGCAAAGTCGAGGAAGGAAGAGAAAGAGATCTTCAAAGGGTACCAAGGCTCGGACCCTTGATGGCTCTTCTTCAAGTGGAACCAAGAAAGGTTTCATTACTCCCTCTTCTGACCCAAAAGAGGCTGAATGCTTCTATTGCCATGAAAAAGCTCATTGGAAGCGGAACTGCCCAAAGTACCAGCAAGATGTGAAGGATGGGAAAGTCAAACCCAACCATGCAGGTATTTACACTATCATTTCTAATAACTCACCCCATTCGAAATCTTGGGTCCTTGATACAGGTTGCGGTATTCATATTTGTTGTGACTTGCAGGGACTAAGAAGAAGTGAGAATGTGGAGCAAGGAAGAATAAACTTAATCATGGGGAATAGGAAAGTTACACCTGTCACCAAGATTGGAGTTTATACTTTATCGCTAAGTAGTGGGTTAAATTTAGATTTGAATAAATGTTGTTATTCGCTAGAAATGGCAAGAAATATTATTTCCTTTCATGCATTGTACAAACAAGGTTTCACCTTTTCGTTTGATAATGAAGTTGGTTCGATTAATGCTTTCTTTAATAATGTACTTTATTTTAAAGCATTACCTTGTGATGGTGTGTATGAAGCTGTATCTATTGTAGATAACTTAGGAAATAATGTTTTGTGTATTGATTCTACTAATAATAATAACTTGGATAAAGCATCATTATGGCATTGTCGTCTTGGACATATAAGCAAGAAACGCATAGGCCAACTCCAAAAGGATGGAGTCTTGGAGTCGTTTGACCTAAAGTCAAATGATAGTTGCGAATCATGCTTACTTGGAAAAATGACAAAGTCACCCTTCACAGGCTCGTGTGAAAGGGGTGAAGGTTTGTTGGACCTTATACACACGGATGTGTGTGGACCATTCAAACATGCCACAAGGGATGCTAATCGTTATTATTTGACTTTTACTGATGATTACAGTAGATATGGATATGTCTACTTAATCAAGCATAAGTCAGAGACTTTCGAGAAGTTTAAGGAATTTAAACAGGAAGTCGAGAATCAATTGGGCAGGAACATTAAGATGCTTCGATCTGATCGGGGTGGTGAGTATCTTAGTTCAGAGTTCCTCGACTATCTAAAGGAATGTGGGATTGTCTCACAATTGACACCTCCCAGGACACCGCAGTTGAATGATGTGGCTGAGAGGCGTAATCGAACCTTGTTGGACATGGTTCGTTCCATGATGAGTCGAGCTTCGCTACCAATCTCATTCTGGGGGTATGCCTTAGAGACTGCCGCCCATATCCTTAATCTAGTCCCTACAAAGAAAGTTGCCAAAACTCCTCACGAGATGTGGACTGGTAAAGTACCTAAACTAGACCACATCAAGATTTGGGGATGCGAGGCTTTCGTGAGACACGAGACTCATGATAAGCTTGAACCCCGAAGCGAGAGGTGTATTTTCATCGGCTACCCACAACAATCCTTTGGTTACCTCTTCTACAGACCTAGTGACAATGTGGTCTTTGTAGCAAGAAGAGGAGTCTTTCGAGAAAGAGAGTTTATAAGCCAAGGAGACAGTGGGAGGCAAGTTGATCTTGAAGAAATTCAAGAGTCAAGTGGTGAAGGAACTTCAAACTCTAGCCCTCAACTTGAGGAGGAAACTCCTGTTGAGCCAATTGACGAATCTGTACCTCTGAGGCGTTCCATGAGAGTTAGGAGTGCACCTGAGCATTACTATGGATTCCATATTACTGCAGAAGGTGAGACACTTATTAGTGATGAGACACTAGTAAGTCAAGATGACCCTAACAGCTACGAGGAAGCCATGGCGGGCCCCGAGTCTGCCAAATGGAAAGAGGCTATGGATAGCGATATACAATCCATGTATGACAATCAAGTTTGGAACTTGGTTGAGAATGTACCAGGTCGAAAGACTGTAGGGTGCAAATGGGTCTTCAAGAAGAAGACCGACATGGATGGTAAAGTACACACTTATAAGGCTAGACTGGTTGCAAAGGGCTTCTCTCAAATTCCTGGAGTGGATTATGATGAGACCTTTTCTCCGGTAGCCAAGATTAAGTCTATTCGGGTTCTGTTAGCCATAGCCGCATTTCATGACTATGAAATTTGGCAAATGGATGTCAAAACCGCTTTCCTTAATGGAAAGTTGGCTGAAGATGTTTACATGAGTCAGCCAGAGGGTTTTGTCAGTAACGAGTACCCTAATAGAGTGTGTAAGCTTGAGAAATCCATTTATGGATTAAAGCAAGCACCTCGCAGATGGAATCTTTGCTTTGATGAAAAGGTCAAGGAATTTGGCTTTTCTAGGAGTGAAGATGAATCTTGTGTATATGTCAAGGCTAGTGGGAGTATAGTTAGCTTTTTGGTATTGTATGTGGATGACATACTACTCATAGGAAACGACATTCCAACCCTGCAGGAAGTAAAGTCCTGGCTTGGAAAGTGTTTTGCTATGAAGGACCTTGGTGAAGCTGCCTATATTTTGGGGATAAGGATCTTGAGAGATCGGAGTAAAAGACTAATTGGACTTAGTCAAAGTACCTACTTGGAGAAGGTTCTGAAGAGATTCAGAATGCAAGACTCCAAGAAAGGAGAGTTGCCCATCCAGAGTAACGCCAAACTGAGTAAGACACAAAGCCCTAGCACTGAGGCTGAGATAGCAGAAATGAGTCGAATACCTTATGCTTCGGCTGTAGGCTCGATCATGTATGCTATGACGTGTACTCGACCTGATGTAGCCTTTGCCTTGAGCATGGTTAGCAGGTTTCAGGGGAACCCTGGCAAGGCACACTGGATTGCGGTAAAGACTGTTCTCAAGTACCTACGAAGGACCCTGGCAAGGCACACTAGACTGCGGTAAAGACTGGGTCCTTACCCTCGGTGGGAGTGATGACTTGAGAGTTGTAGGGTATAGTGATGCTAGCTTACAGACTGATAGGGATAACTTCCGTTCTCAGTCGGGCTGGGTCTTTACCCTAAATGGAGGAGCAATTTCTTGGAAGAGTTCCAAGCAAGAGACAGTGGCAGATTCTACTTGTGAATCAGAGTATATTGCAGCTAGTGAGGCGGCAAAGGAGGCTTTATGGCTGAGGAACTTCATTGGAGACCTTGGAGTTGTACCAGCTATTAAAGAGCCAATGGAAATTTTCTGTGATAGTGAAAGTGTTGTTGCCTTATCCAAGGAACCAAGGGATCACGAGAGATCCAGACACATCGACAGAAAATACCATTTCATCAGACATCGGATCGAAGAAGGACTCCTCGTGGCAAAGAGGGTATCATCAGATGAGAATCCGGCAGATCCCCTCACGAAGGGACTGACTCGGATTAAGCATCTCCAGCATGCTCGGAGCATAGGGTTGAAGGATGATATTAGATTTAGTAGTTAGATAATCTCGAAATTTGTAAAGTGTAATTGACATTTGATGATGAATAAAAGTGTTTTATTTATGAGTAAAGTGTTGCTATCTCTTGTCGATCGTTTACTATATTTCTTTTGCATGTTTTGACTTTCAGAATAATTTTGTTTGGTATAACATATTATTCAAACCTCCACAGTCGGTCATATGTCGGAAGTAGGTATGAATCAAGACTGTCATGTTTGATTGTAGAGGTCTGGGACAAGGCTACAACAATCATGAGTGCTCATAAGTTCTGAGCATTGGACTCAACCCACGCTCACTGGAATCACTTCATGGAATTCTATCTCGAGTGATCGTGAGACGGTAATATCATATAAGTCTTTAAACCTAGAGATATGATTTGTTACTTACAAGTTGGTTATGCATTGATTGTACGAAAAACGCATTGGTAACTCGATGTTATAAAATCGTGCTCTTGTGTGTAATTCAATGAGTAGTAGAACAAACATATGAGTCGAAGTTTATCTGTTCCTTCTTGGATTAGAAGCTGATATCTGGGCCCCTCGATGATTTTGTTTTGACCTATGTACCGGGACCGGTCAGAACTAAATTGATGTGTTCAATGAAGTTCTTTGTCAAACAAATCGGAAATCGGGAAACAAATTGTTGGACAATAAGTAAGACATTGTTCCATGTATTTTTCCGACTGATATCTAGAACAGAGGATTATATGATCACTTATCTTAAATGGCGTACCATCATCTTCTCAAGTTTCGAGAAACCTTGTAAAGAGCTACGATTGCCGATCGGTTCCTGAAGTCATACTTGCAGTAATAGTTACTAGACTTATCCAAGTGGGAGACTGTTGGATAAGGTGTCTAAGTCCATAACTATTTCTGGTATGTACTTGACCCGACCCGGCATGGTCCATTTGGGTTGCATGGCACCATGCAATTGGATAGACTAAATGAGAGAAATAACACTTGGAGATTATTAATATATTATAAGTTCTAATATATTAATAATATTATTTGATTAGTTTGATCAAGAATTAATTTAGAATTAATTAAGTGATCAAAAGATAACTAATTAAATATATGGGTTGATTAAGTAAATCATCCATATCTTGTATAGTGGGCTAAAAGGCTCCATGGATCATCAAGTTGGGTTCCACCCATAGGATGCTCCATGGATGCTCCATGGGAGTTACAAACCCATGGGTCATGGAAATGAAGAGTCATGACACATTAGGGTTTAACCCTAGGTGTGTCAACACTATATAAGTAACATGATCTCCTCCCAAATCGGTTACACTGAGATATAGAGGGCTTGGCCGATTTTGTGAAGTGAGTATACTCTCATAAGTTCTTCCAAGAGCATTTGGTGTTGTGTGAAGCATTTGAGGCATCACACTTGGGGTGCTAGGCTCACAAGGTTTCAAGGAACACAAGCAACAACAAGGTATGTTATTCTATCTATACTTTATGTTAAAATTGTTCCCCATGTATGCTAGATAGGAATATAACCTTGGAATTCAACTTTGCATGACAAATTAGACAAACATAGATCCAAGGTTATTAGGGTTGCATGAACACTTAGGAAGTGTTAGAATGCTCAAAACCCATCAATTATGTGGTAGTGGTAGGGGTGAAATAGTCCCTGGTTACCGGTTGGAAGAGACCAAAGGGTAGATCATCACCCATATATGCTAGGCAGTTAACGATTGAAAGAGACTGAAGGGGTTGGCCAAAAACCAGATATGCTAAGTGGTTAACGGTTGAAAGAGGCCAAAGGGGTAGGCCAACACCCAACTATGTTAGGCGGTTACCGGTTGAAAGAGACCGAAGGGGTAGGTCGGACACCCATATATGTCTGACAATATGATATTTTTATGGTATGTGGTAAGACAGGGGAACTCACTAAGCTTCGTGCTTACGGTTTTCAGTTTTGGTTTCAGGTACTTCTTTTTCAAAAGGAAAGGAGCCGGCAGGATCGCAACACAACACACTATGATTTCTGCATTATGAGATCTTTGGGAGTTATACTCTGATAATACTTTTCTATGACATGTTTTATTTATTTGAAATAATGGTTTTTGATTATGAAATGAGTTAACACTATGTATGTTTCAATCTACTGGTTCTATACTTAATTAAAAATGAAATTTTTGACTATGAATTTTGGGATGTTACAAGTTGGTACCAGAGCCCTGGTTTGTGGGATTCGGATACACCCCTGGGTGTGTCTGGACTTAAATCTAGGGTTTGAAATATTTTTACATGAAAAATAATTTTCCTAAAACTTAAAATTAAGGGTTTTAATAAAGAACAAGGAGTGTGATGCGTGCAATCAGCCGAGCTCAAATAAGTTTTCCCCAAGATACCCATACATGGTATGTTATGTTATGATATGAGTTGAGAATTTGTGAACTGCATGCTATATTATGGCTAATGATCTAGGAAGGATGCCTTATATGCCAATTATATGTGCTAGTATACCTGCATGCTAGTACTGATTAGTCAGTGATAGGATGGCCTGTTTAGGTTATGTCTGATTGTATGAGCTTTTGAATCTCATGCTAGTATAGATTTCTGATAAGTGGATAAAATGGTTTGATTGGATCATGTTGGTTAGAAATTCCATTGTCTGAATGTTGCTTGCTTTGTGCTTTATGGGACTCTTAGCAATGTGAGCTAGCTACTAAGTGAATATGCTAAGTTACATGTGGCACAAGCTGGATAATCTCAGAGTGATGGACTTGGCCCTATAACACAACTCTTGTCTGATTCCAATCATTCTAGGATTGAGTCGTTTACTCGAAGGATTATCTAATCGCTATTACATGTGGCTATGTTCATGAGGTAGCTAGTTAACATTACTGGGAATCCTTCGACAGTCGAAAACTGGGTGGGTTCAGGAACCTAGGAAAACCTAGGATATGCTTCAGTGGGTTGGTAGTGGGCTGTAGTGAGACTTGGGTGCATCAGTTGAGGAAGTGACTTGGAGTATTCGGTTGGATTGCTGATGAAAGTATGGATAGGTGTGGAAGATAGTATTGGGCCCGTACTACTTAAAGCACATGATGCATACTTAAATCGGCGAGAAACTTGGAGAATCTGAGAAGCTTCAGGGAGGAGAATCCTTGAGTATCTCTTGTCTAGTGGTTTTGGTGGTTTTCCAATTTGGAGATGAGCACTCAGAGAGGCGGTTCTAGTTCAAGGTTAGTTCTCGGCTCAGGTGGTGAGCCAGTCGAGGGAAGGACTCTCAAGATTTTGAGTTCGTGTTGGATTGAGGAGATGGAAGGTGTTTTCCACACTAGTATGTACCCCATAGGAGCCAAGGCTTGGTTCACCTTGGATTTATTGTATCGAGCGGCAAGAAGCTGTCAGGAATTTGTTGCGTGATCTGTTGCGCTTTCTGAATTGGATACTATGTATTGGGAGGAGTTTGTGACCCGGTTTGGGGCAGAAAATGTTCCAGCTATTGCAGTTCAGCCATTGGAAAGTGAGTTAATGATCCTGAAAAGGTGTCACACCTTGAAGGAGTCAGTGCAACACATTGGGAAGAGAGGGTCACACCAGGTGCGTATAGTAGAACATCCGGGGAAGAGACCCAAGACTTCTGATCCTCGAGAGAAAGGCCAACTAGGATGGAGTCAGTGCAGCACATGCAGGAAGGTGCACAGGGGAGTTTATCACTCCAAGGGTTTGGGCTACTACAAGTGTGGTAGGGTTGGTCACGTCAGTAGAGATTGTTCTCATGGGACAAGCCCATTATGCTTTCACTGCAATCGGGTGGGTCACAAGAAGGCCAACTATTCGATGAAGAGGGGAGGATCAGTGAGCGTGCCTTCCCCCGGCACTTTGAGGATCACTAATGGATAAGAGGGTAGAGTAGGAGCCCCAAAAGAGAGGAGTTGTACTTTTGCAGTGACACATAGGAAAGATCAGGATTACAACAGGTGATGTTGCAGGTATGTATCTTTTGCTCTTTTCGGTCCCAACTATTTTTATGGTTGTTTTCTTGCATTGGATTTGAGCAAATGTATCTAAGGGGTCATCTATCCCGTTATGTTTGGATTATATCTTCAAAAAATGCTATATGCAATTGCATTCCATGAATTATAAATAGTTAGTGAAAGGTCCTTCCCTTTTTGTTGGTTCGGGGTGTTCAGTGTTCTATCGGTTCGTAGTAGAGATCGGCCAGGTGTATTATGTAGAAGGCCTAGAGTTAGCTTCATCAGAGCTAGTCCGCGTGTATTGATGGGGCATCGTGGTTTCACCATTTGCTCGGGTACAATCGGCAGTGGCCTATGGGAGGACTTATGGGTTCTAGTACTACCATCGCTAGGAGAGGAGTGGTAGAAGAAGGATACGAGTGTAGTCACATGAGTTGTTTGACCATTGGATGTTCCACGAAAATTTTATTTTTCGCTTGGCTCGTGTTTGATTTGAGTCTAGTGGCTCTGCGAGGATTCGTCATCCATAGTAATGGTTAAGGATTCTAGTCGCCAACATGGAAACCCACGAAGTTGGTATAATATCGTGGAAGGAGGATTGAGATATCGTATTGGATCAGATTACAAGATTACTCTTTAAGATTTCAGAGGGTGAACAATTTTAAGGTAGACTGATAATCGATCGTTAGCACTGGTTTTCAACAATTAGATTTCAGAAAGCAAGAAGGATTAGGAATCCTTCAATTCTCACATGCCATGAAGATTTAGTCAAATCTAAGTGGGGGGAGAATTGACCAGGTATTCAAGAGTAGAAATAGGTGTGAAACTAGGATGATTTTCGCATCCCTGATAGGGAGAAAGGCGGTCGAGTTATCGTTTAGGTTGAGGATTGTGAGTTGGTAGTTAGGAAAAGATTCCAAAATTTGGTTCACACTTTACTTGGCATAAAATAGCAGGTTTGGGGGACCAGGTTAGAGCTCCAATTAGTACTCATGTTCAATTGAGTGCTACATTGAGTCCATGTTCGACCCGGTATGGAAAGTGTTGTAAGACTGGGGAGGGGGGTAGCCTCCATAATTTTCGGATTTTTTTCTATTCAATTAGTACTCATGTTCAATTGTAAGACTCGACGAGTTAGACAGTCTGTCGGCATAATTTTCGGATTTTTGGTCTGTTTTAGATTAGGATCATTACCACAAGCTGTTTTGGCTCATAAAATTTGATTTTGTTGATATGGTAATGATTATCCCCATCCAATAACATGATGGTTGCCAATTTTAATATAATTACTTGATTTTGTTAAAAACTAATTATTTGTAAAATTTGAATCATTTTACTACAAGAGTTGAATTAGGTCAAATTAGTTAAAGATAAAATTATTTGATTATTTTATTAGTTTAAAAGATTGATTTAAAGAGTTTAGGAAACCTCCATAAGTTATGGAATATGAAATTCCATTCATAAACAAATTAACTCCTTAACTTATGGAATTCAAGAGTCTTGAAAGGTTACAAATCTAGCCATCAAGTTTTGGAGTCCAAAGGTCTTGAAGAGTTTCATAACTTGTCCTCAAGTTATCGAACTTTGAAAGTCTCATTTATGTGACATAAAATTATAAGCTATAAAACTCAAGGGTTTTTGAATAGTTTCAAAACTTGCCCTCAACTTTTGGAATTTAAAAGTTGATTAAAAAAATTATAAGTGTTAAATATTAAATTCTAAACCTTTTGGCTATATAACTTAAATATATAATTAAAAGGTATTAATTATGGTTTTGTTAATAGCTAATTAAAAGATTATTAATAAATCCATAATTATATGGTTTGAGGTTAATTAAATTAAATGTCTAATTTAATTAATAGATTAAACCACCTAGTATTTTAAATGTTTAAAATACATCTTTATACTATATAAAATTAAAAGCCCAATATATTATATATGTATAAGTTAAAAAGTCAGTCTTACCATTAGTAGGTCTCATTCACGAAGCTGGTTTATAAGGGGTGTTTAACGAAGCAACCTATAATATAACCGTTATTGAGTATCCATTCTTATCCACCACACTCTTGACTAGTGGAGGGTCATTAGCCGAACAGGTAGGATAGGACACAATGATTCTCATAAAAGTATAATGAATACTTTAAGTAACTAAATGTCTTACAAATTCCCAATCTTAGTTACTTTAGGAAAAATATGAATTGATGATAACCCATGACATTGCATATTTCACCTTGTTGATCAGTTAGTGGACCGTGTGTGGTTAACCGGCTCACTAATGTGGACTAATGTAGGATGGCAATAGGTAGCTTGGATATTATCATAGATCAATGGAGTGTGTGTGGTTAACCGACACATTGATTAGGTGATAGATGTCTTCGAGAGTACCAAACTAATTTGCATGGTTATTCACACCTTGTTTGTGATCATCGGTATCGCAATCACAAACTTGAGAGGGCATAATCGAGATTAAACATGTCATTGAAAAGTTAAATGAATCTCAAAGAATCTAGGAATTTCAATTCATTTATAACCAAATGTTCTTTTTCGTTTTTTCATGGTGGAAATTGGTAAATCGTCATTTACCTACCTTCAAATATTTTACAATTGGATTACGGCATCCCTCTTTCGAGTTTTAAATTATTGTGTTGGGTCGTAGCCTTAATATTTCATTTTGGGTGCTATATTAAGGATTAAATCAACTTACTTGAATTTCTCCCTTATAGATGTCTAGGTTGTACACCTATGGTCTTCCCGAATCATATGGAAAATACTTCCCACATGAAGATGATGCTCCACGTTTTGATCAAGGAACTGAAAATCATACTTCACTTCCTTCACCTCCTCCAATTATTCTCCTTGGCCCACATGTTCGTCGACTTGAAAGTTCAAGGTCACTTAAGCCCTATTGGCAAGCAAACACGAAGATGGAAAGTATGTATGTGCTCACATATTGGAGATAAAGTTGCATATTGATAGGCTGGGAATGTTGGGTGTCGATGTCTCGAGAAAGTTTACTATTGACTTGGTTCTTCAATCACTTCCTAAGTCATATAACAGGCTCATTAAGGACTACTATATGACAGACCACAATGTGACCCTTATTGGTCTTACCTATTTGCTAATTGTTGCTGAATCAGCAATGATTTGGCGCACTGGTAATGCAAATTTGTCTAGAAGATCAATCTTCCAAACTTCCATGGACATTGACAATGGCAACATTGGAAGTCCAGAAAAACTTTCTCTTACCAATGGAAAGGCATTGGCCAAGGTCAAACCATTTAACCAAGTGGTAAAGAGAAAGGCTAAGTCTGATATTGTCTCATGTACCATTCCAAAAGAGTCTGTTTGTTTCTACTACCAAGAGAAGGGGCATTGGATATGAAGCTGCCATATCTACCTGAAGGATTGCAAGGATGGTAAAGTCAAAATGTATGACTCTACTTCATGTAAGTCCACTATCTAACTCTATTAATTTCCTATTTCTAGATTCTTAATACATGATGTGATAAGATTGCATTTTGATGTTTTGTAGGATCGAAGAAAAAAAAAGCTTAAAGGAAAAGTGAGGTGAGTTTGATTGCGAAGAGATGGATTTCGATTGCATTGTTCGATGATCAGATTTTTGAGCTGCTGATTAGAATTTATGATAGATTGCTTAGGAATATATTTAGAAACATAGTTTTCAATTGTATTTGCATTGTAAGGACAATGGTTTGATTCTTAGCTATGTCACTTGTGGTAGTGTCATAATTTTCTAAGTAAGGAAAGATTCTCATCGCCCAAGTCTCAACTGGATAGAAACTTGGAATCATATGATTTGAATCATGTAATGTATGAAAACCTTGGTACATGGGAATTTAGGACTAAATCCTTGTTTACATAAGTATGTAAGTCAAGTGAAAGATGAAAGTATCTATTACACATTGATGTGAATTGGTCAGATCCACCACAAGGAATGATAAGACTATTCGTCATGATTTACTAAAAGCTCAATAAATATGGTTATGCTTACAAGATTAAGTATAATTCAAAATCATTGAAAAAGTTTCAATAGATAGTAAAACGAATAAGAAGAATCAAATTGGGCAGAAAGATAAAAGTTAATCTAAACTGAAAGGAAACGAGAGTGCTTTAATATCATGTTTATGATCATCCTAATGATGATGGAACTATATAACAATTGATCCTCTAAGGACACCTTAGCACATTTGTGTGACTAATAAGAGAATCGGAAATTGTTGAAATGGTTAATCTCCAAAATCGAGTCTTAAAGTCATACTCCAAGATTGTGACTTGAGTGGCATATCTTAAGTAGGTTTATAACACTTATCAAATATGGAGTAAAATTGTTTTTTTACTCTTTCACATTTGAAATTGGTAAGTTGTAATGTCCTGGATAAAACAAAGACCAACTAAGACCAATTGTATGAAGTGATTTTCTTGATCAGAACCCGCACTAACTCGTAAAATATTTGTTTTTTCAAGGAATGTTTCTTGATAAAAGAATCTTATATGTCAAGAGGTCAGTAGGAGTCTTAATGGACTTCAATAGTTTCAAGAACTAGTCAAGAATAAACTTATTGTTAATCACTAGCACACGACTTGAGGTTTATAATCTATCGTGTTGACATATTATTGTTTCTATGCCCATTCAAGTTAAATTTGACTATGCATGTGAGTTCTATGATTTCTCAATTGATTATATAAGGCAAAGCACCTTGATTAGTGAAAGTTCATTGATCAGTAAGGGTGATCTGCTCACCAACTTGGAAGACATGGTAGACCTTGTGCTACCAAGTGGCAAGAAATTAAGATTGAACAAGTTCAATCCATATGAGTTTGAATTTGTCATAGACCCTATCTTATGATAATGGTTGGAAACGATAGTTTCACATGGATAAGAACAAATACACCGTTAAATCTAAGTGTCATAAGGTTTCTCTCAACTTCATGAAAATGATTGTCAGGAAACATTTTCACTAAATAGAAGATTAGAGTAAACAGTTGTGATAATTGCATTCCCGAATTCGATTATGATTACTGCATCCCTCTTCATAGTTCGAATTGTGAGAAAAGGCAATTAGTTTGAACATTCGAGACTTGTTGACTATAAATTTTTGAAAGGTTCAAACATACCCTTGTGCTCTTTAATCTGAAAGGTGTATGAGCTTGATAAGTCTAGGAAATGACATATCCAAGCACCACATATTAGAAATCTGAACATTGGTAAGAAAGTCAATTAGTATTGATTTCTAAAAGTCCACCTGATTTCTGGGTACATGTCAAAGCTAGTAGGAACATAAGTGTTATGCTGGTAAGGATATAATTATCATGTTAGTAGGAGCATGATTATTATGGTAAATGTTGAAAGTTAAAGATGCTAATTATAGAAAAACAAAAGTTTCAATTTACAAAGTTGTAGGGTTTAAAAAGTTGTTTTGCTATAATTAAGGGAGAGGAATTCATACTTCATTTCAAATCTAAAATCTTAGATTGAAATTTTAATTTAGTCATTGACATATGTGAATGTTATGTTGAAATGATTCAACATAAGGAAATTCTATGTATGGAAATGTTATAGCAAATGACTAGTCATATATCATGTCTTTATGTAAGACATTAGGAATCGTGTCCCATGTACATGGTATATAGGTTGATTACATATTCTATAATATTAATATGTTCTAATATTTCAAATGCCTAGGGCATTAAGAGGGAAAAGGACTAGAACGAGATATGACTGAAGTGGTTAAACAATTGTGAAGGACAATCTAAGGTTCGCCAAGGATTGGTTGTTTAGGGACTGTTGGAAGTATAGTAATACGTGGACCATATTTACATTATTTTGAATAGATAGGATTCTATTAAGAATGCATTGTTATATGGAAAATATGGAAATGTTTTTATAATGTGAGTTGGATATTAAGAAACTATGTTAGAAACTTCTATGCAAGAAGGATGTTCAAAGGAATGTACTTTGAATATGAGACATCATTTCATGGAATTGTTCTCCATTAGAGCACTTTGTAATATCATTGTCCAAGTCTCTGTGACTTTGGTAAATTGACATTACAGAAGGATTATTGCATGATAGTTTAGAATCTGACATCTTCAAATAATGGAAAGAATTTCGTATTCTTACACTTACGATAAGGATTTGGAATTGTGAAATGAGCATCATTGGCAATGTGTTCAATTGATCTATTTCACAAAGTAAAGATCATAGGTAAACATAGTGTGCATGCTTAAAGCATGAGATAACTATTGTTTTAATTCAAGTATTAAGTTTACTAATCAAAACATTATATAATGAATAATGTGCAATCAATATGGTGATTAAATAAAATGTGCTTTATTTATCTTTAAAAGTTTTGAAACCATATTGGATTTGATTATTCTTGTGTTTCACTTTGCATGTTTTGACTTCCCGAATAACTAGGTTATTCAAACATCCACAATCAATCATACTTTGGAAGTAAGTAATGAGGTAAGACTACCATGAATCTGACTATAGATTGTCTAAGGTGTTTAGGCATGATGCGAATTTGTTGCAGTGTTCATGAGTACTCAAGTAATAAGATTTTAGTGTTCGATTACACCCACGCTCATTTGAATCACTTCATGGATTTTATCACGATTGATCATGAGATGATGATATCTTATATTCTTGAAACCAAGACATGTGAGTTGTATTTTACAAGTCGGTTGCACATTGATGATGCGTAAACGCACCAGTAACTCGGTGTTATACAATGTATTGTTGTGTGTGATTTGATGAGTAATCACATAAAGCATATGAGTCAAAGTTTAAACTTTCCTTTTACCCAATGTGGTAAAAAAAGCAAGATATGTGGGCTCCAAGATGATTTATTGATGACAAACCTAAGCGCTTGGCCAAGCCTGGATTGATTTGATTTGATCAATTAGTCGATCGTCATAAATCCAAAATCGGGAAACAACACATGAATGGAGAGAATGATTATAATCCATGTCTCAGTTTATACGATATCTTGTAGAATGGAGTAATATATGATCCTTTCTCTAATGGACACGTCAGAGTTCGAAAACCGCTTTTTGAGAGCTAAGATTGCTAATCGGATTTTAAGTTACATTGGAAATTATAGTTACTAGACTTATCCAAGTGGAAGACTGTTGGATTAGGTTTCTAAGCTCATAACTATAACTGGTATGTACTTGATCCGATAGTAGCATGAACCATTTGAGGCATCACACTTGAGGTGCTAAGCTTTCTTAAGGCCAAGTTCTACAAGCTACTACACAAGGTAATATTTTAACTAGTTTTTATGATTCAGATATCACCTTGCATGCTAGTTTAGGCTTCTTGATTTGGAAAAATATTGTTGCATGTATCATTAGAGAAAACTTAGATCCATAGCATTAGGGTTGTATGTGCACCATAGGTATGTTAGAGTACATTAAACCTAACAGTTTTGTGTTTCAGGCAAAAGTGGTGATTTGAGGATACTTGTGTGTGAGGTAAATTGTTGATTGAAAATGATAAGTCACTTACAGTTGGATTAAATAATCTCAGACTAATTGATTTGACCCTGTTGTGCAGCTCTCGTCTGAGTCTAACCGTTGCAGGGATGAATCTTATACTCGAATTATTATCTTAGCCTTCTGTCAAATATAGGTGTTATGCAACTAGTTGGGATAGTAACTGGGCTCAAATAGTAGCATCGGGATAATCAGGTTGGGCTTGGATAGTAGCATCGGGATAATCAAGCTGAAGTGTGCGTAGGTCGGTCATTCGATGAAGACTAAGCATGGTAAAGTTCAGTATGGGTGGTTTGTCAGGAAGTCAGACCAATACAGATTCTGGTTTCGGAGAGGTAGGAGTGATTCCTTCGAAGGCTCAGGGTTCGATTTTCCTTCAGGATAGAAGTTACAGTTTGGGGTTCCATTTGTATTCCCCAGATGGTTGTTTTGAGATGGGTGTTAGTAAGGAGCGATTTCGAGGATGAAATCTAATTTAAGTGGGGGGGGGGGGAGTTGTAACACGTAGTTTCAGATTTACCTTATTAATTAGGGTTGCGGCTCAATCATCGGCTATCATGGGGATTAGAGCATTGGGAAAGGAAGGATTTAGCCATTTCGAATGTTGATTCTATGATTAAAATATATGAGTGTGTCTTCGGGAGCCAAGGGTATGACTGTAAATTGATATCTAATGTTTTGGGTCTTATTCGAAAAGTATTAAGGCTTAGGTGTGTGGTTAGGAGCGTAGGAATTCTCGACACCTTTTCGTGTATATAAGGTTCTTCGGAAACAGGCCTCTAATGAGTGAGTTATGATAGTTTGAAGAATTTGGAAGTTTTGGTCCCTGGATGGAAAAGCTTGCATTTCAGCACATGCAAGCAAGATGGAAACACATGAGTACGCCCATCGTAAGCTGAGGTATGCCCAGCGTAGTGCAAGATAAATGGATGCGAGATAGGAGACGTACACCCAACGTACGTCCATGATCTTCAAACCCTAATTTTAAAGGATTAGCTCCCTATTTAAAGCACCTTAATTCCAAGGGGGTGCGCCTATCTTTCATTCTAAGAGCCTTAAACCCTAATTTTGAGTGGTAGCTTCATCTAAGAGTGTTGTGAGATTTTTAGGTGCACTTTAGAGGTTTTTAGTGCATTTCAAGAAGTGGAAGCTCATTACAAGGTGGGGGTTCAAGGGAGGACATGTTGATCTAGACTTCTTGCTACATTTTCAGCTCAAATAAGGTAAAAAGTTCATAGCTTGATCACTAGAAGTTTTTGTTTATGAATATGTGGGTCTTTGGTCTCTTTTTGGCCTCATGAGCAAGATCTAGTGTTTAGACACAACTTCAGAAGCTTTGAGTTGCTATTCTTAGCATTTCATAGGTTATAAGTCCATAAAGTTGTCATCTTTGAGGCTAGAAACCATTCATGCATGTTCTAGATGGCTATTATGGGGTTAAGTTGGCCATTGAGTCCCTTAAAGGTGCCAACTTTATGCATTAAGAGCTTCATTTGGAGGTTTCCTGGAGTTTAGACACAAAGTGCTTAACTAGTTAAGTCACAAAAGGAGTTTGGTGGGTTTGCGGGTACGCCCCATGTAGGATGATATACGCCCAACGTACCGAGTCAATGAAACCGTAGATGGTCAATGCGAAACAAGGGTACACCAAGCGCACCGAAGGGGTACACCCCTCGTACGCCTCTGATTGGAGTTTCAAACTTTGGGCCATCTGTTTGGGCTTAGGTTCTTGGGACCTAATAGACTATTAGATTGGTTGTGTTCTGTATTAATTGAAGGATTGGACCTTTGGACAAGGCCTAATAAGGAGGTTGGACCCAATTTGGAAAATTGTGCCATTAGTGGACATTTATTGATATTATAGTTTTGTGTTTGGACCTTAGTTATATGTCTTGTTAGGCCATAGGTAAAATGGTCATTTTACCCCAAGTATGGATTATGGATCATGTTTTAGAACCGAATTGCTAATTGGGTGATATTATGGTATTGATAGCTTGAGGAGTTGGCAGGATAGCAGTTAAGGATTTCTTGAAGTGGACTTCTGCAGTGCAAGGTGAGTTACCTTCCAGTATGAGTGGGTCGAAGGCACCAATGTCGGCCCACTAGTATTGATAATAGTTGACATGATTGTCTTTGTGATAATTATCTGGTATGCCACTATCTGTTATGCTTTATGTGCTAGTATGTTATGTTATCATGTGATAGTGGTACGAGGGGTAGGTTAGTCCCCGGAGCCGATTGAGGTAAACCGGAGGGTAGGTCGGCCACCTAGATATGCTTGACAGTATGTTATGTTATGTTATTATGTGGTAGAGGTAGGGGTGAAATAGTCCCTGGTTACCGGTCAAAAGGACCAAAAGGGTAGGCCAGTATGTGATTTATGTGGTAGAGGTTGGGGTGAAATAGTCTCAGATATGCTAGGCAGTATGTGATTTATTTGTATATGCTAGGGTATTATGTGGTAGCGGTAGGGGGTGAAATAGTCCCCGATTACCGGGTAAAAGAGACTGAAGGGGTAGGCTAACACCCATATATGCTAGGAAATTACCAGTTGAAAGAGACCAAAGGGGTAGGCCAGCACCCATATATGTTAGGTGGTTACCGGTTGAAAGAGACCGAAGGGGTAGGCCAGCACCCATATATGCTAGGTGGTTACCGGTTGAAAGATACCGAAGAGGTAAGTCGAGCACCCAGATGTGCCTAACAGTATGATATTTTTATGGTATGTGGTATGATGGGGGAACTCACTAAGCTTTGTGCTTACGGTTTTCAGTTTTGGTTTCATGTACTTCTTTTTCAAAAGGAAAGGAGCCGGTAGGATCGCAACGCAACATACTATGATTTCTGCATTATGAGATCTTTGGGAGTTGTACTCTAATAATACTTTTCTATGACATGTTTTAGTTATTTGAAATACTGGTTTTTGATTATGAAAAGAGTTAACACTATGGATGTTTCAGACTACTGGTTTTATACTTAATTAAAAATGAAATTTTTGGCTATGAATTTTGGGATGTTACACTGAACTTGGTAATAGGAGATGACTTCCTATTTCCCATTATCATGTTCATCTTCCCATGCTCCACATCCCTACTTCTTCATAGTCCCTGCAAATAAGAACAAATGTGAAAACCATGCCCTGTATCAAGGACCCAAGAACTAGCATTTGATGAGTTATTAGATAGAATAATATAAATACCTGCAAAGGTGGGTTTTATCTTCCTATCCTTTATACCTTGCAAGTACTTTGGGCAGCTTCTCTTCCAGTGCCCCTTGTCTTGCCAATAGAAGCACGTTGCCTCCTTCGGATTGGAAGACGGAGGAGCAGAACCGGACATTGCCTTGGATCCACTAGAGGACCCTTCATGGGACTTTCCTTTCCAGCTCAATTTAGAGGGAGCTTTCCTCTTCTTCCCCTTTCCTTGTCTAATAGCCAGGACAGAAGTGGCAGTGGTAGGAGTGGGAACAACATTTTTCCCTTTTAAACCACTTTCAATGGCTCTCAACAGACCTACAAGTTTGCTCAAGGTGACTTGGTCCTTGTTCAAATGATAAGTCATCTTGAACTTATCATAGCAGGAAGGTAAAGAGTGTAGGACTATGCCAATAGCCAACTCTTCATCAAAGTTCACGTTCAGCTTGAGCAGACAATTCACATATTTCTGCATACGTTGTAGGTGGGTCGTGATAGACTCTCCATCCTTCATCTTGGCCGTGATGAATTGAGTGACTATCTTGTACCACTCTTGATGCACTCTTTGATGTTACTTTTCCATCAAGTCCTGACACATCTCTTAGGGCTAATAGTCCTTGTAGAACCTCTGCAGTTCGGGAGTCATAATGGCAACCATGATACACAACACTTTGGTCGCATCTTTGACATGGGCCTTATATTCTACAATTTCTTTGGGATTCGACTTTGATGCATCAATCTCGTTCAACTCCTTATCGAGGACATACTCCTTGACCTCGAATCGCAAGGCCATTCGAATGTTGCGGATCCAATCATTGAAATTAAACCCATTGAATGTTGCCTTCGCGCAAATGCTTAAGAGCGAGAAAGTGTTGGAGGAGTTGTTGTTTGAGGAGGCGGAAACGTTGTTTGAAGTTTACATCTGCAAAAGAAGAATGACAAGTTTTGATTAGATAGGAATCCTCAATATAACACCCAAAGTGAAATATTAAGGCTATGACCCAACAAAATAATTCACAATTCGAAACAGGTATGTCGTAATCCAATTGTAAATTATTTGAAGGTAGGTAAATGATGATTTACCAATTCCACCACGAAAAATGAAATTTAATTAATTAGGTTTTTTTTAAATGAAATTACTAGATCTTTTGAGATTGATTGAACTTTTCAATGACATATTTAATCTCGATTATGCCCTTCAAGCTTGTGACTGGGATACTGAGGATCACAAAATAGGTGTGAATAACCAATGCAAATTAGTTTGGCACTCACGTTGCCATTTACCACCTAATCAATGTTCCGGTTAGCTACACACACTCCATTGATCAATGATAATTTACGAGCTACCCATATCCACTCTTTTCTAGTCCAAATTAGTGTGCTAGTTAACTATACACGCTCCACTAACGACTTGGCAAAGTGCAATGTGCAATTTCAAGGATTAGCATCAAATTCACATTTTTCTGAAGTAACTAAGATTGGAAATTTATAAAAAAAAACTTGTAGTTACTTTATATTTGTTATTATTCTTATTAATGAGAGAATTAATGTCCTATCCTACCCGTTCGGCAAACGACCATCCACCAATCAAGGAAGCGGTGGATGAGAGTGGACACCCATTCAACCACCATTTTATAGGCAGTTTCCTTATACCCGCTTATAGATCCGCTTCGTGAATGAGGCCTACTAACGGTAAGGCTGACTCATCTTATCATATATATATATATATATATATATATATATATATATATATATATATATATATATATATATATATATATATATATATATAAGTATTAATCTTTTAATATTATAATAGTATAAGGGTTGTATTTTAAACTTTTAAAATACTAGGGTTTTAGAATTTAATATTTCAAAATTAAACTTTTAATTAAATTTTAAATTCCAAAACTTAAGGGGTGCAATTTGAAACTTTTCAAAACTACTAGTTCAAATTTTAAGTAATTAATTAATCATATAATTAGTCATTATCTTAATATTTGACCAAATCTATTTATTTTGATAAGGAAATCAGATTACCATTCAACAAAATCAATTTTTGGAGATAAAAACAAGTTATGGTAATTATCCTAATCTAAAATAGATCAAAAATTCAGAAAAGCAGCTAACTAACGAGTCAACTCATCGAGTCAGGGAATTGACTCGTTGAATTCATCCAACTTGTCAAGTTCCTCATGGAAATCGTCGAGTTCATCAGGCAGATTGCGAACTTGCTTGATTTTCTGGTTTGGACAAATCACTATTGCATCAAATATAACATAAAAACATCCTAGGCCCTGATACCACTGATGGGTTTTGAGCATACAACATTCCTATGTGTTCATGCAACCCTAATTGTTTTGGATCTAAGTTTTTCTCTAGTTATACATTCAAATAGAAGTTCAAAAGCAATAACCCTAAACTAGCATACAATTTTTGAATTTAATATGAAAACTAGAGTTTGATTGTTACCTCTCTTGTTATCTATTAATAACAAGTAATCCAATGATGATTTTGACTCTCGAAAGCTTGAGTGCCTCACGTGTTGCACCTCCAATGGAATCTGAAACACCAAGAGAAAGGAATGAGTGAGAGAGGGGTAGAAATGAGATAGGGTTTCTCTTCTGAGAAGCAATGGCCAATTTCAAGAGGTGTAGGGGTCTTTATATACTTGTGCCTACTAGGGTTTCCTTGTGAAACCCTAATTCCTTACTTAGGCTCCAAGCTGCCCATGGACCTTCCTTCTGTAAGGCCTTGGACGATTTCCATAGGGCCTCCTATAGATTTCGTCCAACCCTTTCAAAGGGAGTCAATCCACCCAATATTGCAACTATCATTGATTTGCAATATCAGTCCCCATACTTTTAATCAGTTCCTTTAATCCTAAAATCAATACCAAATTAATTCTGATTAAATACTAATTAAATAATATGATTTCCTATTAACATATTATTCTTATAATATATTAATAAATCATTAATTAACCTCTCTTTCCAAAGTCATTCTGTCAAGTTGCTATGGTGAAGGCAACCCAAAAGGACCATGCTACTATCTATCAAGTACATAGTAACTATAGTTATGGGCTTAGACACCTAATCCAACAGCAACACCCTAAAAATTAGGATTTCCTTCCCAGTTGCAAACTCACCGAGTTGAGGTTCCTCAGCTTCCTGAGTTACTTCATTAAATCTCGCGGCCACAATATTCCTCAACATGTCGAGTTGAGGCTACCCAACTCAGTGAGTTTGACTGGAAAATCATATAGAAGATAATTCTTATACCTGGAAGTCGGGATGTTACTGGAAGTACGGTTAGGCAAAATATTGGTATCCGGTACAAATAATCAAGGATTGAAGGTATTCCAAGATAGGATTTTGTACCTATGATGGGAGAAATGAGAGATCTTCTAATAGAAGAAGCTCACAAGACCAAGTACTCAATTCATCCTAGTAGTAGTAAGATTTAAAGGGATCTGAAACCTTACTACTGGTGGCCGAGGATAAAGCTCGATGTTGCATAGTATGTCGCCAAATGTGTAACATGTGCGCGAGTTAAAGAACAACATCAGAAACCGTATAGGAGTTTAGAACCTTTACATGTACCCATGGGTAAATTGGAAGACATCACCATAGATTTTGTGACTAAACTGCCCAGGACGAAGAACGGTCACGACATGATTTGGGTAGTCGTGGATCGGTTCACATAGAGTGCACACTTCATAGCATCCAGTTAAAGATGGTCTACGGATAAGCTTGCAAATGCTTACGTGAAGGAGATAGTAAGACTTCATGGTGTACCATTAATGATTATATCGGATTGTGACAGTTGTTTCACTTCAAGATTTTGGAAGAGTCTACAAAAGGAAATGAGTACGAAGTTGTGTTTAAGTACAGCCTACCATCTGCAGACTGATGGTCAGAGCGAAAGAGCGATTCAAACACTAGAAGATATGTTAAGAGCATGTACCCTAGAATTTCAAGGTAACTGGGATGAGCAGTTTCCTTTGGTAGAGTCTTCCTACAACAATAGTCACCATTCGAGCATTAAGATGACACCTTATTGAGCCTTGTACGAATAGAAGTGTTGTATGTTGTCTTGTTGGCTTGAGGCTGGAAAAAAATAGTTTATGGGTCCCGAAATAGTCCATTTAACTGTTGAAAAGTTAAAAGTCATTAGAGAAAGGATGTTACCAGCTCAAGATCGCAAAAAGATCAATGCAGACAAAAAGCGACAACCTATGACATTTGAAGTTGGGAATTTAGTATTGCTTAAAGTCTCACCATGGAAGGGACTTATAAGATTTGGAAAGAGAGGAAAGTAGAGTCCAAGATTTATTGGACCATTCAAGGTTCTTCAGAGGATTGGGAACCAATCTTACAAACTAGAATTACCAGAAGAACTAGATGGTATTCATAACACTTTCCATGTATTTTATTTGAGGAAGTTTACGGGAGAAGTTCCCGATATAATTCCACTTTCGGAATTAAGGATGGATGAAAATAAGAAGTTAATCGAAGAGCCTAAAGTAATTGTTGACCGTAAGACGAAGAAATTACGATGCAAAATGGTCGACTTGGTTCTTGTGCAATGGAAACACACGAATGGGGCGAACCTCTCCTGGGAAACAGAGAGAGACATGATGAGTTGCTATCTACAGTTGTTTGTTGATGTATGATTCCGGGGCGGAATCATCCTGAGGATGAGAGAATTGTAACGCCCGTGTTACTAGGCTAAGAATTATTATAAAGATGTAATAGTTAAGTTAAAGAATTGTAACTTATTTTGAAGTAATGAAGAGGAATTATTTGAGTATTATGTGATTTATGTGCAATATACGTACTTATAACGATGTAATAAAATAGCAATAAAAATATATGTCAAAAATAAAATAACAGATAGAGCTGATATGTATGAAGAAAGTTGAAGTGATTGCAACAAGGATTTCGGGAATATAAATAACGCTAAAATCTGATTTATAACGAAGAAGATATGATCCATCGAAGTTTTGCGACAAACTGGCACAACGCTGTGTATCGTAAAAAGTGAGTATGCGATAAAATAATTTTTAGCCTTATTAACCTAAACAAAAGTCATTGTATATGTTAAACTGAGAACGTACATAAAAACAACGTCTAAATCTGACTTTGTATGCGGAAGTTATGATTTTTTTAAGATTTAGTATAGCAGTTCACAGCCCGGAAATCTAATTTTAATTCGATCGATTCCTAGCCGACACAACCTAAATGAGAATTGAATATCTCATTAATAGGAATTAAACGATATAAAGACAGATGAAAATGGACATCGGATGACAAAGTTATGAATTTTTAAGGACTTTATTTGTCTAAGCCTCTTAAAATATAACTTCAAAAATAAAGTCAAAATTAGCCAACTGAGTCTAGTCAAAAGTTGTAGATCTTGTCGATACCTACACATGGATATAAAGAACGTCAAAAATAGAGCTCGTATGCTAAAGTTATGGAATTTAGAAGTTTATGGGATTTGGATGCGAGGGGACATGTGGCCGAATCCTGACCCTCACTTTCTCTCCACGGCTTCGCATGCGATGCGAACACCTATCCCGTGTATGCAGAACATAGCGCCTCGTACGTGCAGCATACTCCGAGGCTACACCCAACATAGTCCAAAGGATCCAACCTATAAATAGGTGCAAGGATCACCTCATTTTCTCACACCATTCGTATTCTTTCTCTCTCAATTACTATTAACCAGTACCATTCCCTAGTACTTCCCAAGTGCTAGAGGAAAGTCCCGGAGTGCCAGAAGACTCCAAGAAGAAGAGCTTTCAGTTCAGAAGTTCTGCCCCCTACAGTGTCCGACTCCTAGTTAAACGCCATTATAAGTGAGTTATGCTTACCCTACTTTAAGTATAGCTTATGTTTAAGTTCATTATCGTTATAATGAACCTATAAACTATATATTTCCTTAATATTATAAAAATATACGAAGTGTTATTATAATACCTTTTAACTGCTCATGGTACGGGGAATCTGGTTTGAAGGGCCGCATAGGGTTGTTGGATTTCAGAACAACTTAAATGCCAGAATGTTCCTGTCCTTCGGTGTTTCATGCCTGGCCCCTGGCTATACATAGTATTTGAAAAATATTGTTTAACACTTATATAATACAAGAAAAACAATATTACCTTGAGTTAATAGTTAGACGGAATAAATATTAGATTAAAATCTAGTGATAATGATACTAGGTTTCGGTGAAAGAAAATAAAATTGTTTGAAGCGAAGTGCTGCCCGAGTTTGGAATAATCACTTTAACAAGTGAGTGCATAGTTACTTTCACTTATTCATAGATATGAAGTATTTAATATAAATTACGTGCTATGTGTGCATATTATCAGTGCTCTAGATATCAATGTTGGATGAAAAAAAATGTTTTATTCGATTTAAACTGTATGTATTTTATACCTATAATTATGATGGATAAAGATGGGTAGATGATATAGATGATGAAATAAATGACGAGATGCCTCGATATTTCAGCTGATCCAGTCATCTAGCAGAGTATAGATGGTGACCACGAACTATTCTAGACAGTCTAGTGGAACGGTGGCAAGCTCGCAGCCTGTAGGTGTTTTTCAACTATGTGTTGACCAGGTGTACTCCATCCCCCTCATGGTTTCCTTATTAACATTTATTGTCGAGGAATCCCCTAGACAGTGTTGTCATCCTGATGAAAATCCTTAGGCTAGGTCCCTTAAGTTAGATGCTTTAGGACAGAAACTAAGGATAACGGGAACATGTAATCGGGTTGATTGATTTAATGAAACTAATAAACTTAATTATTGTGGGTTGAAAACCCTATGTGCTTACCAGGCTCCCACTCAGTTTCTTGTATTACAGGTAGTAGGAAAAGAGCACAAGAGTAGTGATCTGATGAGAGATCTATGGATTACAGGCCATTAGAATAATAGATGTTGTAAGGCCTATAGTATTTTTGTTTATAACATCCCAAAGTTTTTAATATAATTAAAATATGCTTCTTCGAAAATGATTTGATAATATTTTTATCATATTTTTGGGAACAAATTCCACATTATTAGTCTTCAAAATATTTCTCAGATTTTAAAATAAAGCATAAACAAATCGGTCTTTTATGGCCGTGAAATTAGGGATGTCATAGATGGTCAAGTAGGCATTAATGTTAATGATGATAACTTCTACCTCCTCCTCCAATGGGAATGGACAAAACAAACTCTTGAGAAAGAGGAAAAGGGAAAGGGAAAGCAACATCTCAAAATTCGTAGGTCGGAACCGAGCGGTCAGCTAGATTGGAGAAAATGATAAAACAAATGACACAATTGAATTCTACTTTGGAGAGACATAAGGTTGAAACTGTCCGCCTCACAGAATATTTGTTGTCAATGCAAGGTGTGATGCACCTCGACCTTGAAGATCAAGAACGAATTGATTCGCAAAAAATATAAGCTAAACCACAAATGAAATTTCGATGTTATTTTTTTTTCTTTTTTTTCACTTCATGTTTTTTTAATGTAATTTTTAATTTCATGTTATTTTTAATTTTTAGGATTTCTAAAATGTAATTTTTAATTTTTATGTTACTTTTAATTTTAGAATGGTTTTTAAAAAAGTTCATATTTTCTTATCGAAATTACAATTTAAAAAAAAAGAGAAAAAAAAAGAAACTTATTGGTAAACCATTTACCACACTAGATAAAAATTGTAAAAAGAGTAAATTATAGAAATAGTCCATATGGTTTGTTCAAATTCGTAGCTTTGGTCCAACCTTTGAAAAATGGATAGGCTACAAATTACCTACGACAAATTGAAAACCCTGTCTCCATTCTTGTCTTCCCTCCCTCATCTTTTATCATCGTCAACTTCCCGCACCCTACTATCATCATCACCTCCTCTTTCATTCATCTTTTTTCGCACCTTCACTTGTAACTACATCCCACCATTCACTACTCTTTATCATGGTTCTGTAACATCCGATTTCCTACTATTTCTGAGCCATGGACCGGAAGCTGATTGTGTACGGTTTTGGGCCTTAATGAGGAAAATTTTAGTCCTTACGGGAGGAGGTAAGGATAGTTAAAAGATTTTACCCTTGAATTGTGTTCTAGACCGAATGGTAGAAATGGAAAAGTCATAGGTCGGGTCTTTACAAGAAATATAGATTTTTGTTCGAGAAGTTTTTAGTCCAAGATATTTAGATAATAATGTAGAGCTCTTCAACACCTTTCTGTGGATATAAAGAATGTCTAAAACATAGTTAGAATGAACAAGTTACGACCATTTAAAGTTAGGACGATTTTTGGGTTAGCCATGTATGCAGGGCGTACTAGGGCATCCGTAGTACGTTGGGCGTACCAGGTGTAACATACACGTTTTGAAATCGTGTTTTAAGAAAATAATATTATGAAATATTAAGTGAATTTGAATGTTGAGTTCTAACAGATAGTTTTTACTAGAAATGAAGTAAAACTATGTTTAGAATCATTCAGAAAGTATTGGAAGTCTTGTGAGATTCCAATCAAATGTCAAATAGTGAAATATAGCGAAAATATAAAATTTGGAATAAGTAAAATTTTATTATTGAAAGTTGTAGATAATCTCGTTAGAAACATTTAGGCGAAAACCTCATCGAAATCCGAGTTATAACGAAGAAGTTATGACCAAACAAAGATCCGTGATAAATCCGGAAAATACTTCGTCGCATAAAAATTTAGTTTTCGATAAACTAATTTTTAGCATTAGAAATGTAAATGAAAGTTGTAGAACTCGTGAAAATAAACAACTTTCATATAAAAACCGTTTGAATCTGACTTCGTATGAGGAAGTTATGATTTTTCGAAGTTTCAACTTAGCAGTAGACAGCTAAAAACTCGAATTTTAGATCGAGCGATATTTTACCGATACATCCTAAACGAGAATCGAAGGTCTCGTCATATGTAGTACAACGGTAAAAAGTCTGACGAAAACGGATGTCGGATGAAGAAGTTATGAATTTTTAACGGATTTTCCTGTCCCGGACTGTTAAAAATAATAATATTAAAATTAAAGTCAAATTAACCGACGAAGTCTAAACAAAAGTTGTAGAGCGTAATTTTAGCTACACGTGCATATAAAGAACGTCAAAAACGGAGCTCGTATGCGAAAGTTATGGAGTATAGAAGTTTTGGCACAAAAACCGAGAAATTTCGCATAGGTGGCTTCGGCCACGTCACCCTCGCTCAAAAGATGCCACGTATCCGAAATTGGTGAGTCACCGAGGCCAGCTGGCGAGACGTGTCGCCTGCCCTCGCATCCGAAGTCTGGTCCGCTAAGAATCCGATGCGTGCCCTCTATCACGTGTGCGAGCCTTGCAGGGGTGCCACATCCGAAGTGTCGGACTAGACCTTAGTCCAATCAGAAGCCGACACCGAGCCCCTCGCATGTGCAATCCACGTGCGAGCCACATGCGCACCCTCGCCCTGCTGATGCCGCGTGTCCTCGCTGCTGACTCCCTTTCCTTAGCCGACTTCGGACCTTCCTATAAATACAAGGGGCTGCAAGACCTCTCGGGTAATTTTGGAAAATTGCCACTTTCACCCTTTTTTTATATATTTTTACTATTCCGACTTCCCCTGAAGCCCCGGTACTGATTCTAAAGCCCGAAACACACCCCGAGACTCCCAAGAAGCCCGAAAATTTTATCTTTTCGGTTTCGAAGGTCTACCTTCGCAGCGCTCGTTTTTCAAGAAAACTCCCAGTTTTCAACGACGACTGTCATATTTAGAGCCGAAGTACTGCCCAAATTAATATTTTAGCCCCCGGTTATTTCACGGTGAGTTTAATATATATATATATATATATATATATATATATATATATATAACTGTATGTTATGTGTTATATGTGCTACGTGCTTTTTAGTGTTATTATTCCGGGTTATTTTCCCGGGTTATTTTTATTTGCTATTTTTAATAGCAAAGAAATACCTTTGACCATGTGATCAGTGAAAGGACTTAGATTCACGATGGTATTGGTATGCAGCCTCTGGCCATGTGGAACATGTCTCCGTAAGAGAATGAATTCTATTCTATGGTAGTGGCAGAAGGTTAAACAGGGCTATAAGCCTGAAATCTACCGAAATGTTAATCCGAAGTTGTATATCTTCTGTGCCGTTTGGGCCAAAGCTTTATTGATGTATATCAAGCATGGAAATTGTTATGTCTCATTGATTGTATATCTTTAAATCAAATCAATGATTGATATGGAATGTTTGTCACATGATTCACATATGCCCTTGTTGTTCCTTGTTCCTTGTTCTGCCCTATTAAAGTATATATATATATATATATATATATATATATATATATATATATATATATATATATATATATATATATATATATATATATATATATGGCATAACGTTATATTGTATCTATTATTGAACTCACTAAGCGCCACCGCTTACCCTCTCGATGTTTAACAAATTGCAGGAGATAAACATCCAGTATAGTTATATACTAGTAGAAGATTTTTGAATAGTTTGAAACTATTGTATCGATAGAAGCTTATGAATAGTTTGAAACTATTGTATTTTGCACTCCCATATGTATAAAACTATAGAATCCTGGGAAGTTATGTAATATATAACACTTTAAAATAGTCGGTTTGTATCCAGTAGTTTGTAATCTCTTTATCAATGTAAAATATTGGTTTTATGAATATGCAAGTAGCATGTTTTGGAGTAACTATATTGTAAAGTATGAAAGTTTGGGTCTTTCATAAATACAAAAGTTAGGGTCTTTCACCAGGAGTACGAAGGGCATACGCAATGAGTGCCCAAACCCTATTTTCATGGTTTAAGCCATATTAAAGCTCCTTAACTTCCCCAAACTCATTCCATTCTCAACCTCCACCTCTCCAATACCCTCTCTTGAAACCCTAACCCTAAATTGCGCCTTGTGAGCAAAATAAAGGTGCTTTTAAGTGCTTTGGAATGTTTTGGTTCACCTTGGAGAAGAAGCAACTCATAGAAGAAGTGTTGGTTTAATTGGAGCTTGTAGATCCATACTTTTTTCACCTTGATGTTTCTTCTATAGGTATAAAGTATGAATTTTGATGATGAAATTGTTAGATCTAGCTAGTTTTGGGTGTTATGCGCTTTTGGCCACTTTATACGCATAAAGTTTAGAACTTGAAAGTTTGTGACCTTATTATGGATAAAGTTGGAAAATTTTTCCATCTAAACATTATTTTGATTCAGATCTGAAGGTTGGAGACTTGTACTTAAAGGATTAAGTTGAAAAAGTTGCCATTTTGGGTCCCTTTGAGACTTAAAGACTAGATCTTATGTTGTTGGGACCATTCTAATGGATAAAGTTGGAAACTTAATCCATTATGGAGCTATTATGAACCATAAAAATGTGATCTTGTCCCTTCTATTCCTTCCATACAAGAGTTGTGATGTCTTATTGGGTTAAGAACTTAGGGTTGTGGACATTAAGAACTTTGTAGCCGTGCAAAGTCAAAAGTTGGAAACTTTATGACTTAGGATATCATTTTGGGCTTGGGTCTGAGGTTTGGATATAAGGGATTAATGGAATAAGCTCTTAATGGAGTTTTGGGACTGGGCTGAATATGTTGGGCGTATCCTGTGGTGCGTTGCATGTACACGGTCAGTGCCTTGCTTTTGGTAAATGTCAGAGTACGTTGGGTGTACTCTCTTGGTATGCAGGGCGTACTCCGCTAGGAAGAAATATTCAGTTTTGGAGCTTGATCGTTGACTTTAACTTCGACTAGTTTGACCAAGTTTGAATTAATGTTATTTTGGGTATTTTGAGCTATAGTTAAGCCTTGGTCTCTATCTGTTGAATAGGTGACCTATAAAGTTGGTATTTGGAGCAATGTATTGTTCAACTATTCGTCAAACTATGAGGTGAGTTTTCCTCACTGTGCTTGTGGGTTGAAGGCACCAATGTCAGCCCACTAGATTGTGTATCCTAGTATATAGAATGTCGTTATGTTGTAGTATTATGTAGATCCATCTATTTGTTTGCTGACTGGTCTTATGCTCATCTGTTGCTAGATACATCTTAATTGCTTTTGTATATGTTGACATGATATGGTGGGGTCGATACTGTAATGCTTTGTGCATTCAGTCAACAGACCGGGCCATTCCAACCAAAAGGTTTTAGGCCAGGGGATTTCAACCGAAAGGTTGTGGTTCGGGGGTAATCCAAACGGGAGGTTGTTGACCCAGTATGTATTGGCAATCCAACCGAAAGGTTGTAGGCTGGGATATTTCAACCAAAAGGTTATGGGTCGGTGATAATCCAACCTAGAGATTGTGGACATGTGATTTATCTGGTTATATCTTTGTGTGGTGGTACTTTGAGAGAATTCACTAAGCTTTGGCTCATAGTTTTAGTTTATGGTTTCAGGTACTTTAGACGATCGTGGGAAATCAAAGGCATGATTGTACATGACTTCCTGTTTTTATGGCTTTGGGTCTTAGGAAAACTCTGATTTTTGAAATATTGTTTTTGGAAATAATGACTCTTTTGCAAACAATGATGTTAAATGGTTGATTTATAAAATTTTAAATTTCTTTGATTTTTAGGATGGTACAAGTTGGTATCAGAGCCTTGGTTTGAGAGAATTGGATGAACATTCGTGTGAATCCAGACTCAAAGTAGGGAATTACAAAAGACTTTAAAGTGATTTTGAAAATTGTTTTAAAAAACAACAAAGGAAGGATGCGATGTGTACGATCATCCAGAGCAAGAAAGTATACCCTAAGTTACCCACACCGTTATTTGATATTATGTGTATGTTAGAACAACATGCTAGTTGTAGGGTAGGGATCTTCAGGAATTGTATGATAGAATTGGCTGATACATGATGCCTTATTCCTATAGAGTTTTCTTGTTGATTGTTGTATGACTCTTTCACATGTGAACTAAATATCCATTGAATACATGAAGTCACATGCCTCATGGGTTAAATAACTTTTGAGTGAAGGATTTGGTCCTATGTCGTAGCTATTGTTTGAGTCCAACTTTTGTAGGGTTGAATCTTTTAATCAAAAATTATTTAAGTATATGTTGTATGTTGTTGTATTCATGCGGTAGTTAAATATCACAAATAAGGGTCGTTTGGAAGTTGATGGTAGGGTGAGATATGTATCCTATAGAGCTTAGGAAGTGATTTAGTGTGGCTGCTACACTATTTAGTGGGTGTTCGAAGTACTATTTTGAGTAGGTAACTTAGAGGACTTGGGATGATTCTTGAGGAAAGTATGGATAGGTTTGGTAGGTAGTATTGAGCCCATACTATTAGAAGCATAGGATCCATACTCAAATCAAGGAATTCATGAGGATTCTAAAGAGCTGGTTGAGGATTGATAGCATGGTTGGATAACGATGACTCGTGGTAGTGTTTATGTATCTGTCAATCTTTTGGTTATGGTTGTTCATGCTGAGGATGAGTCTGGTGATTGTTGTTTTTTAGTGGCCATGTTATTTGGGGTATGAACGGTGCAAACCGAAATAAGTTAGTTGATTTTGCAGTCTCAGGAGCCTTGATCAAGTAGTTTCAGTTGGGTTGTGGGACTCGAGAAGGAAGTGGTTGTCAGGAGCGGATCGAGAATTTTGGCCAGAGGATGAGTGATTGGCATATGGATTGGAATGTCACTATCTATGGAGAGGGTTATGTCCTAGTTTTCTATGTTCGGAGAAGAAGTGCACAGGCTTGTGACTTTCTGATTTGGGATGTAAACCCATCATAGGGCTAGTTGGCTACGGTGTTTGGCGACTGTATGACAACGTGGGAATATGTAGGATGATTATTGTGGTATGGATGCCTCGTGATGAGACCAAGGGTCTGCTTCTTGGGATATAGGCAAGTCAGGTGCTAGATGATGGTTTTAGGAGAATCGAGGGCGACAACTTTTGTTGTCTCTGATGTATCCCGACTATGAAATTGATGCGTTTTGGATTTATGAACGACTTTTTTTGTGATGAATTGACTGTTGAGATTGCAGGTCAGGATTGTATGTTTTGGGATAGAAAGTTGGTGTTTTGCTTATGAATTTGCGTGAAATCCTTAATGTTAAAGGTGGTTATGATTGGAAATTTCTGAGATTCGGAATCTCTTAGGGTTTGATTGGTCCTTATCTAAACCTGCATGTGTTATACATTCCAATATTCAAGGACGACTTGTATTTGTTTGAGCCGGTTTGAGATATGGTTTGGTTACAATACTATTAGGTGGTAGTTCGAACCATATGTGGGGGAGAACTAGGTATTCTTCGTGGAGGATCATCAATCTGTTCAAGTTTATGGTGTCAGAAGAATGGTTCATAAGGGTCTGCGGTGCACGTATGCAAGATTTCAGTTTAAGATTTGGTCAAGTCAAGGGTGTAGAGAAAGTGGCTATCGGATGTATGTGTCTAGGAAATACATGACTTGACTCATAGCAAGAAGTAGTTGGTCAACAAACTCGTTGTAGCCATTGGTTCCTTTTTGGGAAGCCAATGAATAGATGAGGAGGCTCTAGGATTGCTCAGGTCGAGTATCGGTTGTTAAGGGACTTGTCAGCTCATTGTATGGATTGCTATTTATAGTCTAGATTGGAAAGTTGCCGGTCGGTAAATAAGTTTTAGAGATACGTATGTTCAGCTCCACGTGGATTTTGGCTCAATGGATTAGGTGTCAATGTGTTCTCGATCATTGGTCATTTCATACATCATCAAAGTGGAGATTCTTCGGATGTTTTGGGCTATATCAGTTGAAGTTCAATGGATTCATCGACATATCATCAAGTTCAGCTCGAGTTTGGAAGATGTCCTTGGTTATTAGAAGTCTAGAGTTTGGGACAATGTTGCTCAGTTTTCCAGACGGGACATTAGATCTGCGTGGAATCTAATTTTTGGCATGTCACGTTGGCAGGGTTGGTATTTTGATGGATCCAACTAGAGTCTTAGCAACATTTATGGATAACCTTCAAAGTTATATCAAGATCGTTACGTATTGATGAGGTCTGTTCAATCTCAATGAAGGTATGGGATCCTGTTTCGATTGTTCAAGAGGATGTCTTTTGTTAATGATTAAGGTTCGTCATTTCGTTAGAACTCTAGTACTTCGCCCCTTTTAGGTAAGGTTATGGGTTCCCTAAGGGTATGCATTGTGGTAAGTTCATTAGATATTGTCGTGAGGGGTGTATGTGGTCTGGACAATATAGCAATGGAGCACTTTATTCGAATTATATGCATGGTTCTTATTTGGGTTATAGCCTTTGAATTGGAACAAGTGCATGACCGTTTATCCCATTCTCGGGTCGTGTGCGACCATGTTTTTGTCGGATTTTGCATTGGTAGCAGCTTCACTATGAAGGGAATTATACATGGTAAAAAAGTATAGCACTCTTGCGCTCGGTTAACATTGAGAGGGAATTTAATTGGGTTCCTGCAAGGCAGCGGAATGAGGTAGAGTATCTTTAGGCCCCCGTGGTGCTGGTCGTGAGTTTCCAAGTGAATGATGGAATGTCGACAAGATCGGTGTAATATCGGGAACATTCCAGACATAGGCTGTGGGCCCAATGATCATGATTGTTTATTTCTTCTGCTTGTAGTATTTGTGGTGTTGGTGCATCATTTCAATTCGGGAGACTTACAAACCAGCTGGTTTGGATAAAGTGAGCAGTTAAGGGTTGTTGGGAGTATAGTGTTTGCATTATAAATCCTGTTTGTTTGTGATTTTTTATTAAGAGTTTGGTTACCAAGGTTGGGTATCGGTTATGGAGTCACAATTCATGAAGTTCATTGTGAATGTCTTGAGTGATTTTCCAGTTGAGGGTACACCTGAGTTGATAAAATTTGGATGCAATGTGAAAATTCTTGGAGTAATCATCTTTGCTCAAAGGAGTAGTGGTTGATAATGGCGTGTCAGGGAGTCAAGGGTTTATTTAATGTTTTTAGTACATCTTATGGACTTGGAATTGGTTGAAATTCACGATCGATGTGGTTTGAGTACTTCATTCTGCATGTTTGGTGGTGTTCTTAGTCAAAGACAATAGGTGACTTCAACAAATAGATGAATATCAATCCTAGAATATGGGTTCTGAAGTTTAGATCTGATGGGTTCCCAGTCTTGGGAAGCATATTCATAGAGTTGATTTAGTGATTGTAGTAGAGAGTCCTTGGTTCTGTGGTTCTCACTAGAAGTTATGTCTTATAGCTAGCTAGTTGTGGAATATGTTGGCGTTGTATGTGCTTCTCTATAGCGGCTATATAGATGAGACTCTCATTGGGGGTTGCCTTGTTTTTTAATGGAGGTTTCAATAGTAGTACATAGTGAGGGGTTCTATTTTCCAGTTGGTTCTCATTGCGATTGTGAACTTATGTGCAGGATTAGAATAATGATGATTGGCTGAGGAGGTTTAGAGCTGATCAAATCTGAGGGATTTCGACTACTGGTTCCATCGTGAAGCGAAAGCGAGAGCTGATTTTGAGGACAAAATCTAATTTAAGTGAGGGATAATTGTAACATCCTGTTTCCTGTCATTTCTGAGCCATGGACCGGAAGTTAAGTGTGTAAAGTTTGGGGCCTTAAGGAGGCAAGGTTTAGTCCTTATGGAAGGATGTAATGATTCTTAAGAGATTTTACCCTTGAATTATGTTCTGGATCGAAGGGTAGAAAGGGAAAACTAATAGGTCGGGTCTTTGCATGAATATGGTTTTTTATTCGAGAATTTTTTAGTCCAACATATTTAGATAATATTGTAGAGCTCTTCATCATCTTTCCGTCGATATAAAGAACGTCGAAAATGGAGTTGTAACGAAGAAGTTATGATTGTTTGAAGTTAGGACTATTTTTGGGTTAGCCGCGTATGTAACTCATACTAGGGCATCCCTAGTATGTTGGGCGTACCAGGAGTACGAAGGTTGTACACGATCAATACCCAAACTCTATTTTCATGTTTTAAGCCCTAATTAAGGTCCTTAACATCCCCACACCCATTCCCTTCTCCACCTCCACCTCTCCAACACCCTCTCTTGAAACCCTAACCCTAGATTGAGCCTTTTGAGAAAAATGAAGGTGCTTTTAAGTGCTTTGGAGTGTTCTTCATGCACCTTGTAGAATAAGGAACTCATTTAAGAAGTGTTGGTTTCAATGGAGCTCGTATATCATGACTTTGTTCACCTTTCTCTTTCTTCTAGAGGTATAAAGTTTGAATCTTGATGATGAAATTGTTAGATCTAGCTAGTTTTGGGTGTTATGAGCTTTTGGTCACTTTAAGTGCATAAAGTTTAGATCTTGAAAGTTTGTGACCTTGTTATGGATAAAGTTGGAAACTTTATCCATCTAAACATCATTTTGATTTAGATTTGAAGGTTGGAGACTTGGACTTAATGGATAAATTTAAAAAAGATGCACTTTTGGGTCCCTTTGAGGGTTAAAGTGTAACACCCATAAAATTATGCCAAATTTTTTACTTTTAAAAAAACATTTCAAAACCATTGAATCATTACAGACTTGTTTTCAAATAATATAATATCAGAGTTTTCCCAGAAACATAAACAAAACATGAGGAGTGGTACGATCACGCCTTTTCCTTGCCGCGATCCCCTGATGTACCTGAAACAATAAATTGAAAACTGTAAGCCCGAAAGCTAGTGAGTTCCCCCAAAATACCAATACACTGCATAAAGCACATATATAAATAACAACATGTATTGGTCCACAACTTTACATATTGGATTACCCCTGGGCCCGCAGTGTTAGTCTGGATTGCCTTCAGGACCCACAGTTCACATCTGGATTGCCATCGAGCCCACAGTACGAGTCTCCCTTAGCTCGTATCTGGAATGCTCCTGGGTTTGTTGGTTACCGCACAGAGCAGGATCACCTCAACCCATCCTACATAATATGTTGACATATAACACAACTAATGCACATACATATAATCACATAATACTACAGGTAGTCTTAAAGATCTACCTAACTAGCATGGCAACTAACACCCGACACAAACTCATACTCATCATATTACCAACTGCTAGGATATCATATCCAATGGGCAAACCTTGGTACCTTAGACCCCCCTAGTATAGTGATGATAACTCACCTCGCAACTGTCGACTCGAAAGATAAGCTCAAACTCTCGGATTACCATCACAAACTCCACCACCTTTATTCACCATAGAGCCATACTTGTAAATTTCCAATTTCCCAAAATGCCCCAAAAGTCAATTAGTCAACCCTTGGTCAAAGTCAAAGTCAACAGTTAAGGTCAATAGTCCATGTTGACTCGACTCGTCGAGTGTAGTCACTGACTCGTCGAGTCCTTCCAGAAATTGAGTAGTCGTGAAATCCCCCCACTGACTCATCGAGTATTCCCTGTAACTCGTCGAGTCTATGTGTGTCCAAAAGTCGGGAAAACCCCAGTTGACTCCTCAAGTCACCCCACCGACTCGCCGAGTCCATGCATGAAAATCTTCATTGGACTCGCCGAGTTGATCATGCAACTCGTCGAGTCCCTTCAGTCCATTATTCATTCAGATGCTTGTTAACCCATTTTAAGGTTCCCTATTGCATATCCAGCTTCCCAAGGCATGTTTATCACGTAAAGTTGCAAACTTTACGTGCATGCAAGGCTCTAAAGTCTTATAATGTCAAAACCAAGCTTGTAATGGAGTTTTACACTTAAGAAGAGGTTCATACTTGCTAAAGTTGAAAGCTTTATGGACTTAGAGACCAAAGAGAGTTCAGATTTGAAGTTACAACTTTAGATCTTAGCTCATACCCAAGGATAGCTTCATAATATGCTAGAAAAGCCCTAATCTTTAACCAAATGAGATCTAGAAGAAAATGAGGTCAAGGTAACGACTTGATACCTTCCAAAAGATGTTAACCGAGGTAGATATCAGATCCCTACATGTTCCTTGCTTCTAGGCACTTTCTCTCCAAGCTTTTCTCACTAAGATCCACCTTCCAAAGCTTAAAACACACATCAATGGAGCCCACACACGTATTAGGGTTTGATGGACTCTCAAGAGGCTGTAAGGGGCTAAAAGAGGCTTACGATACTTTAAATAAGGTGCAAAACCCCGGAAATTAGGGTTTCATCCTCCAACTCCTACTCGTCGAGTCCTATCTTGGACACGACGAGTAGTTCACTTAAACACGTGGCCCAATCCACTTATACTCAACAAGTCAGGACATCCAACTCGTCGAGTAGACATTGAAATTATGAAAATTAAAGCCATAAAATTATCACCTGAGAGTTGGGGCGTTACATAAAGTCATAAAGACTAGATTTTGTTTGTTGCGACCATTCTAATGGATAAAGTTGGAAACTAAATCCATTATGGAGTTATCATGAACCATTAAAATGTGATCTTGGCCCTTCTATCCCTTCCATACAAGAGTTGTGATATCTTATTAGGTTAAGAACTTAAGGTTTTGGACATTAAGCACTTTATAGCCATGCAAAGTCGTAAAGTTGGAAATTTTATGACTTAGGACATCATTTTGGGATTGGATTTGAATTTTGGGCTTAAGGGCTTAATGGAATAAGCTCTTAATGGAGTTTTGGGACTGGGTTGCGTAGGTTGGGCGTACCTGGTTGTGCATGTATGCGGTCAGCACCCCGCTTTTGGTCAACATCAGAGTACGATGGGTGTACTCTCTTGGTACGCAAGACGTACTCCATTGGGAAGAAATATTGACATTTGGACCTTGACATATGACTTTGAGTTTGACCAAGTTTGACTTAATGGTATTTTAGGTATTTTGAGCGATAGTTAAGCCTTGGTCTCTATCTGTTGAATAGGTAACCTATAGAGCAGGTATTCAGAGCAATGTATTGTTCAACTATTCTTCAGATTGTGAGGTGATTTTCCCTACTGTGTCTGTGCGTCAAAGTGTAACGCCCGCAGATCCAGGCTAGTCAATTTAGAGGCAATAGGGGTCGAAAACGACTTTTCTACAAAAAGATTATTTAGAATAAATAATCTTAACCAAGTTTTAGAATATGTCACAAGGTTTTCGTACATATAAAGAACGCCGAAATCCGAGTTATAACGAAGAAGTTATGACCCGTCGAAGTTTCGCGTCGGAACCGGCACGACGCCGGGAAGCGTAGATAGTAAATTTATGATAGAGAGAGATTTAGCCTTAGCGCTCTAAACGAAAGTCGTAGAATATGTTAAACTAAGAACATCGATAAAAAGAACGCCCAAATCTGACTTCGTATGAAGAAGTTATGATTTTTCGAAGTTTCGGATTAGCGGTCTACAACCCGAAATTCGAATTTTAGATCGATTGATTTTTAGCCGACACAACCTAAACAAGAATCGAAGATCTCATTATTAGTAGCGTAACGATAAAAATACAGACGAAAATGGACATCGAATAAAGAAGTTATGAGATTTTAACGGACCAATCCTGTCCCGGCCTGTTAAAAACATAACTTTAAAAATAAAGTCAAAATTAGCCGACAGAGTCTAAACGAAAGTTGTAGAGTATGTCTCCACCTACGCGTGGATATAAAGAACGTCAAAAACGGAGTTCGTATGAACGAGTTACAAATTATAATAGCATATTTACGTATTAAAATAAAGTATAAATCATGTATACATACACATATATATACATATGTATATATCATTAGAAAGGTATCGACGATGCGGTCATTATAAGACTAATGTTGAGTTCTTTCGACATTACTTTAGTACAAATATCATTAAATCCATTTAAAATAGTATTATAGAGGGGTGTTTAGTTGTTTATATAACTAAAAGGTCATTAACTAATTATGGAGGGTAGTTTTTGAAAATTCAATTAGTATAAATAAGAGCCTTGGGCTCTCATATTTCTTGCACCATTCTCTTGATTCAAGAGTCTTTCTCTCCTTATCCCCCGAGCATTTCGGTCCCTCGTGATTCGACTTCTCTTTCTGTAGTTTTAGTATAGTAAGGTGAGCGCTGAAGCGCTGCACGAATCTTTCTTAGAAAGATTCGGCGACGAAGTTCTGCCCCTGCAGAGCCCGACTCCTAACTAAAATCCCCTTGAAAGTAAGTTATGCTTACCCTATTTTAAATATAGTTTATATTTAAAATTAGTATTGTTATTATAAATTTATAATAAATATTTGAGCTATTATTATGACTTATATAAGTGTCGTTATAATATCTTTTAACTACTCACGGTACGGGGAATCTGGTTTAAAGGGTCGCATAGGGTTGTTGGATTTCAGAAGTGCTATACGCCAAAATGGTCCTGCCCTCCGGTGTTTTATGTCTGGCCCCTGTCTGTACATAGTAGTTGGAAAGTATTGTTTAAACGCTTATATAATAATAATAATAATAATAATAATAATAATAATAATAATAATAATAATAATTAGTCACAGTAATATTAGACTAAAATCTAGTGGTGATAATACTAGGTTTCGTCAAAGGAAATTATTTTAAAGTAAACGAAGCGTTGTCCGAGTACCGAGTCACCACCTTCTCAGGTGAGTGCATAGTCCCTTTCATCTTACACATAGATATGAAGTATTTTAATATAAATTACGTGCTATGTGTGCATATTGTCTGAATATTTGCTGTCTATGCTGAGTGAAAGATTTTATACATGTTTTAAATGATTTAAACTATATATGTATTTTATATCTACGAAAATGTTGGGGTAAAACATGGGTAGATATAATAGATGAAATATGAGTTGGATGATGAGTTGAGAGGTGATATAGACTATAATGTGTGGGTGAGAGGTGTACGATGTGAGAAGCCTTTTTCCCAAACGATGTCCCCGTCATTCAGCAGAGTATGGATGACAACCACGGACTATCCTAGATAGTCCAGTGGAACACTATCAGGCTCGCAACCTATAGTTGTTGTGAACGATGTGTTCACCCGGTGTACTCTAAACCTTGGTGATCATGCAGACTTGATACCTAGACCTTGGCGATCATGCAGACGTGGTGCCAAAACCTTGGCGACTATGCAGACTTAGTGCCTACTGTATAAATTCTGGCGACTATGCAGACTTAGTGCCTAAACCCCGGTGACGATGGACTTCGTGCCGATTCCTTAGGATGATCCTTAGGAATGTATGAACGAGGAATAGTTGATTCTTAGGGTAGATCCTTAAGAATAAAGCAGATAATAGGGATGAGTAATTGGGTTGATTGTTTGATTGTTTGAAAATAATAATTATATTATTGTGGGTTGAAAACCCTATGTACTCACCAGGTTTCCCAACCTGACCCACTCAGTTTATTTATATCACAGGTGTTGATATGAAGTCACATTACACTGAGAGATTTAAAGAGATGTAGATCACTAGTGTAAATAAATGTAAGTTCTGTTTATGCTTATGTTTCTGTATTAACGATGACATGCCAAATGTTTTAAAATGAACAAAATACGTTTCTTCGAAAATGTTTTAAAAACGTATTTATCATGTTTTTCTGGGAACAGATTCCGCAACATTTTTATTAAAAGAAGTACTCTGATTTTTATAAAACATAAACAAAAATCGGTCTTTTCTGGCCGTGAAAATGGGGATGTCACAGTTGGTATCAGAGCATTAGTTTAAGCGAACTAGGAATATGGATTTATTTCTAGACTTAAACTTAGAATGCTAAGTGATGATTGTGAGGAGTGTGTCAAATAGATTTAGGTAATGCACCTGAATAGACACAAGCACTAGCTTATTTTAGGAATGATGCCTAAATTCCTTTTACGTGCTAAATGATGCTATAGTTTGATCGGATCTATGGTCTGTTGCCGACCGGATCTGGAAACCTTATGTGTTTAGGATTCTAAACGTACGAATACGATATTAGAACTAGCATATAAACGTTTCGGAGTGATAAGGATGATTTAAACGTCAATCTTAAGTAAAGGTCTAGATTCACCTTATTCGGTGTATAGATCAAGATGGCAAGGACCCGTAGCGGAAACATGAATGCAAATGGGAACCGGAACCAACCCCCGGTGATTGAGCAAATACCGGTTGTGGTAACCGCTGCTGAGCCAATAACAATGGCCGGAGTGCAAGCAATGATCCAGGCGATGTTGGATCGTCAAATGGAGGAAACCAGACGTTTTCTCTAGCAAAATCGAGAAGAAGCAACCATACAGATCGAACAGCCCGAGTTGAACGAAGGGCAGCCTGAGGAGGGAAACTACAGTGGGACTGTTGGTCAAGCCAACCCACCGATAGTTAGGCAAAACCACCAGGATGGAGGAAATGATGGACGTGGATGCAAATACAAGGATTCCATGGCGTCCAAACCACCGAGTCTATCTGGAAGCCCGACGCCGGTGGAAGTAATGAACTGGATCTCCGAGATGGAGACGATGTTTGAGAGTTGCGAGTGTAGCAACAGGCAAAAGACCGCTCTCGCGGTTCCTTTGTTGAAATCTGGAGTACTAAGCTGGTGGAAGCTACTATCCGATTCGATGCCCAAAGGAGAAGCGAGCAAGATGTCATGGGAGGATTTTCTAGTGCAGTTAAAAATGCAGTACTGCTCTGAGCAGGATCTTCTGGAGATCAACAACGAGTTTCAGAATCTAAAGAAGGGAAAGCTGAGTGTCATCGAGTATGCTGCAAGTTTTACAGAGAAAATGAAGCTAGTTCCTTATCTAGTTCCAACTGAGCTCTCCAAGGTCAATAAGTTTGCCCATGGATTACCAGCAGACTTTGGACCAATGGTCTAGCAAGCAACCACTTTGAAAGGAGCCATCTGGGCAGCCAGGAATGTTGAGACCCAGATTAGGGAAAAAGGTCTGGAGAGAGCTGAAGTTGGCGAGAAAAGGAAACATGAAGGATCATCAAAATCCAACAAGGAAAAGAAATTCTCAAAGATTGAAGAAGGAGGAGGAGGTGAAACCAAGTGGTGCGAGAAGTGTAAAAAGAAGCACTTCGGGAAATGTAGCGAGGAGGTGACTTGTTACAAATGTGGGAAGACATGGCATTACGCCAGCAAGTGTGCGTCCAACAAGAAGGTGTGTTATGGATGTAACAATGAAGGGCATATTTCCAGGGACTGCCCGGGGAAAAATAAGGCAGCAAGACCAGAAACGCCACCGAGGCCAAGGGCATTCCACATGATCCTCGACGAAGCAGAAAACCGTGCAAGGAATCAATGATGAGGACTTCATATCCGAAGATCAAGTTATGCAGTAGCCATAGTGTCGTATGATGTAGCCTATTAGAGGCATAGTCTAGGGTGAACTTGGACACCTATGTAATAGTTTCAAGAAATAATAAAACCTTCGTTTTGTTATCTGATGTGTTAAAATGTTATGTGATTTTCTTGTATGGTGACTTGGGAAACTGCGGGACAATACTTGGGACGAGTATGAGTAGGTGTGAATGGTAGTAGAGGCCTATACTACCGGAAGCACAGGACTCACACTTGGATCAGGGAAAGTCACAAGGATTACCAAGAAGCTAGTAACTGATTCTGTTTTTTTTCAAGTATGTCATTACCATCATTTCGATAATGACTAAAAAGATTGTTAATTTCCGACCCTAGTGGTCGTACCGAATTGAGTCCGACTACGATGAGTATGTTGCGTGGTTCAGGGAACCAAGTTCGATGTAGCGTCCGACAAAAACCAAACAATTGAAATCAAAGCGATCAATAGAATTCGTTGTTAAAGAAGTTGGTAGCTAGAAATGCTACATGTTAAAGTGTGATTATATCACATTAGAACATGAAGGAAGGCATAGTCTATTTTAGAATTTAACTCTAAGAGACCTAAGTCTAAACGTGCATCACATGATGATAGGTCATAATTTGAAGTCTAGCCTGAGGTAGAGAGCAGGTGCACGATCGAGTACTGCTTACAGTCAATGAGTCTAAGAGATAGACTTGAAGGAATATAGAAGTTATAATTATTACCTAGGATGAGGATATGACGTATGGATTCATTATACGAGCCCTGTTTCGTTGATGATTTTGGGACGTAATCATCCTAAGGGGGAGATCATTGTAACGCCCACAGATCCGGGCTAGTCAATTTAGAGGCAATAGGGGTTGAAAACGACTTTTCTACAAAAAGATTATTTAGAATAAATAATCTTAACCAAGTTGTAGACTATGTCACAAGGTTTCCGTACATATAAAGAACGCCGAAATCCGAGTTATAACGAAGAAGTTATGACCCGTCGAAGTTTCGCGTCGGAACCGGCACGGCGCCGGGAAGCGTAGATAGTAAATTTATGATAGAGAGAGATTTATCCTTAGCGCTCTAAACGGAAGTCGTAGAATATGTTAAACTAAGAACATCGATAAAAAGAACGCCCACATCTGACTTCGTATGAAGAAGTTATGATTTTTCGAAGTTTCGGATTAGCGGTGTACAACCCGAAATTCGAATTTTAGATCGATTGATTTTTAGCCGACACAACCTAAACAAGAATCGAAGATCTCGTTATTAGTAGCATAACGATAAAAATACAGACGAAAATAGACATCGGATAAAGAAGTTATGAGATTTTAACGGACCAATCCTGTCCCGGCCTGTTAAAAATATAACTTTAAAAATAAAGTCAAAATTAGCCGACGCAGTCTAAACGAAAGTTGTAGAGTACGTCTCCACCTACGCGTGGATATAAAGAATGTCAAAAAAGGAGTTCGTATGAACGAGTTACAAATTATAATAGCATATTTACGTATTAAAATAAAGTATAAATCATGTATACGTACACATATATATACATATGTATATATCATTAGAAAGGTATCGACGATGCGGTCATTATAAGACTAATGTTGAGTTCTTTCGACATTACTTTAGTACAAATATCATTAAATCCATTTAAAATAGTATTATAGAGGGGTGTTTAGTTGTTTATATAACTAAAAGGTCATTAAGTAATTATGGAGGGTAGTTTTTGAAAATTCAATTAGTATAAATAAGAGCCTTGGGCTCTCATATTTCTTGCACCATTCTCTTGATTCAAGAGTCTTTCTCTCCTTATCCCCCGAGCATTTCGGTCCCTCGCGATTCGACTTCTCTTTCTGTAGTTTTAGTATAGTAAAGTGAGCGCTGAAGCGCTGCACGAATCTTTCTTAGAAAGATTCGGCGACGAAGTTCTGCCCCTGCAGAGCCCGACTCCTAACTAAAATCCCCTTGAAAGTAAGTTATGCTTACCCTATTTTAAATATAGTTTATATTTAAAATTAGTATTGTCATTATAAATTTATAATAAATATTTGAGCTATTATTATGACTTATATAAGTGTCGTTATAATATCTTTTAACTACTCACGGTACGGGGAATCTGGTTTAAAGGGTCGCGTAGGGTTGTTGGATTTCAGAAGTGCTATACGCCAAAATGGTCCTGCCCTCCGGTGTTTTATGTCTGGCCCCTGTCTGTACATAGTAGTTGGAAAGTATTGTTTAAACGCTTATATAATAATAATAATAATAATAATAATAATAATAATAATAATAATAATAATAATAATAATAATAATTAGTCACAGTAATATTAGACTAAAATCTAGTGGTGATAATACTAGGTTTCGTCAAAGGAAATTATTTTAAAGTAAACGAAGCGTTGTCCGAGTACCGAGTCACCACCTTCTCAGGTGAGTGCATAGTCCCTTTCATCTTACACATAGATATGAAGTATTTTAATATAAATTACGTGCTATGTGTGCATATTGTCTGAATATTTGCTGTCTATGCTGAGTGAAAGATTTTATACATGTTTTAAATGATTTAAACTATATATGTATTTTATATCTACGAAAATGTTGGGGTAAAACATGGGTAGATATAATAGATGAAATATGAGTTGGATGATGAGTTGAGAGGTGATATAGACTATAATGTGTGGGTGAGAGGTGTACGATGTGAGAAGCCTTTTTCCCAAACGATGTCCCCGTCATTCAGCAGAGTATGGATGACAACCACGGACTATCCTAGATAGTCTAGTGGAACACTATTAGGCTCGCAACCTCTAGGTGTTGTGAACGATGTGTTCACCCGGTGTACTCTAAACCTTGGTGATCATGCAGACTTGATACCTAGACCTTGGCGATCATGCAGACATGGTGCCAAAACCTTGGCGACTATGCAAACTTAGTGCCTATTGTATAAATTCTGGCGACTATGCAGACTTAGTGCCTAAACCCCGGTGACGATGGACTTCGTGCCGATTCCTTAGGAATGTATGAACGAGGAATAGTTGATTCTTAGGGTAGATCCTTAAGAATAAAGCAGATAATAGGGATGGGTAATTGGGTTGATTGTTTGATTGTTTGAAAATAATAATTATATTATTGTGGGTTGAAAACCCTATGTACTCACCAGGTTTCCCAACCTGACCACTCAGTTTATTTATATCACAGGTGTTGATATGAAGTCACATTACACTGAGAGATTTAAAGAGATGTAGATCGCTAGTGTAAATAAATGTAAGTTCTGTTTATGTTTATGTTTCTGTATTAACGATGACATCCCAAATGTTTTAAAATGAACAAAATACGTTTCTTCGAAAATGTTTTAAAAACGTATTTATCATGTTTTTCTGGGAACAAATTCCGCAACATTTTTATTAAAAGAAGTACTCTGATTTTTATAAAACATAAACAAAAATCGGTCTTTTCTGGCCGTGAAAATGGGGATGTCACACAAAGGCACCAATGTCGCCCAAGTAGATTATGTATCCTGGTATACAAGATGTCGTTATTCTATAGTATTATGTAGATATGTCTGTTTGTCTGCTAACTGGTCTTATGTTCACCTGTTGCTAGATAAGTGTTAATTGCTAGTATATGTCGACATGATATGGTGGGGTTGAGAGTGTGCTGCTTTGTGCTGTTAGTCGATATACCGGGGCATTCCAACCTAAAGGTTATGGTTCGGGGCATTCCAATCGAAAGTTTGTGGTTTGGGGGTAATCCAACTAGGAGGTTGTGGGCACATTATGTATTAGAAATCCAACCAAAAGCTTGTGGCCCAGGGCATTCCAACCTAAAGGTTGTGGGCCAAGGCATTCCAACCGAAATGTGGTGGGCTGGGGCATTTCATTCGAAAGGTTGTGGGTTGGGAGTAATCCAACCTAGAGGTTATGGACCCGTAATGTGTCTGGTTATATATTTGTGTGGTGGTACTTTGGAGGAACTCACTAAGCTTTGGCTTACAGTTTTAATTTATGGTTTTAAGTACTTCAGAGGATTGTGGTAAAGCAAAGGTGTGATCATGTAGAACGTCCTGTTTTTATGGCTTTGGGTCTTGGGAAAACTCTGATTTGGAAATAATGTTTTTAGAAACAATGACTATGGTAAATAATGATGTTAAATGGTTGATTTTGAAAATTTTAAATTTCTTTGATTTTTGGGATGTCACAAGTTGAATCCCAAATGCAGATCACTGAGAGATAAAACAAAGGGTTCGATGAAATCCATATTAATGACACCGCTTTCTACCTCACTCACCCCACCACCTCCCTCGTCTGATGGTTGCCGTCCTTTCTGACGATGGTGGTTCTCTCAAATAGTCTTCCATAATTTGATTGAACCTATGTGAAAGTTAGATTATCTAGATTAATGGTTAGTTGAGAAATACATTTCGAACATATCTTGCAAGTGTTTGCACCATTAATGGAGATTGCAGTGAAGTCCATAACATCCACTTCCAAAATGTTCTATGTATGTGGTGTGTTGATTCGATCAGATTGCTTAGAGAAACATGTTGGAGGTTAAAGATTACCGAAGGAAGTTTTTGAAAAATATGCACGAAGGACTGATAGGAAGAACAATAGTGGAGGGCTAATCTGAAGACAAAATATGAGTGATAGGGGTATGGCCTTGAAGATAAATAATAATATAATTATAAATAAAAAGAATAAAAAAATTAAATAAGGGGTATGTTTGTCATTTTACATGCTTTTCACAAACTTGTTCTAACAGACTTTAGATAAAAGGACCAAAACTGAAATAATTGAAAATCATAGGAATGCAACCTATCAACTTTTTAAAGATTGAACCAAAATTAGCAAACCACAATGACCATTTTTGTAATTTACTCTTGTAAAAACTATAAAAGTTGATGTGAGGCTTATGTGACATCTTTTTACCATTCACAAAAATTACATCGTATCCTTCAGCCTAATAATATAAATTTACCGGTAATAAATGAATGGATTGATTTGATTGATGTTTGTATCATCACAAATATTTATATGGTATTAAAGTCGACGTTCAATTCAATATCCCATGATTAATACATCAATGTTTATCATTATCGAGTCTACAACTCTAAAAATAAGTGTTAAAGTATCTTACATTAATACAACACACGATCCAATAAATGATTATATATATATAAAACAAAAAAACCCTAAAAATCATAAAAATGCATAAAAAAATACTTAGAGATCACAAGACTTTTTTTTTTAATTTTTTTTATAAAAAATCACGGCTTTTTATAAAAATTCGCTGAGAAAAAAAAATAAAAAATAATTTTTTTTTTAAAAGTTTTTTTTTCAAATTTTTTTCAGCGATTTTCTTTAAAAATCTGCGATTATATATATATATATATATATATATATATATATATATATATATATATATATATATATATATATATATATATATATATATATATATATATATATACTTTTTCTATACAAGTTTTGTTTTTTGAAAAAAATGGTGGAAGCAAACAGACAAAAGAGGTGGCAATGGTGAACGGTGTTTAACAAAGTTATACCATGCAAAAAAATTAAGACCTTAAGGACCAATGGTGTCTATTTTTAAACTTTGGAGTCAAATTACTAAATTTCACTAAACCATATAGACATTGACCATGTATGTAATTTATTCTAATTTTAATCACGTTTGTGGATGGGGACCCATTGATCTTTCATTTGAAAACGCCTGTGTTTGAAATTGAGACAAGGAAGAGGCTGCCACTGCGCCTAACTTTCAGATTTGAGGTCGACGGTTGCTATGTTCTTTTTATTATTATAAACCAGCGAGTGCTCGTAGGAAATTTTATATAGTTGAAATCTTTATAAATATAAATATATATATATATATATATATATATATATATATATATATATATATAATATAAAAATAATATTCTTATTAAATTTGATATAATAATTTTTATATTAAATTGATATAATATATTGATTATTTGAATTATATGATAATATATATATTTATTATAATTTCATAATCCCAATCGTTTGAATGATTTCTACTCGCAAGTTAGACATTAATAAAATTAAATATAATATTTGATCTAATGTTATTTATTGTTGTTGTTATTGTTAATTAATTTTTTTTAAATTTATTTGCTTAATGTTTTAGTTTCTATCATTTTAATTATTTAAAACATTAAAGATTACTTTTTGATTTTAAAGGTAACAATATAATCATTTATATAGAGTTATTTTATATTGTTATTTTAAGCTAATTATTTGGAAACTTTTAGCGATTATAAGAATACATTTGGGAAATATTTTGAGTTAAATTGAGATTACAATTTTTTTTTCGTTTATCACTATAATTTATCACTTTTAACTATTTACAAAATATTCTTTGGTTTTTTAGTGGAACTGAAATTTATATTTAAGTTGATATTGTAATCCGCAAAAACACTTATATAGTTGAAGTCTTTACAAATATATGTTTTTTTTTAATATAAGAATAATGTTGTTGTTAAATTTGATATAATAATTTTTATATTAAATTGATATAATATATTGATTATTTGAATTATATGATAATATATACATTTATTATAACTTCATAATCGCAATCATTTGAATGACTTCTATCGCGAGTTAGACATTAATAAAATTAAATATAATATTTGATCTAATATTATTTATGCTTGTTGTTATTGTTAATTATTTTTTTTTTAAAAATTTATTTGCTTAATGTTTTAATTTCTATCATTATAATTATTTAAAACATTAAACATTACTTTTTTATTTTAAAGGTAACAATATAATCATTTATATAGAGTTATTTTATATTGTTATTTTAAGCTAATTATTTGGAAACTTTTAGCGATTATAAGAATACATTTAGGAAATATTTTGAGTTAAATTGAGATTACAAATGTAACATCGTAAAAATTTGAACAATTTTTCACTTTTGAAAAACCATGAAATATAGTTTGCATTCATAAATAAAAACATTTTATCAACATTGTATTAGTACAAAACCCCAAGATCAAAATGTTTAAACTCCAATGTGCGTGTGTACGAGTCATGTCGGCGCCTTCCTGCGATCGTCAATAGTACCTGAAACACATAACACATAACACTGTAAGCATAAATGATTAGTAAGTTCCCCAAAATACCACATATCGCACATATGCCTTTCCAGGCCATAAGACCTTCGGATCCAAGTGTCTCAGGGGATTTCCATCCCAGACTCTGTTGACCTTCCGGTCCGTATCATCTTGACCTTCTGGCCCACATCATGCTCATATCACATAACATATCACATATAACTTACATCCCATATACATCATACACATAAGACCCTTCGGTCACATATAATTACCCCATCGGGTAAGGCATAGTGAGAAGACTCACCTCAGACGTCTCGTAAATCTCTGACTCGGTAGAAGTATTGCCTAGCCTCCGCCTATTCACACAAAGTAAATACCCTCATAAACATAACACTCGAGGCTAGACTCGACCCTCTATTATCACCCTCAGAAGGGTAAAAGACTATTTTACCCCCCCTCTTGACTCAAGGACCCCATTGTTGACCAAACCCTAAAAGTCAACAAAACTCAACGGTCAACTTTGACCCAACTCGCCGAGTGCACTCCGGTGACTCGACGAGTACACACATTTCCACTAACTCTCTGTCCCGCTTGGTACATCGAGTCCTACCCTATGCTCGGCAAGTCACTCCTGGCATGAATCGCGGGGCTACTCCGACTCAACTCGCCGAGTCTCAAGAACAACTCGGCGAGTACCACCTTGAACTCCAGTCTTTTAACCCCCTTCTGACTCACTGAGTATCCCCCAACTTGGTAACTCTACTCATTGAGTGATCTGCGTGGACCTTAACCCTACTCGCCGAGTCTCAAGAACAACTCGGCGAGTTCATGCCATGCACAGACTCTATTGACCTCATGTGGTCAGATATGTGCCCCTAATCCATAGATCTAGCCTTCCCAAGAATAAATGCCACGTAAAGTCTGAATCTTGATGCTTATAACTCAACCAATAGGCATCAAATGGTGATTTTGTCCCAAATACCTTAACCCAAGGTCATGACCTCCATTTTTCTTCATAAAGCTTGAAGAATAAGGCTCTCTGGACCTCTATGGGTCCAGGTACAAAGCCTCATCTCCAGAAGGGACTATTTGGACCTCAAATCAACTAAGTCAAGGCTACAAGAAACCCTAAAACCACACATCCTTCCCAAAATAGAAGAAGAGTTGAAATAATACCTCAAATGAATGATCTTACCTTTTAGTCCATAGAATAGCAACCTCCTTTGCTTTCCCTTGGCTAGAACCTCCTTCTTCTTACTAAATGACACCACAAAGATCAAAAATGGTCACTCCTTGCTTCTCAAATGTGATAACCCGAAATTTCCATTCTGAACAAACCATATCGAGCCAATAGAAGTTAGAACAGTTACAGTGAGATTTCAAACTTTGGGTATAAGTTTGAGTATTTCAGGTTAGCACTTAAGGAGATATCAGGAGAGTGGATGTACTAGGGTTTTGTGCAATGTTGTTATTCCAATACTCTATGATATTAGAGTTCATTTCGGGAATAAAATATTTTCTGACAAAAATGTCAGGACTATATATATATATATAAATCTGAACCATATTCATCCATTAGTTACATTTCCAACTAGAGAAAAGCCAAATTCTCTCTCACGGATCTTCGGGTTTTCATCCCAAATCGTGAGTACCTTTCTATAGTTGTATTATATTCCTTATAATGTGCTTAATAAAATCAATTTCATAACAAAACAACTAGATTCGGGAGTTTACCGCCCAAGAACACCTTGGGGAGTAAACTCCTAAAAAGATGCCTTGTCCTTCCCCCGTGATTTGTAACTACCTTAGGCTTGTATGCTAGTGTGTATATGACTTGAAATCACCCCCAAGAACACCAAAGTATAGGTGTTCACGACCCAAGAAGTTCTTGGACCGTGAACTCCAAAAACAAGGACCAAAGAGTGCTTTTAACACTCCTAAAGCTTTGGACAATTACCTATATTTACTCCTAGATAATTTAAGCTCTTTAAGACATCAAAAAAACCTCCCAAAGTGAGTTTACGGCCCTAATATGGTTCATGGGCCATGAACATCAAACAAGGGCACCAAAGTGTGCCTAACGCCTTCATTTGCCTTAGATAAATGTCTAGAACCTATCCTACACGTGCATGGGACTTGAAAGCATAAAAACACCCCTTCCATGAGAGTTTACGGCAGTAAACTCCAAAGGAATTGGCCTTGGGGCCGGAAACTCCTCAAATGAGGTTATTAGTGTCCTAAACCCTTCCAATAATTAATCTACCAAGTTGGAAAGCTTCTAGGGACCATTTAGACCTTCAAAACACAAAATGACACCAAGCTTAGGAGTTCACGGCCGTAAACTCAAGGGTTTACGACTGTAAACTCCTTGTGTGATGTTTATGAAAGAGTAAACTCATGTATAGGGTCCTTTGGAACCCTAAACCCAATTGCCTTATCCCACAACAACTTAGATAGAATCCTTAGTGCTTATAACACTTATATAAAGTGTTTATTATGTTCTAGGATATCTTAACATTTACAAATAGTAGTTTAAGACTAATTGGGTGCATATATGTGTTATTATATGTTCATTAGGATCATAGTGTGTGTACAAGTCCTCACTTGACACTTAACAATCCGACACCGTTCAGTACATCCAAACCACCATCTACAGGTGAGTTTATACCCCTTAATCAATGTTTTAACTTTTTTTAAATGTTTTATAGGGGGGTACAAATAGAATCATGTTAGTTACCATATCAATCACATGTGATTAGTAAATAGCATTCAAATGATTGGCTACTCATTATCCGTTTTACCGAACAGTTTCCTTCGAATGTTTTTCCTAAGCACTTTATGTGTTTAAAACTCCTTATTAAATTGTACATTTTACTTCGTATGTTTCATTTCAAACTCATTTACAATTGTGTTTCAAACAAATGTTCTTTATACTAAACTGTTTTATGAAACCCATGCCTTCAAACCGTTTTCTAGATTGACAACAAGTCAATCTTTTCTTAGATAATAATTATGTTCAAAGGTTTTACAAAACTTACTTTATCCTTTTATATTATAAATTGCATGCCTATATATGTATATTTATATAAGGAATGTTTAAACGACTTAGGAAGGCTATCCACCCTATTTCCTTTTCGCGCTTGAGATGTGGTCTGGTGGGATATCGGGTACCCATCCGAATGTCGTTTAAATATTAGTTATATATCATGTGTACATATATAGTCATAAAGGTCCTTCCAGTTCATCCAATGCCCTTGGGTAGCAAGGGTATACATCCATGTCCATACGTACCAGTTAGATTACTAGTAAACTATCATAGGGGTAGTTTAGGAAGATACTAGAACTATTACTAGAACACGATATCATACAATGAGTCAGTTCATTCATGAGTCAATACTTGCTAGATAGAGAGAACATACATTACAACTAGAACATTTCAGTACATTACTATTCTTGCTAGATAGAGAGAGAACACACATTACAACTAGCACACGTAGAACATTTCAGTACATTACATATACATTAATACGTTGACATAATTGTGATCCACTGTATCGGAGCATGCCTTCAATGGCATGGCCCGAGTTGTAGCTAGAGTCTCTTGGAGGGAGAGCGTGAGTTTGCGTATAGATCTTTACTGGATTGACTATCCTACACCTTGTTGCTAGCTACAGCCGGACCTGCAGGTCTGCGAGTGCCAAACGTCATACCTTTTTACGACCTACATTTGTCGTTGTTAACCAGTCTATAGTATGGTACAATTAATCACATGATGCCTTAATATAAATCCGGTTTAAGGTAGTTAGTACAGCCATAGTTTTTATAGCACTACATTACAGTACTACATTAATTTTCCTTTTACATATATCTAGTGATTCTTTTCACTTAAACATTAAATGTAAAAACTATATTTTGTTAATGATAGTTACACTTGGGAAAATTACACACTTTTACAAAAAACGAACATTTAGAACAGTTAAGTCTTGGTAGAAGGCTACATTCAGAGCAGTTAGGTCTTGGTAGAAGACAGCTTTATATACTAGTAGGAATCATAGGGATTTATAGGGTTTCTCAAACATTTACAGTTGTTTTACTAAACATTTTCAAACTTACAGTTCATATACATTTTCAATACTTACAGTTCATATACATTTTCAATATTTATAGTTCATATACATACAAATACTTACATACAAATTAAGACACCAAAATACTTATGATCTCACCAGCTTGAAAGTTGATACTCTATTTGAAAATAACTTGTATCCTCAGGTCAAACATAGACAGGTACTGATGCAAGGTTTAGAGAAGATGGAGCTCGTTCAAGATTCATCTTTCATTTTGTTTATACTTTAGTGCCTATTATAATTTGATAGAACACACTTGTATTAAAAATATATTATTAATGCAATGGATGATGTTGTTGCTTGTTTACTACTTTTCATTGTTTTGATACTGTACATGACGTCCTCCGCTCCAGAACGTTTCCGCCGTTCTTGGTTTTGGGGTGTGATAGATTGGTATCAGAGCATTGTTTATAGTGAATTAAGTATATCAACCTATAAAAAATATACTAACTATAAATACATAAGGGATTAAAAATACTCTGACCAAGAGTTTACACTATAAATAATAAAATATTTAATTAAGTATATGTGCCTGCATTCATACTAGAATCAGTGTCACTAGGACAGTACAAAAGAAATACGATTGTTGGGCAACACAGGTGGACTTAGAGACATATAGTCAAAACTGGGAAGATATAGCCTGATCACCTATATTATCCGAGGGTTGACTAGCATGTGCCTAAGTGTAGTTGTGTGGTTGCAACAAGTCTAAAATCTTAGCAATCCTACCACAATGAGAACAGTAGAACATAACATTAAACTTAAAACACTATATGAGTATTTGGTGTTACTATAAGTACTTTATACTTGAGAACTAAAACGGGATTCTTCATTACTAAGTCGATAGTTGCTAAGTGGATACACTAAGGCTATATGTAATTAGGATGTTATAGACTTAGAATCTGTGAAAATTTTTACTTTACCCTTATTTGTTGGATTAATGTCTAAGTCCATAACTATAATTGGTAAGACTTGACCCGACCCGGCATGGTCCATTTGGGTTGCATGGCATCATGCATTTGGATAGACTATAATAAGAGAAATAACACTTAACGTTGATTAATATATCATAAGTTCTAATATATTAATAGGATTATTTAATTAGTATTGATCAAGAATTAATCTAGAATTAATTAAGTGATCAAAAGAAGATAATTAAATATATGGGTTGATTGTGTAAATCATCCATACTTGTATAGTGGGCTAATGCTCCATGGATAATCAAGTTGGGCTAAAACCCATAGGATGGTCCATGGATGCTCCATGGTGTATTTGAACCCATGGATCCAAGGAAATGGAAGGTCATGACAATTAGGGCTTACCCTAATTGTAACAACTATATAAGATCATATTCTTTGGGAAAATCGGCCACTAAGTTAGGAAGAGAAGGGCTAGCCGATTTTAGAAGTGTGGTGTTTCTCTCTAAGTCTTCTAAGTGCATATGATGTTGTGTGAGCCATTTGAGGTGTCACACTTGGGGCACTAGGCACTCAAGCTTCTTGAGAACATTCTACATCAAAGAGGTATGTATTCTATCTTGTTATATTCATTGCTTTGTATGCTAGATTAGGATAATACCTTGGATGTTCATATTTGCATGTATAATAGAGAAAACATAGATCCAAGGTATTTAGGGTTGCATGTACACTTAGGAGTGTTAGAATGCTCATAACCCAACAGTGGTATCAGAGCCTAGGCTTGTTTTCTTATTATACTTTTAAAATTGCTCAAAAAAATCAAAGTTGTTTGCTGTCTGATCATCAGACTCGGCAAGTCGAGTCCATGCCTAATAGTGATCAAAATCGATCCAACTCGTCGAGTTCGTTCATGCACTCGACGAGTTGGCCCCCAGACAACATAACTTCGAGTTTTTTGGCTGGAATTGGACTAGGAACATTACCCTAAGATGTTTTTGGACTTATAAACTTGTTTTTGATGTGGTAATGTTCATGCTAATCCAATTTCTAAGATAATTGTTATAATTTCAAGATTTGTATTAGTTTGTATGTTCATGCTAATTTCTTGAAGATTGATGATTTGAATTATCTTGTTCTTAGATTAATAGAAAAGTTGTGTGAAATAGTTGATTTCAATCCATTTTAATCTAAGAGTTGATTCCAAAATGTGTTTTTGTAACTTGTCCTCAAGTTATATGAAAAGTCACATTTAAGAATCATAAAACTCATAAAAGTTGGCAAAGGTTACAAAATGAAGAGTCTAATTCTAATTAAATGTTTTTATGACTCGATAACTTGTCCTCAAGTTATGGAGGTTCAAGAGTTTCTTCATTAAATAATAAATAAATAAAAATGTAACCTTAATTAGTTACATAAGTTACAATAAAAAAAGTTATTTTTTAATTTTTTTTATTAATTAGTTTAAAGTCTTCCATAACTTGTCCTCAAGTTATGGAACTTGAAGAGTTTTTAATTAAAACTTCTTTAAACTCATAAGTTATGGAAATAATTAGTTTTGAATAGTTTCAAAACTTGCCCTCAAGTTTTGGAATTTGAAAAGTTTCACTTATGAATACTTTAATTCCAAGTTAGCCCTTAGAATTTTAAAAGTTAAAATTCAACCCTTATACTTTATAATATTGTAAGTTAATAATATTTATATATATATATATATGTATGTATGTATAAGAGTAAAGTCAGTCTTACCGTTAGTAGGCCTCATTCACGAAGCCGGTCTATAAGGGGGGTATAAGGTTACTGCCTATAAAATGACAGTTTAATGGGTGTCCACTCTCATCCACCGCTTCCTTGACTGGTGGAGGCTCGTTAGCCGAACGGGTAGGACAAAGACTATAAGTTCTCCTTTCATTAAAAGTATTAATGATAAATACTAAGTAACTAAACCTTTAATAAATTCCCAATCTTAGTTACTTAGGAAAATTTGAATAAGGTGCTAACCCATGAAATTACACTTTGCACATTGCTTAAGTCGGTTGGTGGAGCGTGTGTGGTTTACCGGCACACTAGCTTGATTTAACAAGGTAGGCAAAGGGTTTCTTAAAGTTTAATCATAGGCTAGTGGAGCGTGTGTGGTTTACCGGCACATCGGTTGGGTGATAAACATTTAAGAGTACCAAGTAATTTTCATGGTTACTTCACACCTTGTTTTGTGATCCTCGGCATCCCAGTCACAAAACCTGAAGGGCACACTCGAGATTGAAACATGTCATTGAAAAGTTCAATGAATCTCAAAAGATCTAGGAGTTTCAAATTCAATTAAAACTTAATAAATTATTTCGTTTTTCCATGGTGGAAATTGGTGAATCGTCATTCACCTACCTTCAAATATTTTATAGCTTGGATTACGACATCCCTCTTCCGAGTTATAAAATAGGTTGTTGGGTCATAGCCTTAATATTTTCATATTGGGTGTTATATTAAGGACTTAAATCAACTAACCTTGAATATCTCCCAAAAAGATGTCTAGTTCAGACATCTATGATCTTCCCAAATCTCTTGGAACTTCACTTCCTCCACCTCCAATTATTCTCCCTAACCCACAAGTTCAAGGTCACTCAAGCCCTATTGGCAAGGCAAGGTCTAGGTGTGATCACATCTTGGAGATGAAGTCACATATTGACAAGCCGGGAGAGTTGGGTGTCAATGTCTTGAGAAAGTTGGTAGTTCAATCACTTTCTAAGTCACATAGTGAGTTCCTTTGGGACTCCTATGAAACAGACTATGACAAGACCCTTAATGATCTTATCTATTTGCTTGGTACTGCTGAATCAGCAATGATTTGGAAGCCTAGTAAAGCAAATTTGATTAGAAGATTGACTTCCCAAAACTTTATGGATAGGGACAATAGTGACACAGGAAATCCAGAAAAGCATTCTCTTCCCAATAGAAAGGGATCAGCCATAGTCAACTCGGTTGACCAAATGGTAAAGAGAAATGCTAAGTTTGTGACAGTCCCATGTAACATTATCAAAGAGCCCATATGTTAGATTGCCAAAGGAAGGGGCATTGGTTACGAAGCTACCAAACTTACCTAAGGATGGTAAAGTCAATGAGTTTGACTTTATTTCAAGTAAAGTCCATTGTCTAACTCTATTAAGTTCCTATTTGGAGATTCTTATTACATGATTTGACTGGGTCACATCTTGGTGTTTTAAGAATCAAAGAAAAGTAAAGAAACTTAAAGAAAGAATATGTTGAATCTGATCGCGTAGATGGATTTCTATCGCATAGTTTGAAGATTGGATTCTTGAGCTAGTTCTTAGGAGTTATGAGATATCGCTTAGGAATAGATAACAACAAGTTTTCATATGGATTGTAAGGATAAGTTCTTCCGCAAATTTTTTAAAATAAAGGAAAATTTTCTGATTTTATTTATTTTAAAATATCCTTACAATGGCATCTGTGTAAATTTTAGTTGCTTATAAGATTCCATTAATAGCAAGACTGTAAAAAATGGATTTGATTCTTTCGGTTGTGGTAGTGTCTAATATTACCAAATAAGGAAAGATTCTCATCACCCAAGTTTCAATTGGACCGAAACTTGGAATCATGCAAGTTGTATATTATGATGAATGAGAACTTTCAAGCATTGGAAAAATTAAGACTAATTACTTGTTCACATGAATGTGTGAGTCAAATAAAGGAATAAGGGATCGAGTACACATTCTTGTGCACTGATCAAGCCCACCACAAATAATCGTTAAGACTATTCGTCATGATTTACTAAATTTTAGTAAATATGGCTATACTTACAGGCTTAAGTGTAATTCTGATACATTGGAAAATTTTCGATGTATGGCAGAACGAATGAGAAGAATAAAATTAGGCAGAAGGATAAAAGATTCTCAAATCTGAAATGATGGGAGAGTACTTTAGTATCATGTTATATGATCATCTTAATGATTAAGAGACCTTATCACAATTCATCCTCTAAGTGCATTCTGATAGCTAAGAAGAGGAGTTATGAATTGTTGAAGTGGTTAAATCAAGAAGATGAGTCATACTTCATTCCAAAACAATCCTTAGAGTTATACTCTAAGATTGTAACTTGAGTGACATATCTTAATGAAAGGTTTAAAAACACGTGTCAATGTAAGAGTAAAAGTGTCCTACTCTAGTACATTTGAAGTTGGTAAGTTGTGATGTTTTGGATAAAACAAAGACCAACTTAGGCCAATTGTGTGAAGTGTTTGTCTTGATAAAGAATCCGCTATCCCTTGAATATTTGACAAAAGGGTCTTATATGTCCAGAGGATAGTGGGAGTCTTAAAGGTCTTGAAAGTCTCAAGAACTAATCAAGAATAAAACCTGAGGTTCTTCACTAGCACACGACTTGAGGTTTATAACCTATCGTGTTGACATTTCTGTGGCCATTCCATTTAAAGTTGGCTTTGCATATGAGTTCTTAGAGTCCTCAATTGGTTGCACATCTACTTGGAAGCAATGACAGGCCCTTGTGCTGCCAAATGGCAAGAACTTAAGATTGCACAAGTTCAATCCATATGTGTTTGGATTTGTCATTATCCGTGTCTTGTAACTAAGGTTTTGACAAATTCATATGGGTAGGAACTCATACACCATAAAAATCTAAGTGTCATAAGGTTTCTCTTCGATTCATGAAAATGATGGTGAGGAAACACTTCCACTAAGTAGATTTGTAAGTAGACAGTAATCTTTGCATTCTCAAAGTTGTTAGTAGGCACACTAACACGGACTTATGAGAAATAGCAAAGGTCTAAACAATTAAGACTATGATTACGGAATCCATTTTCATAGTTCTGAAATTGTTTAGACACACCTGTGAGCTATCTAAGATAAGGTGTATGATTTTCATAGAGTCTTATCAAAGCAATCTAGTATCAGAAATCTGAACTTGGTAAAAAATTCAATAGCTGATTTCTGAGTACATGTCAAAGCTAGTGGGAGCATAAGTGTTATGCTAATAATCATCATGTTAGTGGGAGCATGATAATTATGATAAGTATTGCAAGTTAGCAATGTTAATTATAGAAAACAAAAGTTTCAATTCGTGAGTTTGCAGGGGTTGAAAAAGTTGTTTTGCTATAATTAAGGGAGAGGAAATAATACTTCATTTCAATTATGAAAAGCTTAGATTGAGTTTACAATCATTCTAAAGAGCTTACATTGAGATTTTAATCACCTTTAGTCAAGAATATATATATGAATTTCATGTTGGATTGGTTCAACTTAAGAAAATTCTATATATTGCATTCTCAAAATTCGATTATGATTACGGCATCCCTTTTCATAGTAAAATTTTGAGAATATGGCAAACAAAAATTATGATGGCAAAAGACTGGTCTAGAACCATGTCTTTATGTGAAACATCATGAATCGTGTCCCATTTACTTTGGGTACAAGATCGATTACATGTGCTATAATAGTTATTCTTTATGAATTTTCCAAATGTCATGGGGCATTAAGGAGGAAAATGTCTAGAATTGGATATGACTAAAGTGATTAAGCAATTGTCGAGGACAATCTAAGGTTTACCAAAGATTGGTTGCTCAAGGACAGTTGGAAGTATAGTGTGAATTTTGGAAGGGCCATATTGATATAGTCTGAAAAGAGGCAACTTTTGTTCAGAAGTACTAGTCAAAATGGGAAATAGAGTTGTCTCTATAGATAGAAGCAATCTCTGTAAGATTAGAAAGAACTTAGTGCAAGAAGCATGTTCAAAGCAATGCATACTTTGAACATAAGGCTTTGTGTCCATGGAGTAGGTCTTCATTAGAATACCCTGTAATGGTTGTTGACAAGTCTTTGTGACTTTGTACACATTCATTTCAATAGGGTAATGCATTTAAGTTTAAAGCCTAACAAAGATTTTGATTTGGGAGTGTGAAATTAGAATCATTGAAAGTTTGGTCAATTGGTTTATTTCACAAAGTAAGGATCATAGATAAACATAAAGTGCATACTTGGTGTATGCAAATCTATTGTTTAGAAAAACATAGTGTACATGCTTGGAGCATGGGATACCTAGTGTTTTAATTCAAGTATAAAGTCGATAAAACCGAAACAATGAATAATGAGTAATCAGTATGGTGATAAATAGAAGTGGTCTATTTATATTCATAGGGTTTCATACCATATTGGATTCATTTGTTCTTGTGTTTCACTTTGCATGTTTTGACTTCCATAATAACTAGGTTATTCTTCCGGAATGACTAAGTTATTTAAACCATCCACAGTCAGTCATATGTTAGAAGTAGATATGAATCAAGGTTGTCATGGTCTGGCTTGTAGAGGTCCTAGTTGGTGGACAAAGTTGTGCTACAACGCTCATGAGTGCTCATAAGTTCTGAGTATTGGATTCAACCCGCGCTCATTGGAATCACTTCAAGGATTTTATCACGAGTGATCATGAGATGATAATATCTTATATTCTTCAAACCTAGAGATATGAGTTGTTACTATGAGTTGGTTATACATTGATTGCGTGAAACCGCATTGGTAACTCGATGTTATAAAACGTGTCTTTGTGTATGATTCAACAAGTAGAAGAACAAGCCATATGAGTCGAATTTTATCCATTCCTTTTACCTTCAGGATAAAAGCGATATTTGTGGACCCCTCGATGATTTAACGATAACATATGTGAGTGCTTGGCCAAGCCAGGACTGATTTGATTTGTTCAATCAGTCAATCGTCATAAATCGGAAATCGGGAAACAACAAATAGACAGAGAGAATGATTTATAATCCATGTCTCAGTCCATATGATATCTAGAATGGAGGAATATGTGATCCCTTATCTAATGGACAAGTTATTGACAAAGGTCAGAGTTCATCTACGAGGTTAGAGTTCGACGGAAGCTTTTGAGAGCTACGATTTCCAGTTGGTTCTTGAAGTCATACGCAATAGTAGTTTTAGACTTATCCAAGTGGGAGACTGTTGGATTAATGTATAAGTCCATAACTATAATTGGTAAGACTTGACCCGACCCGACATGGTCCATTTGGGTTGCATGGCATCATGCATTTGGATAGACTATAATGAGAGAAATAACACTTAACGTTGGTTAATATATTATAAGTTCTAATATATTAATAAGATTATTTAATTAGTATTGATCAACAATTAATCTAGAATTAATTAAGTGATCAAAAGAAGACTAATTAAATATATGGGTTGATTGTGTATATCATCCATACTTGTATAGTGGGCTAATGCTCCATGGATAATCAAGTTGGGCTAAAACCCATAGGATGGTCCATGGATGCTCCATGGTGTATTTGAACCCATGGATCCAAGGAAATGGAAGGTCATGACAATTAGGGCTTACCCTAATTGTAACAACTATATAAGATCATATTCTTTGGGAAAATCGGCCACTAAGTTAGGAAGAGAAGGGATAGCCGATTTTAGAAGTGTGGTGTTTCTCTCTAAGTCTTCTAAGTGCATATGATGTTGTGTGAGCCATTTGAGGTGTCACACTTGGGGCACTAGGTACTCAAGCTTCTTGAGAACATTCTACATCAAAGAGGTATGTATTATATCTTGTTATATTCATTGTTTTGTATGCTAGATTAGGATAATACCTTGGATGTTCATATTTTCATGTATAATAGAGAAAACATAGATCCAAGGTATTTAGGGTTGCATGTACACTTAGGAGTGTTAGAATGCTCATAACCCAACATTATACTGTGTGAATTTGGAGTTAATATCACTTATTCGAAGGCCTATCCTGTTTCGATTAATATAACTGGTATGCACTTCACAAATAGCGATGTAACTAATGAAGATTTTCAAAATAATTATCTAAATAGTTTCGTCTAATAATTATTTTCTTACCCTAATTCTCGCGTAGATAACATGGCTGGACTCCATCCCCACGGCAACCAGTACCTTCCGAACGAAGTCATTGCTGGATGGTTTGGAGAAGAACCAGAGAATGATCATCCGATTCCTTTGAATGATCACCATGATGAAGACCTTTTGGATGGTGCTAACTCCGAACCCGAGGTTGAGAACCTACCCCAGGCAGCTCCCGTTCCAATTCCTAACCCTCGTTCGACTTTTCATGGCCCAACGCCTCCATTGGTTGAATGTTTGGAAGCATGGAGCGAAGATCAAGACCAACCTATGCCGTTTAATGGAGACCTAAGCTTCTACAACATAAATGAAGGGAGCACAACAGATAGAGTTCTACCAATCCTAATCCATAGAGTTGCCCGAAACGAAATTCAGGGCAGGACAGCCCTACGTCGTATCGAGGAAGTTGACACCAATGGAGGGATGCATATCCTTCGCACCAACAGCATTGAACATGCTCGCGAGAGATCTGAGAGAGACCACGACACCCTGCTACAAGCACTAGCTGAAACCCGAGCCGAAGTCATAGAGCTCCGAGTACGTCAGAGGGTATACGAAAGATACATGCTTGATATGGAACGTCAACTGGCTGAGCTGAGAGTTCACTAGAGGGATGACCGTCGCCGGTAGTAGACGCTTTACTTTATTTTCCTTGTTAAAAAGGAATCGTTTTTCTGTCTATGCTCGATGTAGCATTTTCTATGAAATTACCTTGTATTGTAAGTACTTTTGGTTAGGTCTTTATGCTATCAAGAACTATCTTCTCTGGATATGATGTAAGACCTTTACAAGGTCATTTTCCCGAACTTTTACGTCATGAATATCAAAGATTTTGACAGTCGGCTAACTTCTGTGTCATTCTTCATTCAAGTACTTTTATCATACTTTCATTGGAGTCTATCTGAATTCATGCTTTAGTCAAGTCATTGGACTATAGTAATTTAGCTCCGGAGACATCTCCAAGTCTCTTTTAATGGTTGGATCATGTTATTCACCAACCAACAATACCTCGGCTTGAACGACAAACGTCTTGAGACCATTCTACAAACTCACTTCCATTCCATTACTAGGTCTGCATCATAGGATGTAGGTCAACCCTTCGTGAACATACTTCCATTTCGTGCTAGGACTGCATCATAGTGATGTAGGTCAAACTTTCGAGAACATAGTCTTTCTCTTTACTTAGACAGTCGAAGTACATCTAGGGTCAACCAGAATCGCTCACAAAACCCTTATCTTTTGTGTTACAGAATCATGTCGTCATCCGGAAACAATCAGTCGAACAACAAAACCCTTATCCTCCATATCGATGCCGCTACATTACAAGCTGCAGTAGCAGCTGCTATGACAACTTTCCTTACGCACATCAACTCGGGCAACACAAGCAAGACTGACAAAGGAGTCGAGAGTTCTGATGGTAATGCCAAACCGGGAAACCAACAAATGGCAACAGTCATGGACTTGTGAAGCCGTAAGACCGGAAGGAAGAGACGATATCGTAAATCCCTAAAGGTGCGCAAGAGAGCCCAAAGACTTGCCATGCCACAGCCACAAGTGGCAACTCCTGCAGAACGCTTTAAAAAGCAGTTTCCAAGGTGGATTAATGAGGAAGACACTCATGTCCACATAACACTTGCTAAACACCGCACTCCCGCCAATAATGTCAGTACTAGCCAGTCATGCCACTAATGCAGTGAGATAGGGCACTTCCAGAAGGATTGCCCTATAATAAAGAACTCTAGCATAGATGGGAAGATTCTCAGGATCACAGCTGCAGGAGAACCTGCTCCGGAACCTACGTTAATGTAAATTAGGCGTTTCGTTGTAACAGACTTATAAACTATCCAAAACTAGTGTAACTAGAGTCTTACCTTTTGCGAGATCCTATTTGTATAGGGATGCTCGTGCTGTGTATACTTTTCTTTTGTAGTATACCTTATTCGCAGCAATAGTCTTATAGTAAATCTAAAGTATTGTAGCTCTGTTCATGGTTGGACGGTTGTTTTTGTCTGTAAACGTCTTACGTTCAAATCTAATGTCTTTAAGTTTCCGTATGATTCCGACATTATCATACAACTAGATTCAATTTGATCCACACCATACCAGCTTCATATGTACATCTCTTTCTTCGAAATCACCCTTCCATCGAAGCCGTCATATCAGAACACCGAAGTACTCATGCGTAGAGTACCTCATAGTTCTTTTCTTTTCCGAAGAAATCCCCGAAGTACCACTCGTACAGTACGTCAAGTTCAATCCAAAGATTCATGTGGATGATCTATCACTGGGGAATGTATACATAAGGGTAATATATAATAAAGGTTCTACAGGTTTAGAATTGATGATTCCACTTTAACTTCTTTTTCCCCGATGGGATATGAGCTTAAAGAAGAATCAGTTATTCGACTACCTTTTCAATCTTAATTATATACGACTCGTATACACGAGATAGTGATTGTGAAAACATGTATGAATCCTAAATATGAACTTCAGGACGAAGACTGCCCAAGACTACGAGTAATCGCATCGGCATGTGAACAAACTTAGAACCAAGTACGACTCCTGTAAACCGATCGCCCTACAGTCTAAACATCTATGGAGATACAAGAACAGCCCGGACAACTTAGCGAACTACACAGAAATAGAATTAGAAGACTAGGCTTCTCACCCTAGAGAACTCCAGTCTTATTCTTCCAAAGCTCGACGGATTGCATCGTATGTACCTCAGATATCGAGGACTTCGTCAAGATTTTTCCATTAGAAATCGTTGTCTCTGCCTCGCATAGATGAAGCGTTTGAGCAAACGCAAGGAGATAATTACTTTCAGAAATGGATCTGAGATCCGAATATCACCATTTCGAGTGTTAGGGAAGGATGTCCGGAAGACTATCTTCCTTACTTGGATCAGTTCGTCATTACTCCACGTAATGACTTACTTATCTACCCTCGTAGTAAGAAGGAACCCATGGAAACATTACCTTCATAGGTACTTTTCGCAAAGTTCTCTAAGCAAGAGTTTTGAAATTGAAGAGTCAAATTTCTATGACACACTGTGAGTGATGTGGGAAATTTTGAGTACTCTTACAATTTGTCAAAACCGTTGAGAATTTGTCGACACCAGAGACGCCGACAGTCATTCGCCAAATTCTAGGTCTTACAGATCTACTGTCATAGTTCATCCAGAACCCTTCGCAAATCACAGGAAACCGTACGACCTTGACCCAGCAAGGAGTGGCCCTTGACTGGGAAGTTAAACAAGAAAAGGACACCTTGGAGATTCCAAATTAGAGACCAAGTTCTTTAGGAAGTCTCACTTTGGGAACGGCTTAATACACTTCGTAAAGCGTGGAAAGCTAAATCCAAGATAGATAGGGCCTCCAAGATTCTTACCATAATCGGTCCTGTATCTCACAGACTAGATCTACTCCGCGAACTCAGTAACGTACATTCTACTCTTCGCGTCTTGATCGTGAAACCATACCTTTCCGTTAGGACTCTTGTAAGTCCACTCGTCGAGATCCTCGCCTCCGTATTAGAACCGTAGTGACCCTCGACCGAGAGGTCAAGCGGAAAAAGCAAAGCTGGCGCCAGTTAGTGAAGGTTCGTTGGGATACCAACCGAGAACCCGATATCACTTAGGAGCGCTAGAACCAATCGATTAGGAAATTTCCACCTCGCGACTCGATCATCCATACCTAATTCCTTATCTAAATTCTAATTTTGGGACGAAATTTCCTTTAACAGGGGGATGATGTGATAAACCGGAATTTCCATTCTGAACAAACCATATCGAGCCAATAGAAGTTAGAACAGTTACAGTGAAATTTCAGACTTTGGGTATAAGTTTAAGTATTTCAGGTTAGCACTTAAGGAGATATCAGGAGAGTGGATGCACTAGGGTTTTGTGCAACGCTGTTATTCCAATACTCTACGATATTAGAGTTCATTCTGGGAATAAAATATTTTCTGCCAAAAATCTCAGGACTATATATAGAAATCTGAACCATATTCATCCATTAGTTACATTTCCAACAAGAGAAAAGTCAAATTCTCTCTCACGGATCTTCGGGTTTTCATCCCAAATCGTGAGTACCTTTCTATAGTTGTATTATATGGCTTATAATGTCCTTAATAACATCAATTTCATAACAAAACAACTAGATTCGGGAGTTTACCGCCTAAGAACACCTTGGGGAGTAAACTCCTAAAAAGATGCCTAGTCCTTCCCCCGTGATTTGTAACTACCTTAGGCTTGTATGCTAGTGTGTATAAGACTTGAAATCACCCCAAGAATTGTTGGATTAATGTCTAAGTCCATAACTATAATTGGTAAGACTTGACCCGACCCGGCATGGTCCATTTGGGTTGCATGGCATCATGCACTTGGATAGACTAAAATGAGAGAAATAACACTTAAGGTTTGTTAATATATTATAAGTTCTAATATATTAATAAGGTTATTTAATTAGTATTGATCAAGAATTAATTTGGAATTAATTAAGTGATCAAAAGAAGACTAATTAAATATATGGGTTGATTGTGTAAATCATTCATTCTTATATGTGTGGGCTTGTGATCCAAGATTCCTTATGTTGGACTAAGTCCATGGGGTGACCCATGGATACTCCATGGAGGTTAAAATCCATGGAGCATAAGGAATGGGTAAAGTCATGAGTTACATGGTGTAACCCTAATAGCCACCATATAAAAGAAACCCATGGCTCAAGAAATCGTGACTAACACTATGTGTGTGTATGAGGGCTACACGATTTTATGAAGTGTTCTAATTTCTCTCTAAGTTATTCCAAGTGCTTATGGTGTTGTGTGAACCATTTGAGGTGTCACACTTGGGGCACTAAGCACTCAAGCTTCATGAAGACAAGCACTATCAAAGAGGTATGTATTCTATCTTGTTATATCCATTATTTTGTATGCTAGATTAGGATAATACCTTGGATGTTCATATTTTCATGTATAATAGAGAAAACATAGATCCAAGGTATTTAGGGTTGCATGTACACTTAGGAGTGTTAGAATGCTCATAACGCAACAGTGGTATCAGAGCCTAGGCTTGTTTTCTTGTTATACCTGCAATAGAAGCTGAAAAATCGAGTTTTGATGTTGTCAGCCCAGCTGACTCGCCGAGTCCATGAAGGGACTCGACGAGTCCAAGGCAAAATGCATCCAACTCGCCGAGTTGTGTTCATGCACTCGACGAGTTGGACCCCAGACAGCATATCTTCGAGGTTTTTGGCTAGAAATGGACTAGGAACATTACCCTAAGTTGTTTTGAACTTATAAACTTGTTTTTAAATGTGGTAAAGTTCATGCTAATCCATTTTCAAGATAATTGTCAATAGATTCATGTTTTGTATTAGTTTAAAGGTTAGACTAATTACATGAAAAAGTTTGATTTGAATTATCTTGTTCTTATGAGTTGCTTAGATTAATAGAAAAGTTGAGTGAAAAAGTTGTTTTCAATCCAAATTAATCTAAGAGTTGAGTATAAAATGTGTTTGTGTAACTTATCCTTAAGTTACATGAAGAGTCACATTAAAGACTCATAAAACTCATAAAGTTGGCAAAGGTTACAAAAAAGATGAAGAGTCTTGTCCTTAAGTTATGGAGGTTCAAGAGTCACTTCATTAATAAATAAATAAATAAAATATGTAACCTTAATTAATTCCATAAGTTATAAAATAAAGAAAAGATTAATTCTTTATTAGTTTAAAGTCTTCCATAATTTGTCCACAAGTTATGGAACTTGAAGAGTTTTTGGATTAAAACTACTTTAAATACATAAGTTATGGAATTAATTAGTTTTGAATAATTTCAAAACTTGCCCTCAAGTTTTGGAATTTGTAAAGTTTTCTCTTATGAATACTTTAATTCCAAGTTAGCCCTTAGAATTTTAAAAGTTAAAATTCAACCCTTATACTTTATAATATTATAAGTTAATAATATTTATATGTATAAGAGTAAAGTCGGTCTTACCGCTAGTACGCCTCATTCACGAAGCCGGTCTATAAGGTGGGTATAAGGTTGTTGCCTATAAAATGGCAACTTAATGGGTGTTCATTCTCACCCACCGCTCGCTTGACTGGTGGAGGGTCGTTAGACGAACGGGTTTGACATGACTATAATTCTCCCTTCATTAAAAGTATTAATGATAAATACTAAGTAACTAAACTTTTAATAATACCCAATCTTAGTTACTTAGAAAAATGCGAATAAGGTGCTAATCCATGAAATTACACTTTGCACTTTGTTTAAGTCGGTTAGTGGAGCGTGTGTGGTTAACCGGCACACTAACTCGTATTTAACAAGGTAGGCAAAGGGTAACTTAATGTTTATCATAGTATCGATGGAGCGTGTGTGGTTAACCGGCACATCGATTGAGGGGTAAACACTTAAGGGTACCCAGTAATTTGCATGGTTACTTCACACCTTGTTTTGTGATCCTCGGCATCCCAGTCACAAAACCTGAAGGGCACACTCGAGATTGAAACATGCCATTGAACAGTTCAATGAATCTCAAAAGATCTAGGAGTTTCAAATCCAATTAAAACCTAATAATACATTTCGTTTATCTTGGTGGAAATTGGTGAATCGTCATTCACCTACCTTCAAATTGTTTTATAGCTTGGATTACGGCATACCTCTTCTAAGTTATAAAATAGTTTGTTGGGTCCTAGCCTTAATATTTTTCATATTGGGTGTCATATTAAGGACTCAAAGATCAACTATCTTGAATATCTCCCATAAGATGTCTGGTTCAGACATCTATGATCTTCCCAAATCTCTTGAAACAAGCATTCCTAATGAAGATGATGTCCCATGGATATCATACTTCTTTCTCATCCTCCAATTATTCTCCCTAACCCACAAGTTCTTGAAAAGTTTAAAGTCACTCGAGCCCTAATGGCAAGGCAAGGTCTAGGTGTGGTCACATCTTGGAGATGTAGTCACATATTGACAAGCCGGGAGAGTTGGGTGTCAAAGTCTTGAGAAAGTTGGTGGTTCAATCACTTTCTAAGTCACATAGTGAGTTCCTTTGGGACACCTATGAAATAGACTATGACAAGACCCTTAATGATCTTATCTATTGTTAAGATCAACTTCCTGAAACTTGATGGACATTGACAATGTGACACAGGAAATACAGGAAAAGCATTCTCTTCCCAATGGAAAGGGATCGGCCATAGTCAACTCGGTTGAACAAATGGTAAAGAGAAAAACTAAGTCTGTGATAGTCCCGTGTACCATTATCAAAGGGTCCATATGTTTATATTGCCAAAGAAAGGGTCATTATTTGCGAAGCTGCCAAATTTACCTAAGGGTGTTAAAGTCAATTAGATTGACTCTACTTCAGGTAAAGTCCACTACTCTAACTCTGTTAAGTTTCTATTATGAGATTCTTGATGCATGATGTGACTGGGTCACATGGTAATGTTTTTAGAATCAAAGAAAAAGTAAAGGAACTTAAAGAAAGAATATGCTGAATCTGATCGCATAGATGGATTTCTATCGCGTAGTTTGAAGATCGGATTCTTGAGCTACTTCTTAGGAGTTATGAGATATTGCTTAGGAATAGATAACAACAAGTTTTCATATGGATTGTAAGGATAAGATTTTCCGCATAGTTTTAAAATAAAAGAAAAAATTTTGATTTTATTTATTTTAAAATATCCTTACAATGGAATTTGAGGAAAAATTGTTGCTTATATGATTCCATTAATAACAAGAGTGGAAATATGAAATTGATTCTTTCATTTGTGGTAATGTCTAAATTTACCAAACAAGGAAAGATTCTCATCACCCAAGTCTCAATTGGACCGAAACTTGGAATCATGCGAGTTGTATAGCATGATGAATGAGAACTTTCAAGTATTGGAAAAATTAAGACTAATTACTTATTCACATGGATGTGTGAGTCAAGTAATGGACTAAGGGATCGAGTACATAGTCATGTGCACTGATTAAGTCCACCACAAAAGGTGTAAGGCTATTCGTCATAGTTTACTAAAGCTCAGTAAATATGATTATACTTACAAGCTTAAGTGTAACTCTGAGACATTGGAAAAGGTTTCAATGCATAGCAGAGCGGATAAGAAGAATCAAATTAGGCAGAAGGATAAAAGTTTCTCAAATCTGAAAAGATGGGAGAGTACTTTAGTATCAGCTTTGTGATCATCTTAATGATTAAGAAACCATATCAAAAATTTGTTCTCTAAGGAAGTCTTAGTGCATTCTTATGACTAAGAAGAAGGGATCTTGAAATTGTTGAAATGGTTAAATCAAGAAGACGAGTCATACTTCGTTTCAATACAAGTCTTAGAGTCATACTCCAAGATTGTAATATGAGTGACATGTCTTAAATAAGGTTTAAAACACTTGACAAATGTAAGAGTAAAAGTTTTCTACTCTTGTACATTTGAAATTGGTAAGTTGTGATGTTTTGGATAAAACAAAGACCAACTTCGGCCAATTATGTGAAGTGTTTGTCTTGATTAGAATCCACACTATCTCTTGGATGTTTGACAAGGAAGTCTTATAGGTCAAGAGGACAGTGGGAGTCTTAAAGGTCTTGAAAGTCTCAAGAACTAATCAAGAATAAAACCTAAAGTTCTTCACTAGCACACGACTTAAGGTTTATAACCTATCGTGTTGACATATTCTGTGCCCATTCTAGTTAAAGTTGGCTTTGCATATGAGTTCTTAGAGTTCTCAATGTGTTGCACAACAACTTGGAAGCAATGGTAGGCCCTTGAGCTGCCAGGTGGCAAGAAATTAAGATTGAGTTCAATCCATATGGTTTTGGATTTGACATTATCCTTGTCTTGTGATTATGGTTTTTGACAAATTCATATGGGTAGGAACTCATACACCATTAAATCTAAGTGTCATAAGGTTTCTCTCCGATTCATGAAAATGATGGTGAGGAAACACTTTCACTAAGTAGATTTTAGCTAGATAGCAATTGTAATATTTGCATTCTCAAAGTCGTTAGTGGAGCGTGTGTGGTTTACCGGCACACTAACTTGGACTTGTGAGAAATGGCAAAGGTCAAAACGATCAAGACTATGATTACGGCATCCCTTTTCATAGTTCTTAAAATTGTTTTGACACACCCATGAGCTATCTAAGGGAAGGTGTATGTTTTTGATAAAGTCTTATCAAAACAATCTAGTATCAGAAATCTGAACTTTGGTAACAAAGTCAATAAAGTATTGATTTCTAGAAGTCGAGCTTTCTGAGTATATGTCAAAGCTAGTGGGAGCATAAGTGTTATGCTAATAATCATCATGTTAGTGGGAGCATGATAATTACAATAAGTATTGCAAGCTAGCAATGTTAATTATAGAAAACAAAAGGTTTCAATTGGGAAAAAGTTGTTTTACTATAATTAAGGGAGAGGAAATTATACTTCATCTCAAATATATAAACTTAGATCGTGAGGTTTTAATCATTTAGTCAAGGATATATATGAATTTCATGTTGGAATGGCTCAACATAAGGAAATTCTGTATATGGGTCCATTATTTGCGTTCTTAAATTCGATTATGATTACGGCATCCCTTTTCATAATCTGAATTATGAGAACTTGGCAAATTGAAATGGAAATGTTATAGCAAAAGACTGGTTTAGTCTTTATGTGAGACATCATGAATCGTGTCCCATATGCTTCGGATATAGGACCGATTACATGTGCTATATTCATCCTTTCTAAAATTTTCCGAATGCCTGGGGCGTTAAGAATGGAAAAGGTTTAGAACTGGATATGACTAAAAAGGATTAAACAATTGTCGAGGACAATCTAAGGTTTACCAAAGACTGGTTTCTCAAGGACAATTGGAAGTATAGTGATAATTCTGGAAGGACCATATTGACATAATCTGTAAGGAGGCAACTCTTGTTCAGAAGTGATAGTCGAAATGGAATCTGGAAATGTTTCAAAGTTAGAATTTTCAATCTATTTAAGATTAAGGAAACTTAATGCAAGAAGGATGGTTCCAAGGACTTGATCTCCTTTGGAATGCTCTGTAATGATTGTTGTTAAGTCTTTCTGACTTTGTGCATAATCATTACAAGAGGATCGATGCATATAAGTTTAGAATCTAACAGGTTTCAGTAAATAGCATGAATTTGGAATTCTTGCATTTGCAGTAAGGATTTGGGAGTGTGAAAAGAGAATCATTGAAGTTATGTTCAATTGATCTAGTTCACAAAGTAAAGATCATAGAAAACATAGTATGCATACTTGGTGTATGGCATGACTAGTGTTTAGAAAACATAGTGTGCATGCTTGGAGCATGGGACAACTATTGTTTTAAATTCAAGAATAATGTTGATAGCTGAAACAATATACAATAAATAATGTGTAATCATATGGTGATAAATAAAAAGTGTTTTATTTATATTCATAAGTTCTGAGACCATATTGGATTCAATTATTATTGTGTTTCACTTTGCATGTTTTGACTTCCCGAATAAACTAGGTTATTCTTCCGAAATGACTAAGTTATTCAAACCATCCACAGTCGGTCATATGTTGGAAGTAGATATGAATTAAGACTGTCATGAGTTGGCTTGTAGAGGTCTAAGATGTTGGACAAATGGCTACAACACTCATGAGTGCTCATAAGTTCTGAGTATTGGATTCAACCCGCGCTCATTGGAATCACTTCATGGATTTTATCACGAGTGATCATGAGACGATAATATCTTATATTCTTCAAACCTAGAGATATGAGTTGTTACTATGAGTTGGTTGTACATTGATTGCACGAAACTGCATTTGGTAACTCGGTGCTATAAAACGTGCCTTTGTGTATGATTCAACAAGTAGTAGAACAAGCCATATGAGTCGAAGTTTATCCATTCCTTTTACCTTCGGGATGAAAGCGATATCTGTGGGCCCCTCGATGATTTGATGATGACAAATGGAAGTGCTCGGTCGGGCCAGGACTGATTTGATTTGTTCAATTAGTCAGTCGTCATAAATCGGAAATCGGGAAACAACTAATGGACAGAGAGAATGATTATAATCCATGTCTCAGTCCATATGATATCTAGAATGGAGGAATATATGATTCCTTATCTAATGGACAAGTCGTTGACAAAGATCAGAGTTCATCTACAAGGTCAGAGTTCGACAGAAGCTTTTGAGAGCTACGATTGCTAGTTGGTTCCTGAAGTCATACGCAATAATAGTTTTAGACTTATCCAAGTGGGAGACTGTTGGATTAATGTCTAAGTCCATAACTATAATTGGTAAGACTTGACCCGACCCGGCATGGTCCATTTGGGTTGCATGGCATCATGCACTTGGATAGACTAAAATGAGAGAAATAACACTTAAGGTTTGTTAATATATTATAAGTTCTAATATATTAATAAGGTTATTTAATTAGTATTGATCAAGAATTAATTTGGAATTAATTAAGTGATCAAAAGAAGACTAATTAAATATATGGGTTGATTGTGTAAATCATTCATTCTTATATGTGTGGGCTTGTGATCCAAGATTCCTTATGTTGGACTAAGTCCATGGGGTGACCCATGGATACTCCATGGAGGTTAAAATCCATGGAGCATAAGGAATGGGTAAAGTCATGAGTTACATGGTGTAACCCTAATAGCCACCATATAAAAGAAACCCATGGCTCAAGAAATCGTGACTAACACTATGTGTGTGTTTGAGGGCTACACGATTTTATGAAGTGTTCTAATTTCTCTCTAAGTTATTCCAAGTGCTTATGGTGTTGTGTGAACCATTTGAGGTGTCACACTTGGGGCACTAAGCACTCAAGCTTCATGAAGACAAGCACTATCAAAGAGGTATGTATTCTATCTTGTTATATCCATTATTTTGTATGCTAGATTAGGATAATACCTTGGATGTTCATATTTGCATGTATAATAGAGAAAACATAGATCCAAGGTATTTAGGGTTGCATGTACACTTAGGAGTGTCAGAATGCTCATAACCCAACAAGAACACCAAAGTTTAGGTGTTCACGGCCCAAGAAGTTCTTGGACCATGAACTCCAAAAACATGGACCAAAGAATACTTTTAACACTCCTAAAGCTTTGGACAATTACCTATATTTACTCCTAGTTAATTTAAGCTCTTTAAAACATCAAAAAAACCCTCCCAAAGTGAGTTTACGACCCTAATATGGTTCGTGGGCCGTGAACATCAAACAAGGGCACCAAAGTGTGCCTAAGACCTTCATTTGCCTTAGATAAATGTCTAGAACCTATCCTACACGTTCATGGGACTTGAAAGCATAAAAACACCCCTTCCATGAGAGTTTATGGCAGTAAACTCCAAAGGAATTGGCCTTGGGGCCGTAAACTCCTCAAAGGAGGTTATTGGTGTCCTAAACCCTTCAGAGATTTAATCCACCAAGTTGGAATGCTTCTAGGGATCATTTAGACCTTCAAAACACAAAATGAAACCAAGCTTAGGAGTTCACGACCACAAAATCAAGCGTTTACGACCGTAAATTCCTTGTGTGATGTTTGTGGAAGAGTAAACTCATGTAGAGGGTCCTTTGGAACCCTAAACCCAATTGCCTTGTCCCACAAAAACTTAGATGCAATCCTTAGGGCTTATAACACTTATATAAAGTGTTTATTATGTTCTAGGATGTCTTAACATTTACAATTAATAGTTTAAGACTAATTGGGTGCATATATGCGTGATTATATGTTCATTAGGATCATAGTGTGTGAACAAGTCCTCACTTGACACTTAACAATCCGATACCGTTCAGTACATCCAAACCACCATCTACAGGTGAGTTTATACCCCTTAATCAATGTTTTAACTTTTTTTAAATGTTTTATAGGGGGGTACAAGTAGAATCATGTTAGTTACCATATCAATCACATGTGATTAGTAAATAGCATTCAAATGATTGGCTACTCATTAGCCGTTTTACTAAACAGTTTCCTTCGAATGTTTTTCCTAAGCACTTTATGTGTTTACAACTCCTTATTAAATTGTACATTTTACTTCGTATGTTTCATTTCAAACTCATTTACAATTGTGTTTCAAACAAATGTTCTTTATACTAAACTGTTTTATCAAACCCATGCCTTCAAACCGTTTTTTAGATTGACAACAAGTCAATCTTTTCTTAGATAATAATTATGTTCAAAGGTTTTACAAAACTTACTTTATCCTTTTATATTATAAATTGCATGCCTATATATGTATATTTATATAAGGAATGTTTAAACGACTTAGGAAGGCTATCCACCCTATTTCCTTTTCGCGCTTGAGATGTGGTCTGGTGGGATATCGGGTACCCATCCGAATGTCGTTTAAATATTAGTTATATATCATGTGTACATATATAGTCATAAAGGTCCTTCCAATTCATCCAATGCCCTTGGGTAGCAAGGGTATACATCCATGTCCATACGTACCAGTTAGATTACTAGTAAACTATCATAGGGGTAGTTTAGGAAGATACTAGAACTATTACTAGAACACGATATCATACAATGAGTCAGTTCATTCATGAGTCAATACTTGCTAGATAGAGAGAACATAAATTACAACTAGAACATTTCAGTACATTACTATTCTTGCTAGATAGAGAGATAACACACATTACAGCTAGCACACGTAGAACATTTCAGTATATTACATATACATGAATACGTTGACATAATTGTGATCCACTGTATCGAAGCATGCCTTCAATGGCATGGCCCGAGTTGTAGCTAGAGTCTCTTGGAGGGAGAGCGTGAGTTTGCGTATAGATCTTTACTGGATTGACTATCCTACACCTTGTTGCTAGCTACAGCCGGACCTGCAGGTCTGCGAGTGCCAAACGTCATACCTTTTTACGACCTACATTTGTAGTTGTTAACCAGTCTATCGTATGGTACAATTAATCACATGATGCCTTAATATAAATCCGGTTTAAGGTAGTTAGTACAGCCGTAGTTTTTATAGCACTACATTACAGTACTACATTAATTTTCCTTTTACATATATCTAGTGATTCTTTTCACTTAAACATTAAATGTAAAAACTATATTTTGTTAATGATAGTTACACTTGGGAAAATTACACACTTTTACAAAAAACGAACATTTAGAACAGTTAAGTCTTGGTAGAAGGCTACATTCAGAGCAGTTAGGTCTTGGTAGATGACACCTTTATATACTAGTAGGAATCATAGGGATTTATAGGGTTTCTCAAACATTTACAGTTGTTTTACAAAACATTTTCAAACTCACAGTTCATATACATTTTCAAGACTTATAGTTCATATACATACTAATACTTACATACAAATTAAGACACCAAAATACTTATGATCTCACCAGCTTCAAAGTTGATGCTCTCGCTCAAAATAACTTGTATCCTCAGGTCAAACATAGACAGGTACCGATGCAAGGTTTTGAGAAGATGGAGATCGTTCAAGACTCATCTTTCATTTTGTTTATACTTTAGTGCCTATTATAATTTGACAGAACACACTTGTATTAAAATTATAATATTAATGCAATGGATGATGTTGTTGCTTGTTTACTACTTTTCATTGTTGTGATACTGTACACGACGTCCTCCGCCCCAGAATATTTCCGCCGTTCTTAGTTTTGGGGTGTGACATCAAATGATCTGAGACTCTCTCTGGGGGGGGGGGGGTAGTAGCCGCAATGGACGGCCATAAGGGCCTTTAAATAGGTCCCAACCCTGGAAATTAGGGCTTCACTAAACGGCGTGGACTCGTCGAGTCCACGAATGGACTCGTCGAGTCCGGACCTGATCTAGAATGAACATCCGCGTCCCTACTCGGCGAGTTCCTCCTCAAACTCCAAAAATAAAATGAATAAGTAATGTACCTGGGAATTCGGATGTTACAACAAATTTTTTTTTTTGTTTATCACTATAATTTATCATTTTTAACTATTTACAAAATATTCTTTGGTTTTTTAGTGGAACTGAAATTTATATTTAAGTTGATATTGTAATGCGCAAAAACATCTATATAGTTGAAGTCTTTACAAATATATGTTTTTTTTTAAAATATAATAATAACGTTGCTGTTAAATTTGATATAATAATTCGTATACTAAATTGATATAATATACTGATTATTTTGAATTATATGATAATATATATACATCTATTATAACTACATAATCTCAACTGTTTGAATGACTTCTACTCACGAGTTACTAATGAATAAAGTTAAATATAATATATAGTTTAATGTTATTTATAGTTGTTGTTATAAAAATATCATTAGGAAATATTTTAGTTAAATTGATATTACAATTTAGTTTTTGCATTTATCACTATAAATTATCACTTTAAACTATTTATAAAATATTCTTTAGCTTTTTAAGTGAAACTGAAATTTATATTAAAGTTGACATTGTAATGTTATATTTATGTTCACAATTTAAGTATTTTGTCCAAACTGTTGAAAATTTGTAACTTTAAACTGATAATGGTTTACATTTAACATCATATTAAATGTTTTAAATTAAGTATAATATGTTAAAAGTTAAAGATATAACTTTATAAGTATAAGTAAAGATATTGTTTTAAAATTGAAATTTAGTTTATTTATGATTAAACTTTAAGTTTGGTATTTATTTAACCGTATTAACCAACTTATAATCATTATTTTAAAAACACTACAATTTATCACTTTTAGCTATTTACAAAATATTCTTTGAGTTGTTTAAGTTAAACTAAAATTTATATTTAAGTTTACCCTATAATGTTATATTTAAATCAATAATTTAAGTATTTTATACAAATTGTTCCAAAATTATATCTTTAAAACGATAATGGTTTACATCCAACAATATATTAAAACTAATAAATTAAGTATAATATGTTATATGTTAAAAAAACATAACTTTATTAGTAGAATTAAATATATTATTTTAATATTGAAATTTAGTTTATATATGATTACATGTTAGGTTTGATATTTATTTAACCTAATTAACCAAATTATAATTATTATTAGAAAAAAATTGAAAAGTCATGAGAGTTTCAAATGAATGTGGTGAAAGAAAAAATAGATGAGAGTTTCAAATGAATGTGGTACAAGGAAAAATGCTAACTTTATTATTATAAAATTAAATGTAAATCCATAGGTCGATTAAAAAAATAAAATATTAAAATATAAATAATTATTATTTTTTAAAATAAAATTTTGAAATAAAGAAAACTTAAAAACATATTAATTGCAATTTATTATAATATTTATTACATTTGATACTTTACATATATAAATATAAGATTATGTGACTTTTTAATTTTAAAATTTAAAAAAAAAAACCATAAATTGACATGCGGATATTATTTATTCAAAACATATCACAAATGACAAGAATCAAAACTCATTAGAGATTGAAATGTGATAAAAAAAAACATTCATTTATTAGAGTGGAAGTAAAGAAATAAATACATTTGATGAAATAAACAAATCATATAACTTAAATACTAGATTATGACACACGTTAAACACGGAGACCATATAAAAAATACATATAGTTATAAAAAAAACCCACACAATAAAAAAATAAGATAAAGTAACATAAAAAAAAATTAATATCATAAACAAAATAAAACATGAATTGACGATTAAAACTATAAATTCAAAAAAAAACGAAGTATTCAATCATAAACTAATATAAAATAGTAAATATCCTCATTAGAAATAAAAGTACGGTTTTCGAATGCAATTTAAAATATATACAATCATACATTTCTATTTGACATAGTCACTGTTCGAATGCAATTTAAAATATATACAATCGTACATTTCTATTTGACATAGTTACTATGTCAAAATCTGAATAAAATAAAAATACTTCATTAGAAGATGTTAATATGATGAATTGTCTCTTTTCAAGTAAGTTTACCAGAAGGGTCCCTGATATAGTAAATCTATAGTAATGGTCTCAACTATAATATTTTTACAAAAATGGTCCCTGTTATTTTTACAGAAATGGTCTTTTTATAGTAAATATACAATAAATTTACTATGTAAATGTGTTAATAAATGGTCAATATTTAAAGTAAATATAGTAAGCAGGAGGATATTTCTAGAAAATTTATAAAAGTTGTTTTTAGAGTAGGGAAAAAATAGGCAAAACTCAATATTTCTAAAAGTACCAAGACTATTTATTGCATTGTTTTGAAGTTTTTTTTTTGTTTTATCTTTAAAAGATGTAGAACTTTAGGGACAAATCAATCACACACAACAAAACAATATAGTTTCTTAGAGCATATGGTATGGGCAACTTGAAGTGGTGTTATGACAAGAAGCAACAAGAAGAGAGGGTGGTGTTCATGGTGTTACAACACCATGTTAAGAGGAAAGAGACAAAGAGAGAGAATTTGGGCAACCAATAGAAAATCACGTTGCATCTAGTCATGACCACAACAAGAAGCAACACAACTAGATACAACAAGAAGGGGGTGGTGTTGATGCTTCTTAACGGCATTGAGGATGCTCCACCTCAGCAACAACGAGATGCAACATGACCCATACCATATGCTCTTATGGAAAAATTGTTAAAAATCAAATTTTTATAAAGTACAATGCTATTAGATGTGGTATCATGTCACACATGACATAATCCGATGGTCACTAACTCATTTGTTTTTTAATTTCTTTCTTGAAAGAACATTGTCATAATGGACATGTAAAGTTCCTATTAGTGTTTTCTAGAAAAAAAATTTAAAAAAATTTAAAAAACGTCATATTTAAGGAACATAGCTTGAGAATATAAATTGTAATTTACGTTATAATGTATTATAGAATAAGTACTATTTCCAATTCCATGTTAATGTTTTATACACAGATCCATGGTCAATGTAACATCTCAATTTTCGAGACCAAAAATTTCATTTTAAATAAATACTTCACAACATAGTTTACCAAAACATTACCAAGGTCATGTCATTTTATCACAAAAGGCTATAACAACGTGTTCGAAAACCATCTCAACACAAGTAATATAAATCAGAGTACAATCCCAGAAACTCAATGCGGAAACCATATGTGTATGTGTGTGTGCGATACGCTGCTACCACGCCGGCTCCTTCCCCTTAGACGAAGAGGTACTTGAAACCAAAACTGAAACTGTAAACACAGAGCTTAGTGAGTTCCCCTATCATACCACATACCATGCAATCACATAACATACATACTGTCGGGAAATTCTAGGGTGCCCGACCTACCCACGTCAAGCGATTATGGGGTGCTGACCTACCCATGTCAAGCTATTATGGGGGGTTGACCTACCCATGTCAGACCGTTCTGGGGTGTCGACTACCCTCCAGTGTATCTCAACCGGCAATGGGGACTATTTCACCCCTACCTCTATCATACAATAGCAAAAGTAATCATACGGTCAGACATATCTAGGGTACTGACCTACCTTTCAGTCCTAACAACCGAGTCAGGGAAAGCTATTTCCTGCTACTACCACTACCTCATATAGCATATCACATAAGCATATCTCATAAGTATACCAAGATAATTATCACAAAGACAATTATCTATCAATTACTCTTGTTGGTGGGCTGACATTGTGGCCTTAGACCCACCCCTACTGGAAGGTAACTCACCTTGATGTCGTGTAGTGTCTGAATTATCCTCGGTGTGCAAATGGACTCTTCTCGACTCCTCAATCCCTACACGATAACCCTTCTAAGTTATCAATTTGAATACGCAACCCTAACCAGGGTCAACTCAATTCAGTCAAAGTCAACATCCAGTTGACCTAACTCGCCAAGTTGGTTTACCAACTCGTCGAGTCCATACTCCACTAACCCCGACTCTACTCTCCGAGTCTAGCAAGAACTCGACGGGTTCTCCTTCAATAATATCATCGGGACCATCTTCATCTGACTCGTCGAGTTCATCCTTGAACTCATCGAGTTCATCTCCCTCATAAGAATGCGTCCAGTCTATGACTCGCTGAGTCATAAGAACAACTCGTCGAGTCCATCTTCAAAGATTGGGAGATTGACTTGGACTCGCCAAGTTTGCTCAGACACTCGTCGATTCCCATGATTCGCAGGTCCCTTAAGAGCCTAAACAACTGAGGGTCCTTCCACACTATCATCTGGTCCATCGACAGAAAGGATTTGGTGGTCATTACACCCCGACTCGCTGAGTCCTAGGAACGACTCGCTGAGTCCATCCTTGACCATTACTATACAGTCGATTTAAATGGGTCTTAACACATCAAAACCATAGATCTGGCCTCATAATGTCCATTTTACACGTAAAGTCTCAAGCTTGGTGCACATGCATGGGATCTTTGGCTTAAAAAGCCATAAAAGGTGGTCTACAAGATGCATGGGGTGTTTATGGAAACAAAGTGGGCACCTTTATGTAATAAAGACCCCCAATAGCCCTAGATCTGAAGCACAAACTCACTTCTTATACTTAATCTCAAATACATCCTCACTAGGGCTTAGAAAGATGTAGAAAAAGGTCCAAAATCAAGATCTAGACAATGAATAGGTAAGGTTTCAACTTTATACCTCTAATAAGCTGGAAATATGCTCAAAACTCTGAATCTTCTTGTTTCCCCTTGATCTCACAAGCCTCCTTCTTTTCTTCAAGCTTCAATCACACAAAGTAACACCACAAGGCTCAAGAACACACTAAAAACGAATAGGGTTTCGAGTTAGGGTTTGCTCTGGACGATGGGGGCTGAGTTGAGGGGTTATAATGTGTTTAAATAGGGTTCAAACCCTCAATTTAGGGTTTCACTCGAATAGCATCTACTCACAAATTCAGTCTCCCGACTCGTCGAGTAGACTACTTAAACTTCCTGCGGATCACGACTCTACCCGACAAGTTGGGCCTCCAAATCGTTGAGTCCCAGAGAAAAACATAAGAAATACTTGAATTAAACGCATACCAGGAATCGAGTGTTACAAATCACCCCCACTTATCTTAGAATTCATACTCGAAGTCTGCTGCTCAATCCTGAAAAACCTCAGGGTAATGCTCCCTCATCTCGTCCTCCGGCTCCTAGGTCCATTCCGAGCCCTTGCGGTGCTGCTGCTGCGCCTTAACCAGCTCCACTCTCTTGTTCCTCACATCCTTAGACTTCCTGTCAAAGATTACCACTGGCCGCTCAATGTAATTCAGACTGTCATCCACCTGAACATCCTCTAATGGCACTACTACCGAATTGTCCACCAGACACTTTCACAACTGGGAGACGTGAAAAGTGTTATGTATCTTGTTAGGTGCTATTTGTGCACCTTTTTGCACACCTTTTAGTCCCATTTTATGCATATATTTAGCACAATTGTTCTTCCTTTTCCTTGCATTTTATCATATTCATTTTAGTCTCTAGAACAACCTTATTTGCACACTTTTATATCTTTTTCAGGTAAACCGGAGGTTGGAACGCGCTTTGGGAAGTGTCGGGAAGCATTGGTGGAGATTTCGGGACGATCCGGCGAAGAACTAAAAAGTTGGAAAAATCAAGTTTTGAATTGGAGTCAGAGAGGTACACAGGGCGTGTTGAATTTACACTGAAAAGTGGGCACGGGGCGTGTTTGACCAAAATGGGAGCTGTTGACCATGCTGAACACGACCCGTGTCAGTTTAGTGCAAATCAACATGGGGCGTGTTGCTGAACACGACCCGTGTCAGTTTAGCCTATTTTAACACGGGCCGTGTTCGACCCAGAAACCAACTTTTGGCAGTTTTTCCTATCTTTCATATTACGGGTTAAGGGTCATTTTTAGAGACACACAACATACCAGAGCACCATTGGAGGAGGATTTTCAAAGGTTTTTGCAAGGGTTTGATTAGCAATCATTTGGAAACATTATTTCTAGTATTTGTAAGTTGTAATTGCACTTTAATTCCATCTTTTATTCTTGTGATCTTGTTCTAGCCATGTGTGGCTAGAACCCTAATTTCTCCAATTTCATGTTTTGACTTCTTGGTAGTGACTTCATTCATATGACATGATATTTGTTCTTAATTTCTATTTAATGAATTTGATTTTGCTTCAATCGAATGTTTGATTCTAATTATGATTCTTATTGGCCATTTGAATTAGGGTTAGGTCATTCAAGTTATCTCTTTTACAAAATCCGTAATTGTTTTGTGAAATTGAACAAGTAACAAGCATTAAATTGATCTTTATTGAATGAATTTAGTGTAAATCTTATTCATACACTTTTACACTCCCGAGCTTATGAGGAGTATCGGGTGTTGTTGGGAACATTCACATAAAGCTTCATGCAATCTTATAATCTAATCCTAAGAGCTTGTTTAGATTAGGTTAATAAGATTAGGATTAATCAAAGAGCTTGTTTTGGTTAATTAATATGGTGAATGGGAAGTGTTAGAGCTTATTAGCACTTTCAAGTAACAACTTAGATAGAATTGAACGAATATTGTGTCATCTTGGAGTCACATTGCTAAATTTTCATACATGGGGTTGGAGTCCTCACAAATTCTGAACTTAATTCACGCACTTAATTGATTGCTTATGTTTTTAATTATTTGTTTAATCATCACATTCTAAACCCCCCTCTCTTTTTACTATTGGTGACTATAGTACCTTGTGCAAAGAGGTATAGACCAATTGTCCTGTGTCTCTGTGGATCGACCCTGCTTGCCTTGTACTACCTTTTACTGCAATATAGTGGGATTATTTTGGAGTATATCGTACCCCTTTATTTGTTGGGTTTGACACGCCTAACAAATTGGCGCCGTTGTCAGGGACACGGTGTTACTAATTGTTTTATGCCAAGATCTTTTCGTACAGGTACGCCATTGCCAATTGACTTGGAGATAGAGAAGACTGCAAAGAAGCTAAGGAAGCAAGCCAAACTTCGTAAGAAGCAACCGGGTTCTGGGACTTCTTCATCATCTGCTCCCCCGGTCATCAACATTTGGGAGAACATACCCCTCTCAAGTGTATCCACATCAGAAACAGAAAGTCTCTCACTCTCATCACAACCATCCTCACCCAACAATACCACTTCACCTTCTTCACCTGTTCATAATATCCTAAACACTTCGCCTACAGAAACATCACCCACTTCTCAAGCCATGGCAGACATCCCTGGAGGAAATCCACCTCCAAACCCACCACCCGAACAAACTCTTCGTCAATGGTCAAGACAAGAGGTGACTCAACAACCTCTTTGCATCACATACCCAGCCGCCACCAACCTTGAACTAAAATCCGGGCTTATTCACTTACTCCCAACTTTTAGAGGATTGGAGAACGAAGATCCTCACAAGTTCCTCACTGAGTTCCATGTAGTATGTGTGGGTATGAAACCACACAATGTCACGGAGGATCAGATTAAGCTTAGGGCATTCCCCTTTGCAGTGCAAGATGCAGCCAAAGACTGGCTTTATGACCTCCCACCGGGGACGGTAACTACTGTTGGGTTTTGAGCAATCTAACACTTCCTAAGTGTGCATGCAACCCTAATAAACCTTGGATCTATGTTTGTCTAAATACATGCAAAATAATAATTTTCCAAGGTTTATAACCTATCTAACATGGCATGGGGAACATTTCAACATAAAAGAGTTAGAAGAGATTACATACCTTTTGGTGTGTTGGGTTCTTAGGAGTTTGAGGGCCAAGCACCAATAGTGTGAATGCCTCAAATGGAATCACAAACACCACAAACTCTTGGAAAACTTTGAGAGAGTATATACACCTTGTATAAATCGGCCACACACATGCACACACACACTAGATCACTAGCTTTCTCTTAGGCCTCATTTCATGCTCCATAAGCATGCTTATATAGTATGCATGGTTAGGGTGAAACCCTAATAACCCATGTCTTTTCCTTTTCCAAGGATCCATGGGTTAAAAGCTCCATGGATCATCCATGAACTTCCACATAAGCCTAGCCCATTAACAAATGAGTATTAGCCCACACTATATAAAACAAATAGCCCATAATTTAATTAGTATTCCTTTTAATCTCTAAATTAATCCATGATTAATTTAAGACTAAAACTAATTAAATAACGTAACTTCATATTAATATATTATAACTCATAATATATTAATAAACATATGTGTATAACTCTCATAAAATTATCCATAATAGTTTGGATGAGATGCAACCCAAATGGACCATGCCGGTCGGGTCAAGTATATACCAAATAAGTTATGGACTTAGACACCTTATCCAACAGACTCCCACTTGGATAAGTCTAATAACTATATTTGCCTATAACTTCAGGAACCAACCAACAATCGTAGCTCTCGAAAACTCCCTCGAACAATGAAGACTCTGTCGAACTATGAAGCGCCATTTTAGATAAGTGATCACATAATCCTCTGTTCTCATGATATCAGCCGGACAAATACATGGAACAACGTCGTACTTATTGTCCAGCAGTTTGTTTCCCGATTTTCGATTTGTTTGACAAAGAACTTAATCGAACACATCAATTCAGTTCTGACCGGCCGGTACATGGGTCACAACAAAATCATCGAGGGGCCCAGATATCGCTTCTATTTCTAGAAGGAACAGATAAACTTCGACTGATATGCTTGTTCTACTACTTATTGAATTGTACACAAAGGCACGTTTTATAACATCAAGTTACTGATGCGTTTACGTGCAATCAATGCACAACCAACTCATAGGCAACAACTCATATCTCTAGGTTTGAAGATTTATATGATATTACCGTCTCACGATCACTCGAGATAAATTCCATGAAGTGATACAAGTGAGCGTGGGTTTATTCCAATACTCATAACTTATGAGCACTCATGAATGTTGTAGCAACCATTGCCATGACTAAACTCATTTAGCCATCTACAAACCCGATTCATGACAGTCTTGATTCATACCTACTTCCAACATATGAACGACTGTGGAGTGTTTAAATAACTTAGTCATTCGGAAAGAATAACCTAGCTATTTTGGAAGTCAAAACATGCAAAGTGAAACACAATAATAATCGAATCTAATATGGTCTCAGAACCCTTTTGAATATAAATAAAACCACCTTTTATTTATCACCATATTGATTACACATTATTCAATGTTTCAAATAATCAACTTAAGACTTGAATAAAACAACAGTCGTCCCATGCTCCTAGCATGTACACTTTGTTTTTCTAAACAATAGTTATGCCATACCCCAAGTATGCACACTATGTTTGTCTATGATCCTTACATTGTGATGTAGATAAATTGAACATGATTCCAATGATACTCATTTCACAATCCCAAATCCTTATTGTAAATGCAAGAATTCCAAATTCATGTCATTTACTGAAATCTGTTAGATTCTAAACTTATATGCATTGATCCTCTTGCAATGATTATGCACGAAGTCAGAAAGACTTGGCAACAACCATTACAGAGCATTCCAAAGGAGATCAGCTCCTTGGGAACATCCTTCTTGCATTAAGTTTCCTAATCTTACATAGATTGAATAACTTCCACCTATGGAGACATTTCCATAGTCCCATTTCACTATCACTTCCGAACAAGAGTTACCACTTTTCAGAAAATGTCAATATGGTCCTACCAAAATTAACACTAGACTTCCAAATGTCCCTGAGCAACCAATCTTTGGCGAACCTCAGATTGTCCTCGACAATTGCTTAATCACTTTAGTCATATCCAGTTCTAGACTTTTCCCTTCTAAATGCCTTAAGCATTTGGAAAATTTAGAAAGGATAAATATTATAGCACGTGAAATCAATCCTATATCCGAAGCATATGGGACACGATTCATGATGTTTGACATAAAGACATGATACTAGACCAGTCTTTTGCTACAATATTTTTTATTTGCCATGTTTTCAAAATTTAACTATGAAGAGGGATGCCGTAATCATAATCGAATTTTGAAAACACAATATATATAGAATTTTCTTAAGTCGAACCATTCAGACATAAAATTCATATATATTCTTGACTAAAGATGATTAAAATCTCAATCTAAGCTTTAGAATTGACATGAAGTATAATTTCCTCTCCCTTAATTATAGCAAAACAACTTTTCAACCCCTGCAACTTCACGGATTGAAACTTTGTTTTCTATAATTAACATTGCTAGCTTGCAATACTAAACGTAATAATCATGCTCCCACTAACATGATGATTATCAGCATAACACTTATGCTCCCACTAGCTCTGACACATTTCCAGAAATCTGTTGGACTTCTGAAATTTAGATTCATACACCCTTTCTTAGATAGTTCACATGTGTGTCTAAACAATTTTCAGAACTATGAAAAGGGATGCCGTAATCATAGTCTCAATTGCTTAGGCATTTGCCATTTCTCACAAGTCCATGTTAGTGTGCCGGTTAACCACACGCGCTCCACTAATGACTTTTTGAAAATGCAAATGACACAATTGATATCTACTTAAAATCTATTTAGTGAAAGCGTTTCCTCACCATCATTTTCATGAATCGAAGAGAAACCTTATGACACTTAGATTTTATAGTGTATGAGTTCCTATCCATGCGAATTTTTCAAAACCATAATCACAAGATAAGGTTAGTGACAAATTCAGCCTTACATGGATTAAACTTATTCAATCTTAGTTTCTTGTCACCTTGGTAACACAAGGCCCACCAATGCTTCCAAGTTGAACTCTGATAACTCACATGCAAATTCAACTTATTTGAAGTAGGTATAGAAATAAGAATTATGTCAACATGATAGGTTGCAAACCTTAAGTCGTGTGCTAGTGATGAATTACAGGTTTCACTCTTGATTAAATCTTGAAACTCTTTCAGGATCTTTAAGGCTCCCACTGTCCTCTTGACATATAAGTTTTCCTAGTCAAGAACCATTCCTTGACAAAACAAATATTCAAGGGATAGTGCGGATTCTTATCAAGACTAACACTTCACACAATTGGTCTTAGTTGGTCTTTGTCTCATCCAAGACATCACATCTTACCAATCTCAAATGTACAAGAGTAGAAAACATTTTACTCTTACATTTGATAAGTGTTTTATACCTTACTTTATGTCACTCAATGTTACAATCTTGGAGTATGACTCTAAGAATTGTTTTGGAACGAAGTATGACTCATCTTCTTGATTTTAACCAATCCAACAATTCATAACCTCTCTTCTCAGCCATAACAATGCACTAAGACGTCCTTAGAGTATGAATTTGTAATATGGTTTCTAAATCATTAAGATGATCATAAAACTGATACTAAAGTACTCTCCCATCTTTTCAGATTTGAGATACTTTTATCTTTCTGCCTAATTTAATTCTTCTTATTCGTTTTGTCATACATTGTATCCTTTCCAATGTTACAAAATTATACTTAACATTATAAGTATAATCATATTTACTAATCTTTAGTAAATCATGACAAATCAATCTTTGTGGTGGACCTTGACCAACGCACACCCAGTGTACCTAATTCCTTAGTCCTTCAATTGACTCACATATACATGTGATCAAAGAATTAGTCTTAATTTTTCAAAGATGAAAATTCTCATTCATCATACAATACAACTTGTATGATTCCAAGTTTCTGTCCAATTGAAACTTGGGTGATGAAAAACTTTCTTCATTTGGTAAATTCAGACACTACCACAAATGAAAGAATCAAATCCACTTTCCAATATTGCTATTACTGGAAACATATAAGCAACAATTTTCCACCGATGCCATTGTAAGGATATTTTTAAAATAAATAAAATTAAAACCTTTTTTTTCTTTTATTTTAAAACTTTGCGGAAAAACTTATCCTTACAATCCACATGAAAAACTTGTTGTTATCTATTCATAAGCAATATATTATAACTCCTAAGAAGTAGCTCAAGAATCCGATCTTCAAACTACGCGATAGAAATCCATCTACGCGATCAGATTCAGCATATTCTTTCTTTAAGTTTCTTTACCTTTTCGTTGATTCTTAAAACATCACCATGTGACCCAGTCACATCATGTATCAAGAATCTCAGAATAGAAACTTAATAGAGTTAGACAATGGACTTTACCTGAAGTAGAATCAATCTTATCGACTTTAACATCCTTAGGTAAATTATGGCAGCTTTGCAACCAATGCCCCTTCCTTTGGCAACAAAACACATGTAGACCCTTTGATAATGGCACATGAGACTATCTCAGACTTAGCCTTTCTCTTTACCATTTGGTCAACCGAGTTGACTATGGCCGATCCCTTTCCATTGGGAAGAGAAATGCTTTTCTAGATATCCAATGCTACCATTGCCAATGTCCATTTAAGGTTTGGGAAGTTGATCTTCTAACAAAATTTGCTTTACTAGTGTTCCAAATCATTGCTGATTCCACAGCACAAAGCAAATAGATAAGATCATTAAGGCTCGTGTCATAGTCTGTCTCATAGTAGTCCCAAAGTGACCCGCTATGTTACTAAGAAAGTGATTGAACATCCAACTTTCACAAGACTTTGACACCCAACTCTCCCGTCTTGTCAATATGTGACTACATCTCCAAGATGTGACCACACCAAGACCTTAACTTGCCAATAGGGCTTGAGTGACTTTAAACTTTTCAAGAACTTGTGGGTGAGGGAGAATAATTGGAGGAGATAAAGGAAGTGAAGCATGATGTTGAGGAACATCATCTTCAAGAGATTTGGGAAGATCATAAATGTCTAAACCAGACATGTTTTGGGAGATATTCAAGATAGTTGATTTAAAGTCCTTAATATGACACCCAATATGAAATATTAAGGCTAGGACCCAACAAACTATTTTATAACTTAGAAGAGGGATGCCGTAATCCAAGCTATAAAATATTTGAAGGTAGGCGAATGACGATTCACCAATTTCCACCATGAAAAACGAAATAATTTATTAGGTTTTAATTGGATTTGAAATTCCTAGATCTTTTGAGATTCATTGAACTTTTCAATGGCATGTTTCAATCTCGAGTGTGCCCTCTCAAATTTTGTGACTGGGATGCCGAGGATCACAAAACAAGGTGTGAATAACCATACCAATTCACTTGGTACCCTTAATATTATCACCTAATCAATGTGCCGGTTAACCACACACGCTCCATTGATCTATGAAAAACATTAAGTCACCCTTTGTGGTCCTTACTAGTCCAAGTTAGTGTGCCGGTTAACCACACACGCTCCACCAACGACTTGGTAAGGTACAAAGTGTGAATTCCATGGGTTAGCACCAAATTCACATTTTTCCTAAAGTAACTAAGATTGGGAATTATTAAGATTTTAGTTACTTTAGTATTTATCATTAATACTTTTAATGAAGGGAGAATTTAAAGTCATTGTCCTACCCGTTCGGCTAACGACCCTCCACCGATCAAGCAAGCGGTGGGTGAGAGTATACACCCATTAAGTCGCCATTTTATAGGCAACAACCTTATACCCACCTTATAGACCGGCTTCGTGAATGAGGCCTACTAACGGTAAAACGACTTATTCTTATACATATATATAATAATTAACCATTAATGTTATAAATAGTATAAGGGTTGAATTTTAACTATTAAAACTCTAAGGTTTGGAATTAAAGTTTATTAAAGTGTGTGAAACTTTACAAATTCCAAAACTTGAGGGCAAGTTTTGTAACTTTGCAAAACTCTTCATTTCATAACTTATGAATTAAAGGTTCATAAAAATGAAGACTCTTCATTTTCATGTAACTTATGTGTTTTAAGTGTGTGTTAAATGAAAGTGACCTTTGGTAATCCATAACTTGAGGACAAATTATGGACTCCATTAAAACACATAAATGATAAAAAATTAATCCTAAACAATTCACCAAATAATTCCTATCATTTTCTAAATTCATAAGAACATGAACATGATCATCAAAATTCAAGAAATATATGAACACATAAAATCATGGAATTTTGATATATGCTATTGTAAATGGATTAGAACAACCATTACACCAACTAAATAAGTTTTACAACACCAAAACAATTTAGGGTAATGTTTCTAGTCCATTTCCAGCAGCAAAAGTCGAGATTCTGCATTCTTTCGATCCTACTCGCCGAGTGCACGAACGGACTCGTCGAGTAGGTTGAAGTTTGCCTTGGACTCGGCGAGTCCCCCCAATGGACTCGGCGAGTCTACCATGCAGACAGCAACGACTTCGACCTTTTTCAATATTTTGCATCAAGTATCAAACAAGCAAGCCTAGGCTCTGATACCACTGTTGGGTTTTGAGCAATCTAACACTTCCTAAGTGTGCATGCAACCCTAATAAACCTTGGATCTATGTTTGTCTAAATACATGCAAAATAATAATTTTCCAAGGTTTATAACCTATCTAACATGGCATGGGGAACATTTCAACATAAAAGAGTTAGAAGAGATTACATACCTTTTGGTGTGTTGGGTTCTTAGGAGTTTGAGGGCCAAGCACCAATAGTGTGAATGCCTCAAATGGAATCACAAACACCACAAACTCTTGGAAAACTTTGAGAGAGTATATACACCTTGTATAAATCGGCCACACACATGCACACACACACTAGATCACTAGCTTTCTCTTAGGCCTCATTTCATGCTCCATAAGCATGCTTATATAGTATGCATGGTTAGGGTGAAACCCTAATAACCCATGTCTTTTCCTTTTCCAAGGATCCATGGGTTAAAAGCTCCATGGATCATCCATGGACTTCCACATAAGCCTAGCCCATTAACAAATGAGTATTAGCCCACACTATATAAAACAAATAGCCCATAATTTAATTAGTATTCCTTTTAATCTCTAAATTAATCCATGATTAATTTAAGACTAAAACTAATTAAATAACGTAACTTCATATTAATATATTATAACTCATAATATATTAATAAACATATGTGTATAACTCTCATAAAATTATCCATAATAGTTTGGATGAGATGCAACCCAAATGGACCATGCCGGTCGGGTCAAGTATATACCAAATAAGTTATGGACTTAGACACCTTATCCAACAACTACTTGGGTAGATCTTGCAAGGTTGTTTTTGGATAAGTACTTTCCCGAGATGAAAGCTTCCGCCCTACGGAGGGAAATCATTGGAATCAAGCAGCACAAGAGAGAAGCTTTTCACGCATATTGGGAAAGATTCAAGAAACTTTGTGCTCGTTGTCCAAAGCACGGGATCACTGAGTACCAGCTCCTTCAATATTTCATTGAAGGAATGACTCCAATGGAAAGAAGGCTTCTTAACGCCTCTAGTGGTGGATCTTTGCCCGATAAAACCCCAACTGAGATCCGAAATCTAATCAAGAACATGGCTGAAGATTCCAAACATTCAAGCCATGATGAAGAATGGTACACGGATGCACCCCGGGGTATAAAAGAAGTACAAACTCCTCAGATTGAAGCTCAATTGTCCGAGCTCACGAAAGTAGTCATGATGTTAGCCAAAGACAAAGGTGTGCAGTCCACACCCCGCCCGTGCGGTATTTGCACCCAAGTGGGGCATCCAACTGATATGTGCCCACAACTCCAAGAGGAAGATTATGAAGAAGCAAAAGTCATGGGAGGTTTTCTTGGGTCCAATCAAAGGGGATATGAGCAGCCACGGGGTGATAAAAGATGGAGTAACAATCAAGGTTGGGGAGGACATCAACAGACAAATAATCAACCAAGTCAATCACATCAATACCAGCAAAGACCACCTTTTCCACCACAAAACTTCCAGCCAAGGCAGCCACAACACCCTCCTCAACAATCGGGTTCATCAAGTATGTCCTTAGAGGACATAGTAAAGAGTTTGGAAACTAGTACACAAGCTTTCCAACAAGAGACAAAAGCAAGCATAAAGAACTTAGAGAAACAAGTTTCACAACTTGCCACTTCTATAAGCAAATTAGAATCTCAAGGAAAGTTACCTGCACAAACTGAAACAAACCCAAGGCACAATGTGTGTGCCATCACATTGAGAGGCGGAAAGAGCTATGATGGTCCAAAAGTGCCGGTTGATCAAAAGAAAGAAGAAATAGTGGTCGAAGAAGCAACCAAAGAAGAGAAGAAGGAAGAGAAAATAGTCAAAAAGAAGCCCTTCATCACTGAGTCTAAAGCCACACCTGCTCCATTTCCCGAAAGATTAAGGAGCACGAAGAAAGAACGGGAGGAGAGTGAGATCATGCAAATGTTCAAGAGAGTTCAAATCAACATTCCACTCCTCGAGGCCATCAAGCAAGTACCTAGATATGCAAGGTTCCTTAAGGATCTTTGTGTATCTAAAAAGAAATTAAAAGGAAATCAAGTGGTAACAGTTGGGGAGCATGTATCCGCGGTTTTGCAAAAGAGGATGCCCCCTAAGTGTAAGGATCCCGGTGTATTTACCATACCTTGCAAATTGGGGAATCTTCATGTACCTCGAGCCATGCTCGATCTAGGTGCATCCGTAAATGTCCTACCATATTCTCTCTTCAAATCAATTGGTGTAGGAACATTGAGCAAAACCGGTGTGATCATCCAACTTGCCGACCGGTCTTTGGTACACCCAAAGGGTGTACTAGAGGATGTGTTAGTGCAAGTCGATGAATTTATCTTCCCGGCTGATTTTTATGTCTTAGATATGGGAGATGATGACTCTCCAAGTTCAAGTTCCATACTTTTGGGTAGACCTTTTCTTAAAACTTCTAAAACAAAAATTGATGTCTACAATGGAACTTTAAGTATGGAATTTGACGGTGAAGTTATCAACTTCAATGTTCATGAAGAAAAAAAGGTTCCTTCTGATGTTCAATCTGTTAATTTTGTGAATATGATCCAGCCATTGGCTGAAAAGAGCTTAAACTCGACTAACAATGATTTTGTGGAGTTAGTCTTGTCACAAAAATTAGACAAGTACAAAGCCGAAGAACTTGCAAAGGAGTGCGGTACAAACGAGGAGGTGCTGGAGATTTTGAAATTCAAGGATGATAAGCACGTGTGGATTGATGGAAGAGAAGTAGAGTCACCCACCACTAAAGCCAAATTCCTTCCACCGGTGGAACAAGCACAAGATTTGAGAGCAAAAACTCCACTGGGCCCTATAAAGCAAATACATGTCGAGAAGGAGAGCACTCAACCGGTCATCAACTCAAATAAATTATCAAAGAAGGAAGAGCGTGAGTTGATAACCATGCTGAACAAATACCAAAAAAAGATGGTGTGGACAATCTCTGATATAAAAGGGTTAAGTCCTTCTTGGTTTATGCGCAAAAAGAAAGCCAAAGGAAGGTTGAAGGTTCCGTTGAAGGAGGTGGCAAGAAGATTGATGTGTTGGAGAGGCCCAAATACTTAGAACGAAGCATTTGTGGGGGCAAAGTCGAGCCAACGACTTGAAACAAGGGCGGCTAACCGGGAGACAACCCGGGGGTATTTCTGTCTTTTACTTAAAAACAATTTCCATTTCTTTGAGTTTTTGGTTTTCAATGTTCCAAATGCATTCAATCATGATTTAAAATCACCAAACGGACCTAGGAATGCAAAAGTATTTCATTTCTAAGAGAGGAAATTTTCAAGTTCAAAAAGTGAGGATTAGCATCCAGGGACCAACACGGGTCGTGTCCCTCTTAGCCTTAATGAAACACGGGCCGTGTTCATGCAAAAAAAGTCCCAAATTCTTACAGAGAGCAACACGGGTCGTGTCCCATTTTGGCCTGCAAATGACACGGGTCGTGTTCGTCCAAAAAAGTCCCAAATTTTTCCAGAGAGCAACACGGGTCGTGTTGTTTTTGGCCTTGACCCAACATGGGTCGTGTTCGTACATAACGCAACATAAACCCCCCAACACGGGGGGTGTCAATTTAGCCTGGGGAGACACGGGTCGTGTTCGCAATAGTTCAGACCCTTTTTAAAGAAAAAAATCGGGACTTGACCTCATTTATCCCCACTTTCACTTCCTAACAGCCCCTCTCTCCCAACAAAAACCTTAGGTCCGATTTTCATCAAATACCTTTCAATTTCTTCAAGATTTTGACTTTCATCTACAAACAGGTTTGATTTTCATCATCTACACTTCATCTTCTCCATCTTAAACACCATTTTCTTGCATTTTAATGGTGGATTTGGGGGTTTTGACAAACCCTAGATCCGAAAATTCTCACTTGATTTTGGTGTTTTAGTGTCTCAATCTTGAAAGGGGCAAGCTTGGGGAGGTTAAAGAAGATCTTTTCCATCAAGAACAACACGATCCAACACACGATTCGGTAAATTCTTTCCAACTCCTAACCTTTGAATTTTGTGTTCTTGAGTCAAATACTTGAAAGTGTGGTCTATTTGGACTTGATTCTTAGTTGGAAATCTTTGAAAACCAAATTTCCCGCGAAATTTTGGTGGCCAAGTTCAAAGTTGACTGGACCCGTCAACAGTTGACTTTTTGACATTTTGACCCGTTGACTTTTAATCTGTCCCAAACTTGACTATGGAAGCTACATCTTCCAAAAGACCAAGACAAACCAAATCATCCGCCCGCCGTCGGAAGCCTAGATCTCCATCACCTCCATCCAGATCTCCCTCACCTCCATCTAGGTCCCCAACACCCCCAGCCGACCCGTCTCATTTTGGTGTCGTATGTCTTGGCCCAGTTCAACAGGGCAAACTTGAGTCATTCCTTAAACGAGGTCATGCCATCCAAAAATTCGCGCATGTTCCAACTTTGAAAGAGTTGCATGTTTACAATCAAGTCAAAACCCTGTTTCGCAACATAGGGTGGCACGGCTTGTTGAGGGTCCATGAATTGAGCTATAAAGTCCCAACCGCTGAGTTTCTATCCTTAGTTTATTTAGATCATGGGATCCTCTACTTCCGTCTAATGAATCAAGACTATGAGATCTCCTTGGATCAAATCAATGCCATTGTGGGGGCCCCAACGAAAAACACATTTGGCCCCACTGATCCAATCCAAGGATACTATGACATGACTTGGTGGACCCAGCTCACCCAATTACATCCATATGTCTCTAGCGCTGCTAAATCCTCATCACTTATCCATCCTGTGATTAAGGTAGCTCACAGAATCATTGCTTCGCTCGTCGCCCCTAGAGAGGAGCGAAGCACCATTAGCGCGCTGGAACTTAAAATCCTTTATGCAATGACCCATCCCGAGAATAACCTCATTCCTCATTATGGTCGGTTTCTGTGCCACAAGCTCATCCGCCTTAGCGCATCTCGATCAGGAAAGATTGTTTGCGGGGGTATTGTCAGCATGCTCGCCAAGAGCGCCCACATCCGAGCCCCATACCCCGGTCCCCACCAGCCACTGCCGGGTGAGCCTTATCTCACCACCGCTATCCTTGAGTCCATGCGACTCTTCCGCTCGGCAGGCGATGGTACACACCACTGGACCGTGGGTCAAAATCATGATCCCAAGCTCCTCATCACACCAGAAAATAAAGGCATTCTTGATTTCCAAAATCCCATTCATATGACTGATTGGCAAATCATTCCATACATCTTCCCCCACTCTTATTCCACCGAGGTCGATGAGCAAAGTGAAGAAAACGAGGAAGAAGGTGATGATGATGAAGAAGAGGAGGAGCCTCACCATGCTTCTCCCACCGGTGGTGGCAGCTCATCCCATTTTGCTGCACCCCCGCCTTATCATCAACAATATATGGACGAATTCCAATCAATCCATACCCGCCTCGACACCTATCAGCAGGATATTACCAGCCTGACCCAGAATTTTTCCACCTTCACCACCTAGTACGCTCGGGATCAAGAGCGTCAACGCAAACATGAGGAGGACTTCTGGGCTTGGACCCGAAACCCCAACTACTATCCTCCTCCTCCACCTCCGTTTTAGGTTGTTCCACCCTCTCCAAGCATCGGGGATGATGCTTATCTTTAAGCTTGGGGAGGGGTAGACTTGTATTTTAGGTTCACTCATTCTCATACATGCATTTTCTTATTTTCAAATTTTCTTATTTTCAAATTTCATCCAAAAAAAAAACAAAAAAAAAAAAAAAAAAAGTGTACGAGATGATGACACTCTTTACATACAATTGCTCCATGAAATGAAAAATACCGAAGCAACCGGATTGTTACCGGAAGCATAGAATCAGCTGTCATAACTAGGGGACCCAAATATCGTAATTCGAGACCCTACCCTCAGATAATAAAAATTTTTTTATATTGAAACGTTTTTTTTGGGCGGTAATAACAGCTTTAGGATGATTTGCTTTTGAATGTTTAAAAAGAATCTTTATCGGCAACTCTGAACCCACAGAACACGGACCTATTTGTTGACATGCGTTACCCCCGCGGTAACAGAGAGCTTATGTATCAGACCCACACAGTCAAGAATGAAGGAAGGGTACAACTGTCATATCCAGTACCCTAATCAGAATTTCAAATACCAAAACGAAGAAATTCCAAAGAAATTCCAAAGATGAAGATTGAAGAATCCAAATTCAAAATGAAGTACAAATCAAAGCTCAATCAAATCAAAAGCCAACTCAAGTCAAACATGGCGAATGAAGAACTGTGTGATATGATACTTGTGGCTCTCGAAAAAGTGAAAGCATAGGAGCTGAGCCCCTTCGGATGGGCTCACTGTTTCAGCGAAAGCTGGTTCACCGTGACGGGTTCTTAAGGAGGCGTCGATTCTGATTCTTGGCCATTTAGTCTTAAGGACATGAAATCCGGACTATGTTATTTTCGCCCATAAAGCTTAGTAAGGTATAAAGATTAAATAAAACTTTGGTTGGATTATTGGGTTACACCGTTTCGGGTCTTCCTCACATTGAGAGTCTGTGATATGTGGAAGGAAACATGATGGTTGCCAAGGTATCAATGATCGAAGCCCTATTGATGTAAAGTCTGATCGTACCTTTATTTAGTTACAAAAGTACATATTTTGTGTTTGTTCATAATTTTCTTTTCTTTTGCTTCATTTTGTTTCTCAGGTGCATTTTGAACATATTTTCATGGCATTGCATTGCATGCATTCATTCTTAACCTTTAGGATCCTTCATCCCCTTTTCGTTCTAAGTTTTTCTTCTTGCCATCTAGAAATCGTCCTGTTGTCCGGTTCTTGTTCTTTCTTGAGGACAAGAAAGGTCTAAGCTTGGGGAGATTTGTTAGGTGCTATTTGTGCACCTTTTTGCACACCTTTTAGTCCCATTTTATGCATATATTTAGCACAATTGTTCTTCCTTTTCCTTGCATTTTATCATATTCATTTTAGTCTCTAGAACAACCTTATTTGCACACTTTTATATCTTTTTCAGGTAAACCGGAGGTTGGAACGCGCTTTGGGAAGTGTCGGGAAGCATTGGTGGAGATTTCGGGACGATCCGGCGAAGAACTAAAAAGTTGGAAAAATCAAGTTTGGAATTGGAGTCAAAGAGGTACACAGGGCGTGTTGAATTTACACTGAAAAGTGGGCACGGGGCGTGTTTGACCAAAATGGGAGCTGTTGACCATGCTGAACACGACCCGTGTCAGTTTAGTGCAAATCAACACGGGGCGTGTTGCTGAACACGACCCGTGTCAGTTTAGCCTATTTTAACACGGGCCGTGTTCAACCCAGAAACCAACTTTTAGCAGTTTTTCCTATCTTTCATATTACGGGTTAAGGGTCATTTTTAGAGACACACAACATACCAGAGCACCATTGGAGGAGGATTTTCAAAGGTTTTTTCAAGGGTTTGATTAGCAATCATTTGGAAACATTATTTCTAGTATTTGTAAGTTGTAATTGCACTTTAATTCCATCTTTTATTCTTGTGATCTTGTTCTAGCCATGTGTGGCTAGAACCCTAATTTCTCCAATTTCATGTTTTGACTTCTTGGTAGTGACTTCATTCATATGACATGATATTTGTTCTTAATTTCTATTTAATGAATTTGATTTTTCTTCAATCGAATGTTTGATTCTAATTATGATTCTTATTGGCCATTTGAATTAGGGTTAGGTCATTCAAGTTATCTCTTTTACAAAATCCATAATTGTTTTGTGAAATTGAACAAGTAACAAGCATTAAATTGATCTCTATTGAATGAATTTAGTGTAAATCTTATTCATACACTTTTACACTCCCGAGCTTATGAGGAGTATCGGGTGTTGTTGGGAACATTCACATAAAGCTTCATGCAATCTTATAATCTAATCCTAAGAGCTTGTTTAGATTAGGTTAATAAGGTTAGGATTAATCAAAGAGCTTGTTTTGGTTAATTAATATGGTGAATGGGAAGTGTTAGAGCTTATTAGCACTTTCAAGTACCAACTTAGATAGAATTGAACGAATATTGTGTCATCTTGGAGTCACATTGCTAAATTGTCATACATGGGGTTGGAGTCCTCACAAATTCTGAACTTAATTCACGCACTTAATTGATTGCTTGTGTTTTTAATTATTTGTTTAATCATCACATTCTAAACCCCCCTCTCTTTTTACTATTGGTGACTATAGTACCTTGTGCAAAGAGGTATAGACCAATTGTCCTGTGTCTCTGTGGATCGACCCTACTTGCCTTGTACTACCTTTTAGTGCAATATAGTGGGATTATTTTGGAGTATATCGTACCCCTTTATTTGTTGGGTTTGACACGCCTAACATATCTGACTGATTTCAATTGGCAGATCCAACCTATATGCTACCTTTCCCACCCGGGCTACAACCCTGAAGGGTCCAATATACCTGGGGCTCAGCTTTCCCCGCTTCCTGAATCGAATGACGCCCTTCCAAGGCGACACTTTCAGGAGCACCATATCCCCGACCTGGAACTCCAGGTCTGATCGATGCTTGTCAGCATAGCTTTTCTGCCGACCCTGAGCAGTTTGAAGCCTGCTTCGAACCTGCTGAATCCTCTCCGTCATCTTGAGTAGCACCTCGGTACTCCCCATGACCCTTTGACCAACCTCACCCCAACATATCGGGGTCCTACACTTCCTCCCATACAAAATCTCGAAAAGAGGTCGGTCGATACTCGCATGATAGTTGTTATTATATGAGAACTCCGCCAAGGGAAGGTAAGTATCCTAACTACCTCCAAAGTCTAAAACACACACCCACAACATATCCTCCAGAGTCTAGATGGTCCGGTCGCTCTGACCCTCCGTCTTCGGGTGAAATGCGGTGCTAAAATGTAGGCGAGTACCCATCTCGTCATGAAACCTCTTCCAAAACCTGGAAGTGAACCGCACATCCCTTTCGGAAATCACTGAAACTGGCACCCCGTGCCACGCCACTACCTCCCTGATATAGATGTCAGCCACCTTTTCGACCGAAATACTCTCTTGAATTGGAATAAAGGGCGCTCTTGGTCAACTGATCAACGATGACCCAAATCGAATCTACTCCACGTGCGGTTCTGGGAAGCTTCGTGATAAAATCCATAGTAATATCCTCCCACTTCCACAATGGGATATCCAATGGTTGGACCTTGCCGTGAGGTCTCTGGTGCTCAGCCCTAACCTTCCTGTAGGTCAGGCACCTCTCCACAAACCAAGCTACGTCCCTCTTCATACAGGGCCAACAATAATCATAACGAAGATCCTTGTACATCTTCGTTGCCCTGGGATGGATAGAGAACCTGGATTTGTGCGCCTCCTCCATCAATACCTGACGCACACCTCCATGATATGGGACCTACACCCTTCGGTGAAGAGTCAACAATCCCCGACTATCGTAGTGGAAGGAGGAAACCTGATCCACAATTCGCTCGCTCTTCCAATGTTCCTCTTTTATGGCCTCCTGCTGGGCCTCCCGAATCTACTCCAACAGTGGAGTCATGACTGTCATCCTCATACAGATGCCCCTGATCGGTGTTGCCTTGCGGCTAAGCGCGTCGGCCACGACATTGGCCTTCCTCGGGTGGTAGAGGATCTCACAATCATAATCCTTCACCACATCAAGCCACTGATGCTACCTCATGTTCAAATTTGGCTGGTCCATGAGATACCTCAGCCTCTTATGGTTTGTGTAAATGGTACAGCGAACCCCATAGAGGTAATGAAGCCAAATCTGGAGGGCAAAAACAACAGCCCCTAGCTCCAAGTCGTACGTTGGATAGTTCGCCTCGTGAGGCTTCAGCTGCCTCGAAGCGGAAGAGATAACATGCCCTCTCTGCATCAACCACATTTGTGTTTTTTAAAACTCCATAATATCAAATAAATTATCCAAAAGCATCAATGTGTCCCAACAAAACGCCAGAGAGTGCATGTCGCGCCATCACGTCGGGCCCTTACCCTTAGGCTCAATAGTACCTGAAACAATCAACAAACTGTAAGCTAATTCTTAGTGAGTACCTAGAGCATACCCCACACAATCCACATAATCATTAATCTATAATAGCTATATCAGCTACACAAACCACATAAGTCATGCATATAAACAAATAAGGATGCCCTGGAAACCCTCCAGGGTCTTACTTCGGGTGCCATGGGAACACCCACATGGTCTTAGCTTAACTCGTCGAGTGGAAACCCTCCAAATGGTTGCTAACATAGAGTAGATGTCGGATCTACAGCCTATCCCTTTGCTCCAACCTATTCAAGATTGAAATTCCTTCACCACCACACCAAAATCACTCTCCAAGTCTCTCACACACACTCAAGAAGGTACAAGGCTCGAATTAAGGTTTCTCTGGGTTGTAAAGACGATGAGGGAGGCCACAAATGAGCCATAAGTTCTTTATATAGGGTGCAAATCCCAGAAAATTAGGGTTTTCCTTTCCAGCATCTACTCGTCGAGTTGGAGCCTTCCAACTCGTCGAGTAAACCATACATCCCGCGTCCAAAATGCTCCCTACTCGACGAGTTGAAGCTTCCTAACTCGTCGAGTCCCAATCCAAAACCCTAAAATGTTAGAGAACTAAATGATACATGAATCAAGCGTTACATCGCCTATATGAAAGTGTTCTGAAGGGACATGTGAAAGTGGTATTTTCTTGATCCTCGGGTGCAACAGGTATTTCGTGGAAATCGAAATACACATGCAAGCAACAATAGTGAGTTTTGTTGGATTGGTGGTCTAAGCCCATAACTATAATTGTAATATATTTGAATTGATGGTAACACAGTCCTTTTAGGTTGCCCTCAAACCTAGCAATTGGACAAGATGATTTTCAAGTGAACGAGAGAAAGAGAGAGAGAGAGAGAGAGAGAGAGAGAGAGAGAGAAAGAGAGAGAGAGTCAGACAGAGAGAGAGAGTCAGACAGAGAGAGAGAGAGAGAGAAAGAGAGAGAGAGAGAGAGAGAGAGAGAGAGAAATGTTAATTTATTATTTGAGTAATAAATTGAAATAAGTGATTTGTTAATGTATTATGAAAATAATATACTAATTAAAATCATATTATTTAATTAATAATTAATCAAAATTTAATTGAAATTAATTTTAGGGTTAATGGAATTAATTAAAAGTACAATGACTCAAGTGCAATTATTAAATATTTGAGCAAAAGGCTCCAGAACCTTCCACCAAGGAGGGTGGACGATTTTGAAGAGATAAATGGGGCTCTAGAATTATCCTTGGAGGATAATTAGGAAGCTAGATAAATACCAAAAATAATATAATGTTATTTTATTGGTGTGGGGTTTATCTAGGGTTTCATATTAGCATTATATAAGAAGTCCTACACCATGGAAATTTGGGCCACTCAATTACTAAATCAAGGTCCAAAATTTCACTCCTCCCTCCTCTCTACTAAATATCATTCTTGCTAACTTGGGTGTGAACCATCAGAGACACGACATTTATGGTGCTTGCCTCCAAAAGATCAAGAAGAGGTTTTTCTACTTGTTTACAATAACAACAATAAGGTATGTAACCTTTTCTTTAGTAATTTCGAAATAACCTAGGGTTTTTAGAGATCTTGTTTTGATGTTCATAGTTATAGGTTCAATAGAGAAAAAATAGATATTTTATTTTAGGTTGCATGCACACTTAAGTATTTATGTTTGATTTGTAATGTCTAAAACATATTAGTGGTATCAGAGCATTAGGTTTGTTTTCTATTGAGTGGTTATAATTGATGAATTGATCAAATTAGTGTTTGTGGCAATTAAACCCTTTAGGATAAGGATTTCGAAATTAGGGTTTCTTGGACCCTAAGTTTGAAAAGTTTTGTAAGGTATGAAACCCTTATCTTGCCTCCCAAGTTTCGATTTCATCAATGGTTTCTTTCCCTTCAAGATTTCAAATTTTAAGGTATAGATTGAAATCCCTATCCTCCTCCCCAAGCTACTATTTTCAAAAATTGGTATCTTTGGATAGGGTTTTCTTATTTTTGGTAATTATAAGTTTATTTGATTAAATAGTATAATAATAAAACTGGATAAATCCCTACCCATATTTTCGAAAATTAGGAGTGTGGATTAGGATTAAATTATTTGATTAATTTAAGTATATAATCCATATATAATTTAATATAATTAATTAAATGTTTAATTAATAGATAATTATTAAATTATTGGGTTTAATTTTAAATTGAAATTATTTTTTTTTAATCTTTGAAATTCAAATATTAAACCTAGTATGTTGAAAACTTTTAAAATACACCTTATACTATATGTAAAATTAAAAGTTTAATTATTACTATATGTATAAGACTAAGCCAGTCAAATCGCTAGTACGCATCATTCACAAAACCATGCTTTAAAGAGGGTATAAGGAAGCGGCCTATAAAATGGTCGTTGAATCGGTGTCCTTTCTCACCCACCGCTCTCATGTGTGGTGGAGGGTTGTTAGTCAGACGGATTTGATAGGACGTAATCTCATTAATAATTATAATGACATAAAGTAACTAAATTATTTTAAAAAAAATCCCACTCTTAGTTACTTTAGAAAAATGTGAATTTGTATGCTAATCCATGAAATGGCACATTACACTTTAGTATTTGTTAGTGGAGTGTGTGTAGTTAATCGGCACAATAATGAGGGACTAATAAAGAGTGGTAGTGGGTGTCTCGAAAGTTATCATTGATTAATGGAGCATGTGTGGCTAACCAACACATTAAAAATGAGATGATAAATGACATCGAGAGTGGCAAGCTAATTTGCATACCAAAATATATCATATAATCCACATAAATAATGGGGAACCAACTCCCAACTAAATCCTAGGAGTTGTGACTTCCTTGCTACGCGTATGGGTCCTATGCTTTTTGTAGTACGGGCCCATACTACCTTGCATACCTACCCATATTTGTCTCAATTATCATTACAACACCTTAACCATAAACATTTATATGGTGGTCGCTCAAGCCTCACTCCTAGAAGAAGGATAACTGCCTCACATCGACCTACCAGCCTCACACAACTCACTCATCCATGAAACTTCCACCAACCCTAGAACACTAGTGTATGCTAGCTATACATAACGTTGGACCCTATATACTTTCGAATATCTGATCCTACCGTAAGTCCCTAATCAACAAGAACAGAACATAAGGTCAAATCAAACATTCTGAGGCTCTAAGATCTTAATTATGTATAGTCGTGATACATACACAAGCAACTATAGTAATGATGTCAATCTCATATAGGAAAACCCTAGGCTAGTAGGCATCATGTAATCAAGCAATTCTATCATGCAATTCCTGAAGATCTCTAGCCTTGTACTAGCATGATGTTCTAACATATCACAATATCAAATAATCGTATGGTATTTTGGGGTTTATTTACTGGCTCTGGCTTATCGTACACCTTGCATCCTTATTTTCTCATTTTGAGAACCATTTAAAAACTATTTTGAAATTCCTTCCTTGGTTTGAGACTGGATTCACACGAATGTTCCTCCAATTCACTCAAACCAAGGCTTTGATACCAACTTGTAACACCCATAAAATCATGCCAAATTTGAAATTTTAAAAACATTTAAAAATCATTAAATCATTACAAACTTGTTTTCAAAATGTATAATATCAATTTTTTCCCAAAAACATCAACAAAACATAAGGAGTTGTACGATCACGCTGTAACACCCGTAGATCCGGGCTAGTCCATTTAGAGATATTAAGCGTCAAAAATGACTTTTTTTTATAGAACATTATTTAGAATGAATAATCTTAACTAAGTTTTAGTATACGTTACAAGGATTCCATACATATAAAGAACGTTGAAATCCGAGTTATAACGACGAAGTAAAGACATGTCGAAGTTTCACGACAGAACCAGCACGACACAACGCGACGTAAATAATGAATTTACGATAAAGTGCTTTTTAGCCTTAGTGATCTAAACAAAAGTTGTAGATTTCGTTAAACCAAGAGTGTGCATAAAAAGAACGCCCAAATCTGACTTCGTATGAGAAAGTTATGATTTTTCTACGTTTCAGCTTAGCAGTATGCAGCCCAAAACCCGAATTTGAGATCGGGTGATTTTTGGTCGAAACAATCTAAATGAGAATCGAATATCTCATTATTAGTAGTGCAATGGTGAAAATACAGATGAAAACGGACGTCGGATGAAGAAATTATGAATTTTTAACGGAGTTTTCCTGTCCCGGCCTACTAAAAATAATATAATTAAAATAAAGTCAAAATAAACCGATGGAGTCTAAATGAAAGTTGTAGAGATTAGTCTCACCTACGCGTGGATATAAATAAAGTTGAAAACAGAGTTCGTATGAGGAAGATATGAATTTCTGAAGTTTTTAAATAATTAAAATTTATTTATTTAATTATAAAATCGGATAATACCAAACCCGTGACTCATCCGACCCTATCCACCCGGTACACCCAACGTACCTAGATGTACACCCATCGTACATGTCGACGAGCATTACGCCCAACGTAATTTTGAGTTACGCCCAACGTAAATCGGGGTTTCAGCCCCTATAAATAGAAGTCGATAGCAGCCGAGTTTCTTTGCTCATTTCTTCCTTTATCTTTCATTTTTGCATCGTTTTCTGTGCAAGAAATATCCCGAAGCCACAATATCATTCCCGAGCCCCGAAGCAAGTTCCGAAGCCCCGAGGATCCTGAGAAGTGAGATTCCCGAGCCGAAGCTTTGCCCGCGAGAAGTCTGGTTTTTGTGAAGATCTTCCAGATCTACCGAAGAATACTGCTTTTACAAGCCGCAGTGCTATCCGATCATCTTCTGATTAAGTGAGTGTGTGGTTATTTTCTTCTAACACATAAATATTAAGTATTTGCTATCAAATATGTGCTACGTGTGTATATATTGTTGTTTATTTGAGATGATTGTGGAATGGATGAATTATATAGGTTTTAATGAGTTAAACCGTATATGTATTTTGTATCTACAAATATGTTGGGTAGAACATGGGTAGATAAGATTGTTGGTATGTGATAAAAGATGATTTGGATCATGAGATAAAAGGGGTAAAGAGATAAACTTGTTATAGATCTGGGAGTATGGGTCAGATCAAGAGGCTAGTTTTAGATCCGATATTATGGATTAGGTAATGAGTCAAATTTAAGGTCTAGGAGTACGGATTATGTATTTTTGAACTATGTGTTCATTCAATAAGGTATCATGTGTATAGTCCCTTTTAGGAACGTGATTTTAATACGAGTATTGATTGAAGTATGAAATATATATATATATATATATATATATATATATATATATATATATGTGTGTGTGTGTGTGTGTGTATGTGTGTGTGTGTGAATTATTTGCTATTGCTCAAAACATATGTTATATATATAATTGATGATATACAACGTACGAACCATTCATGGTCCAATATGTGTTAAGATGCGTATATATGATATTATTACTTAAAAAATTTTGTGTTAAGTATACTCATAGTTAGTGTTTCCAAACGGAGATAGTATCGAAATTTGATTATAGGCATTGTAGGCGTGCCTGGTGATGGGTTAAGACTTAAATAGGGATGTTTAGTTCCATTAAGTTTGGACATTGGGTAGCCTCTTATTAAGAGTACGTGTGTTGTGAGATTGATGATCGGTGGAGTACTTCCTAAATACAAAAGTACATTTTATGTACGAAGTCCTTTTCAAAGCTTTGTGTCTTTGGTGCTGCTTGTGCCAGGGTACTAATATGTTCTCGGGTACGAGTCTTTCGCATACCAGAGTACTATAATGTGCCAGAAGTACTATCATGTATAAAGTCTTTTTGATAATTTTATGTGTCAGTTACGGGAGCGTACGGGAGTACTCTAGTAGTATTTCCCCATACTTTTATTTTGAGAGAGCTTTGGAGTCATCGTTTCTTTTATGAAGTGATCGACCGAGCTTCATATGTCAGCGTTTTCTTTCATGAAGTAATTAAGGGAACTTCGTAGACTGCCTAATAAAGTGTGTTGGTAATAGACCACTGCTAGGTATGTCTGGTGTTATATTGCTGGATAGGGTGCGTCTGGGGGTGAAATACCTCATGATATTCAGGCCACTGCTAGGCAAAGTTCGATGCTGGGATAGGTAGAGTCTGGGAGTATAATACATCATGGTAGTCGGACCATGCCTAGGCATTGTTATCTAGATAACTACCCCTAACTTAAAATGTCTTGTGGTTCTTTCTTTTACGAACAAAGGTTCATGGTGAAACTTATTCCATTCCCCTCATTTGATGTCTTTATTAATCCTCGTTTGCTGTCAGGGAATTTCCAAAGCAGCTTCGTCAGTTTGTGGTTCATATTGATTCCTTAGGCTAGATCTCGTAAGATCATTATATATGGTCAGTATGTGGGGATCGATGGGATGAGATATATTGTTTTAGATATATGATTTATATGTGTTTATAATATTAATGGTTTTGCAGGATCGAGATATACTTTATTATCACATTGTTTGAACTAAGAGCTTCCGTACTCTGTGTTCGTTAGGTGATTGGGTTCACCATGGATATTCGAACTAAGTGTTCATTAGATATTTGAACTTAGTGTTCATCAAGGATATTTGAACTAAGTGTTCATTAAGTGTTTGTGAACTAGGTGTTCATTGGGTAATATTGGAACTAAGTGTTCATTAGGTGTTCATTAATTATTGTGAACTGCATGTTCACCAGAGGTAATTTAAGAACCTTGGCAGCACTAGACTTTGTGCCAGTTCCTTAGGGCAATCCTTAGGAATGAATGGGAGAAGCGTAATCGATTCTTAGGATAAATCTTTAAGAAATAAATGGAGATAATGAGGGTGGTTAATTGGATTGATTGTTTGATAATTGAATATAATAATTATATTATTATGGGTTGTAAACCCTATATGCTCACCAGGCTCCTAAGTATGACCCTCTCAGTTTTCTTTGTATTACAGGTTATGGTACGAGAGCATAAATTGGCTGACATAGCGAGAGATTTTGGATTATAGGCCAGTACTTATGAATAACTGTTGTAAGGTCTATTTTTGTTCTGTTTATGCTTTTGGTCTGTATTGAACATGACATCCCGAGATTTTGTTATATAACGAAAATACATTTCTTTAAAGAAATGCTTTGATAAATTCTTATCATATTTGTTTTGGGAACAAATTCCGCAACTGTTTTCTTTAAAAGATTACTCTGATTTTAAAAACAAAGCATAAACAAATTGGTCTTTTCTGGCCGTGAAATTGGGGATGTCACACACACCTTTGCCTTGCCGCGATCCCCTGATGTACCTAAAACAATAAACTGGAAATTGTAAGCACGAATTCTTAGTGAGTTCCCCCAAAATACCGATACACTCCACACATAACACATATATAAATATTAAAATGTATTGGTCCACAACTTTACAGACTGGATTATCCCTGGGCCCACAGTGTGAGTCTAGATTGCATTCCGGACCCACATCTCACATCTGGATTTCCATCGAGCCCACAGTATGAGTCTCCGTCAGCTCGTATCTGGATTGCTCCCGGGTTTGTTGGATACCGCACGGAGTAGTATCACCTCAACCCATCCCACATAATATGTCGACATATAACACAACTAATGCACATAAAAATAATCACATAATACTACAAGTAGTCCTACAAATCTACCTACTGGCATAGCAACTAACATGCAACACTAACTCATACTCATCATACTACCAACTACTAGGATATCATATCCAATGGGCCGGCCTTGGTACCTTAGACGCCTTAGTATAGTGAGGTAACTCACCTCGCAACTGTCGACTCGAAAGATAAACGCAAACTCTCGGATCACCGCCACAAACTCCACCACCTATATTCACCATAGAACCGTACTTGTAAATTTCCAATTTCTTAAAATGCCCTAGAAGTTAAATAGTCAACCCTTGGTCAAATTCAAAGTCAACGGTCAAGGTCAACAGTTCATGTTGACCTGACTCGTCGAGTGCAGTCATTGACTCGTCGAGTCCTTCCAAGACTCGAGTAGTTGTGAAATCCCCCACTGACTCGTCGAGTTTTCCCTGCAAATCGTCGAGTCCATGTGTGTCCAAAAGTCGGGAAAACCCCAGTTGACTTGCCGAGTCACCCCACTGACTCGTCGAGTCCATGCAAAAGTCCACGCACGACAATATTCATCGGACTCGCCGAGTTGACCATGCAACTCGTCGAGTCCCTTCAGTCCATTATCCATTCAGATGCATATTAAGCCATTTTAAGGTTCCATATTGCAGATCCAGCTTCACAAGGCATGTTTATCATGTAAAGTTGCAAACTTTACATGCATGCAAGGCTCTAAAGTCTTATAATGTCAAAACCAAGCTTGTAATGGAGTTTTACACTTAAGGACAGGTTCATACTTGCTAAAGTTGAAAGCTTTATGGACTTAGAGACCAAAGAGAGTTCAGATCTGAAGTTACAACTTCAAATCTTAGGTCATACCCAAGAATAGCTTCATAATATGCTAGAAAAGCCCTAATCTTTAACCAAATGAGATCTAGAAGGAAATGAGGTCAAGGTAACAACTTGATACCTTCCAAAAGATGCTAATTGAGGTAGATATCAGATCCCCGCACGTTCCTTCCTTTTAGCCACTTGCTCTCCAAGCTCTTCTCACTAAGATCCACCTTCCAAAGCTTAAAACACACAAGAATGGAGCACACACATGTATTAGGGTTTGTTGGACTCTCAAGAGGCTGTAAGGGGGGCTAAATGATGCTTATGATACTTTAAATAGGGTGCAAAACCCCGGAAATTAGGGTTTCATCATCCAGCTCCTACTCGTCAAGTCCTATATTGGACTCGACGAGTAGGTCACTTAAACACATGGCCTAATCCGCTTCTACTCGACGAGTCAGGGCATCCAACTCGTCGAGTAGACCTTGAAATTATGAATATTAAAGCCATAAAATTATCACCTGAGAGTCGGGCATTATAAATTATCATTATTTTTTGCTGAAATATCATAAAGTCTTCCCAATATGTCATGCATTATTAAATTTTTGGTATTAGAAAAACTATTTTCAGTTTATAAAATCAGTTTATTTTAATTTTTTAATATTTGCAGCAATATGCAGATGTTAAAAAAACAAACACCCTTCTTATTACAGTTTGCAGTCGTTTGGTCCACATCTTCTACATCAAAGGGTTGTAGAGGTGGTCCGCAAATTTTATGAATTTTTGCTTCAGAAAAATAAACAACACCTTTGAGTGGTAGATGGTTGCATAGAGAGAGTATGTGTGTGTGTGTGTCCAACAGTTTAGACAGCTTATGAGTTCTTCCAATTGACGGTTCCATCTTTATTTGAATTTGTATTGATGATGGTACCGCCAGCACCTCGTACGCACTGGGATGAGCCGCTCAACTCCATCCACAGTTATAACTATACACTTTAATGTTGCCACACTTATAACTATACACTTTAATGTTTTCTACACTGTCATATTAAATATTAAAGATTTTGATTCGAAAATCACGTACTTCTTAAAAAACAAAATAATCATATTAATATATTTGAACATTATATTGTTTTTTCATAAATATATGAAAGATTAGACGTGATACAATGCGTGGATAGATCGTGATTGTTCTTAAGTACGAGTTAAAAAGATCAAGCTAGGTTGACTCAATAACATTTTATTATTATATTTAAAAAAAATTCAAATACTTGGATTAATGTGATTAGAATAGCTGTATGCAATGTAGAAAATTGGAAGCATTAATATACTTTTGTAACTTTTGACCTGTTTATTTCCCATCTATTTTTTTTCTTTATTTATTTTATATCTCTTTCGTTTGTTATAATAATAATATACGACCAGAATTAATGTGTTTTTTCTTTGTAAATTAATTAGAATTATAATATGTATCGTTTTAAAAATCAGTATACAGTATTCAATGTAAAATTTACCAAGTCCTTCCTAGTTGAAGAAACCAAAATCAAGTCCACACATATTGAATTGGCAAGAGGGCATAAATTATTGTTTTGGATTGGACCTCACCCACCCATACATCCACCATGTTATTGCGTGCATAAGCACAATGGTTGGCCACAACAACCACAACATTCTAACCATTAAAAAGGTGATATTTTGCTCATACAAAATCATTATTAGTTTTTTTTTTTCTAAATATACAAAGAATGCGTTTGTTCAAGATATTGGGCAATGGGGCTAGGGAAAAAAGCATTCTTTTTTATGATAAAGATGTAAAAGTATTCATGTATGAGAGCAAATAATCATTCAAGTATTCCACATTGAATCTATTGGGAGGGAAAACAATTGTCATTTTAATCCTACCAACATTCATATGAGTCAAAGTCCAATATGCCAAATAAAATTCTCCATGTTCTGTCCTAGATGAAAAAAAAAACAGGGTTTTAAAAAGACAATTTAGTTCATTCACTCTCCAGATCAATAAAAATCAAAAGTCAAAATCCTTTTTCATCTTAGTTTTTTACAGTTTGAATGTTGCTCCAAAACTTATACTTAGAGAGTTAAAAACTATCTACCACATTTTGATACATGGAATGAGAAAGTCAAAAGTCACAATCATAATGGTATTGAACAAGAAACAATACCTTTCATCATCAAACAACATAGCATTGTCATAAAACTTTTTGCCAATGGCCTACAACACCAATTCTAGAAATAAATTTCCATTAAAAAAAAGGTGTATAACTTCTATATTGACAGCATTAGCAATTCCAAGTAAACTATGATTCTTGGCACCATGCTTTTCATCATCCAAGTTGAGCAATAATTAAACCACTTTCACTTTGTTGGTAACCAAAAATGTAAAAAGCAACAACTATTTTTTGTCTTAATTTCTAATTTGGTTCCTTAAGTTTGAAAATTTTCAGGAAAATTTAAACCTTGTAAAAACAAATGGCTTCGTGAGAAAATTAATAATTACAATAGAGTTGATTGTAATTATTTACATTAGTTGGTTAAGAAAACCTATCCCTTTGCCATGATGTGTGGTGCTTTTTTGTCATTTGGGATCATTTAGGACCTCCAAACATGTTTTTCTGTTTTTTTTTTTTTAAATTTTCGACAACTTATTTTTTTAGATTCGATTTAAATAATTGATTGAAGATATTATTTTAATCGATTATGATCTTCTACGCACCATTATGTATACAACAACAAATGATCATTTACATGATGTATATGTAACATACTACAAAAATAATAATAATAACATACTATATGCTAAATTACAAATACTATTGCATTGATTGATAAACTTTAAAAAAATGTGAATATGTTGGTTTTTCATGATTTAAAAAAAAAAAGTTAAAATGGGTTCTTTTTAAGAATAAAGCCCAATGAACGTAAACACTGAAAGCCCATTTGTTAATACTATTGAATGCTTTTAGTTGTGACCGGTGTAAAAATTATTACACCTCTAAGTTAAAATGCGCTTCCAAAGATTTCGTAGTGTTAAAACTTAAAAGTGACACCCATTCACACTCGGTAAAAATGTAAAATTAAAATATCACATAATATATTTTCAAAAATCAAGACATGTTGACATTAATATTAAATGGATACAATAACAACATATTCAATATAACTGCAATGAATGTAAACCAAAAAGTAGGTGAGTTTGTTGATTTGAAGACTATGAGAAAAGTGAAAATAAGTCTATAAATATAGTTTTTTAATATAAACTTGTTATATAAATAAAAATAATTGATACTATAAGAATTTGATAATTGTAAAAAAAACGATAGTACAATAGACAATCTTACATAATTACATGAATCGTAAGTGTATCATAACATTATTAAAAGAAAAATTATTCATTTATCATTTATCATGTATGCTAAAAAAATTGTCATTGATGTCACTGTTATTGTTTTGTTATTGTTCTGCCGCAAATACTAATATGTAAATGTTCTGTCACAAATAATGATATAACTAAAAAAATCCCCCCTCCTCTCCCCTTCTACTAGACGACATATGCATTGTACGGTTGCGTTCACAACACATTCTCATGGTGACTCTAAAAAAAATATTATATAATAATATAAGTATAATTGATTATTCACTTAATTGTAATTTAAGTTATGGCTGACAAATATGTACCACAGAGAACCAACCAACATGTTACCAACTGAACCAATTATATCGGTAGCTAAGTTGTTTGGTAGCCAATATGTTTGGCTAGTAATATCATGATAATTAAGTAGTCTTGGTACGATAACGGTATGATATTTTAAATATCATGATTGTACCGTACCAACCTATATATATATATATATATATATATATATATATATATATATATATATATATATATATATATATATATATATATCATTTCATAAATACAAAGAAATATGAGTTCTCATATCTTCATGTTTTAATTAGAATAAGAAGTAACAAGTCTTAGAATTGCTAAACTAACACATTGACTGACAAATTTCTTGATAATTATTTTTTGATGTGCACGAGATTGGTGATACATACACTAAACTTAAAAATGAATACTAACTTCTCATTCCTTCTACTATTTCCATTTGTTTCCTCTAGCAACTTGCTAGGGGTGAACATTTTTTTAATCCTTTTAGTGGTTTCCAAAAAAATATTACCAGAAGCGAGTGAAGCAACAACCAAATATCCACAAATTCAACTTATATTCATGTATAGTACATATTAGTTAAAAAGTTTTGGTATATACCAAATACCAATATGTACCAACCAAATTTGTTAGTAGCCAAATTAATTGGTACCAAGTATACTTGGTACGGTACTTGTAGCTAAAATCTTATACCAACTATAGTTGCTACGGTACACGGTTTGAAGAAAAAAAACTCAGTACCGTACCAATTTCACCCCTAATTTAAATCAAGGTTACATTTACTTGTTGGGCTGATGAGCACGTCTACTAGTTAAGTTGAACTGGAATTGAGGAATAGGAGAATGCAAGATTATAGGAGTTTGAATATTTTTTCCGAAGGTTGAAATTTTCAAAATTTGCTACTATTTTTTTATTATTTCTCTACTTTCTATTTTGTAAGGATATAAAAAGCTCCTTTAGATTATTGTGGGGCATGTTTGGCACGGAGCTTTTGTAAGCGTTTAGATGTATACGCATATATCCTCGTTTTGTGTATGAGATATCTAAATTCAAATTAGGGGTATGCAATAAATCGTACAAACCGTCCGTACCACACCACACCGCATCGTATAATGTGGTTTTCAATGTTCGCGGTCCGCTTTGCGGTTTACAGTTGTGAAACCGCAGTTCAAACTGCACTGCACCATATTATTAACATATATACATCATTTATTTACATTAAGGACATGAAAAATAAATCTTCTCAAAAATACAATTAAATTCAAAGCCCTACTGAGCCCTACTAAACATAAGTCTTCTTGAAATACAATTAAATTCAAAGCCCTCTTCATTTGTGTAAAATTTTAAAGTAAGAATTCTTATTCACTTGTTAAGTTATCAACATTAATAATATAAAGATTTCTTTGGTATGGGCACAATATTGCCCAAAGGATATCAAAATGATATTTTTTAGTATGTTTTGTGTGCTTACCAATATCTTATTGATAATTTGCATGGTCCCTTGTTTAAGTGTTGAAAATTAAAATACTCAAGATAAATAAAGTGAAAAAATGGTCGCAAACCGACAATTTCACAATAAAAAATTTGTTGGTACATCTTTTAGGTTTGCATACACGACATTTAATCATATACTTAAGAAATTTGACATGAATTCCCTTTTAGTATTTGTATATTTTCTATGGTAAGTTCGGTAATTTCCAAGAATATTTTTAATTGCCTTTACTAAAATACATTTTATTCAAGATTTTTAGGGGGTGTTTGGTAAAAAAAAAACTTATTGCTTATTAGCTTATAACTTATTAGTTTATTAGCTTATAAGTTAATAAGTAAGTGTATGATAACTTATCAAAAAATGATCTATTAAAGGTTTTCCACTGAAATAAGTTATTTTCATCCAAACACGTTTTTAACTTATAGTAGTGTGGAACCTAATAAGCTGTTTTTAAAAGCTTAGTCAAACACCTCTTAAGTTTATGATATTCGGTTACTCAAGTTTCTCATCTAGATTAAATGGAGTAATCGACGAAACATGTGAATTACATAGATTCTATCTGATGGAAACAAAACATCTTTTTAGGGCCGGTCCTGAAAAGTTAAATATTCTCAAAGGTCCAGGACGAACAAGAAAAAAAGACCCTTATCTTTATTAAAAAAAAATATTTTTAAATAAAAATATATAATTAAAAAAATTGGGCTCTGTGCAGTTACCCACTTCTCTCTCTCTCTCTCTCTCTCTCTCTCTCTCTCTCTCTCTCTCTCTCTCCCCCCCCCCACCAACCCCCCAAACGCCCTCATGCATCTTTTGGTGTATTAACTTGGAATCGGTGATCAATTATTGATATAAAACATTAGGTAAATGCCTTATTTAACGAGGTAAAACATTGGGTTGGATGTGTGTGTGTGTGTGTGTGTGTATATATATATATATATGAATGATTATTTAAGAACTCATAGTTTCCCGAGAACTAAATGTGGAACGTTAGATCAAAAAAACGGATGATCAAGATTACTTGTGGCATTTTTGTAAATAAAAAGAAACTTATAGGGGCAGGGGTATCTTAACTTAGAAAGGACAAGGGTATTATGGGAAATAAAAATATATGTTTTATCCCGATGAAAATGGCCCTAAATATATCGGCTTCTATCGTCTTCTTTGTGTCTGTGTATCATATCGGCATACCAACAGCTTCATCTCCTCCGATCGCCACCATTGCCATTCCAAACCCTCGTCTCCGACCTTACATCCATAATAACCTAATCATTCACGAGAATGATGCAGTTACCCCAGCCGCCACCAACGATACTCGAACAGTTCAGGAAGAAATCGCAAACTCGATTATTGTGGATACGATTCAGTTCAAACCACAAATTCCTCAAAGTCGGAAATCACAAATTTCTCAAAGTCGGAACTCAACTGAAATTGAAGGTACCATTCTATCTAACTTTGGATAATCTATCAGGAAGGACAAACATGCGTAAATAATCAAAACTGTGATGCAGGGTTACATTGTGAGGCCTGCGTCGTCGACGGAAATGTTCGTCCTCGTTGTACTCGCGTTCAGCCTCTTAGTACTTTTTCTAAGGTATTTTAGTATGTTAATGTTCTGCATATGAAAATCATTGTCAATGTGTGGTTGTTTGATGTGATTAAGTGTGATTACAGGCAAAATGATTGCCATTCAACCGATACTTGTGGTTAACTACGCATAATTCGTTTGATAGATTGGGGAAACGTCAGTTACAGGCTGTTGTTCTGGCTCCGACGAATCAGTAGGATTATGTTAGTTCTCAACTCGATGTAAGCCTCTTTCTCTCTCTCTCTCTCTCTCTCTCTCTCTTCTTTAACTCGATGAATCGTTGGTTCATGAGTGATAACAACAGTACTTTCATCTTCCACAATTAGTTATATAGTTCCTATAGTTTATTAGAAGTAAAGTGGACAAAACCAATGGTTTTCATCATCTCATATAGATGTTATTTGTATGCTTAATGTTTAGGTTACATATTATTGGTCTTACTTGTGGCCTTGCTGATCTTTCTGTTGGTATTACTATCAGAATTATTGGTGATGTTGGTGTTAGGTAATCTTCTTGAGCTTTATATGTCTAGATCAGTTTATGACTGTTTCATTGTGATTGTGTTCCTTTATATCTTAGGATTTATTACCAATAGAGGATGAATGGATTGGTTATATACATTTGACCATTTTAGCTTTGATTGTTTTGAATAAATATCTTCATGAGAATTATCAAAACGCATTGACATACAAACTGGTAATTGTCCTAATGCTTTATAATCAGTTTCATTTTTAATGACACTAAAAAAATTCATGCCATATTTCTTTATTTTCTAGTTGTCAGTTGTGGAGGACAATCAAAATAGCATATGATATGATTAAGTTGCAAATTTGGGTTGCTTTCTAGATGGTCAATAATGTACTTTATTTTCTCAACTTACTTTAATCATACTTAAAATGAAAAACATAACAAAAACATGTGAAATGAGCACATGTTATGATGTTAATCATGATTAATGACCTTATATATAGATTATTCAAATGACTACCCTTGTATTTGTATTCTAATAAAAATAACATATGATAATTTGATCTAGAATTAATCACATGTAATTCATATATGAATTACATGTGATTCACATCTAAAGCACGTGTAATTCACATATGAATTACATGTGGTTCACATGTAATTCACATATATATTCCATATAAATCACATATGAATTACATGTGATTCACATATAATTCGCATATGGATTATATGTGACATATAAATCACATATGAATTACATGTGATTCCCACGTAAATCACATGTAATTCATATATGAATTACATGTGATTCACATGTAAATCACATCTAATTCATATATGAATTACATGTAATTCACATGTAAATCATCTGTATTTTTGTGAGTATTTTTGCATCAATCAAATTCTTTTTAATTTCCTTGTAGGTTTGGAAGAAATTTTGGTGAATATTGAAGATGTGAAAAAAGATAATTTGAAGAAAATATGGAAATATCGACACGATGGCATGAAAACGCTTTGGAAATTTGTAGGATTCTTTTTGTTGTTTATATTTTATTTTGCATCGAATAAAATACTTATTGTATTGTGTTTATAAATTAATAAATAAATGAGTTTTCTTATGATTTCCTTAAAAATATTATAGTATATGAAATATGCATATATGATATTGTAAAAATATGCATAAATGTACCTAAAATGTTGATTTTTTTTGTTGTTAAAAAATTGTAGTATTTTTTAAATATTTCATTTTTTTTTAATTATTGATTTTTAAATGATTTTAAAAAAATTACAGTTTTTTAAAAAAGTATTTTTTTTTTTCAATTGTTTTTTTTTTCAAAAATTTATGTTTTCTATAAAACAAAATTAAAAATCTGCACTTTTAAAAAAAATGGAAAATACTATTTTTAAAAAAATCCGAAAATTTGATTTATTATATATTTTTTTAGTTATTTCTATTAATATTTACAAAAACATAAAAAATTAAACATTAAATAAGATTGATAAGATTACGATCATGTCCTTAATGAATTAGTTTTGATCTAATGCTCCACTTTTAGTTCTTGAATTCTCAGGAAACTATGAGTTCTCAACCAATCCCATATATATATATATATATATATATATATATATATATATATATATATATATATATATATATATATATATATATATATATATATATATATATATATATATATACTTTGTTATTTTGAAGAGTAAAATAGAAGGAAATTTAAAATATAAATTCGTTAAAAAACTAATTTGTAGACTTATAAAAATCTAGCTTATAATCTACATGAATGAGCTTTCCTTTAATCCTTTATTACTTACATTTCATGTGACGTTATCTTTTTCTTTGCTCATTTGATCTATAATAGCTATGGTAATCATAAATTATCAAAAATTCAAATGAGATATTATACAAATATTATGTACTAATTCAAACTGCAGGACATTTAAATATTATGCTATACACCTGGGTTAGTACAATTTATTATGTTAACTATAGTTATTCAATATAATATAATTTTGATATCGAAAGTCCAAACTCCAAACGGCTCTTATTAAATGGAACCGGTTTATCTATACCGAACCAACAGTTTGAGATAAGTTTTATTTTTTTAAAACTGAAACCGGTTCTTTTCTAAAAAAAAAGGAACAGAGCCGGATTTTAAACCGAAGAAACCGATTTTTTTTTTTTTTAATCAAAATTTAACTTCCAAAAAACCCGGAAAACCAAGCCCATTATATCCCAAAATTTTCTAACACTATGATTTTTTTATTAACTTGAACCGGTTTATAATAGGTGACTCGCTGCTTGATCCAGTTACAAGAGCCCAATCGCACGATAGGCCCATAAATTTGCAACTTAGGAGGACAGAGGTGGCTTTTGCCGGTTGAAATCAGGAGGAGTGGGGGCTGTCGGGGTGAGCAAATAGAAATGGCGAAATCTTGTAAAGGTTTGGCTATGGAATTGGTCAAGTGTCTCAGTGAATCTGATTGTGTCAAGGTACTTGTTACTTTCTCTTCATATAGGCATGTGTATTTGGGTCGATCATGTTCGATTTGATGTCTAGGCTGATAGGCTCCGTGATTGATTCGAACATGTACTTTAACTGGATTGAAGATCCTAATAAATGCAGTTACTGTTCTAAATTCAGATGAATAACACTATGTGTTACATGAATTTTTCATTTGGATGTCTGAATTCCTTGATTGATTCAAACACGCTCTCAGTAAATTAGAAACCCTAGCAAATTCGAAACTATGGCAGATTATAACGAATGATCATGTTCTCTTTGATGTCTAAACTATGTGATTGATTTGAAATTGTACTCCACTAGATTGGAGATAGATAATCGACCTTTTAGATTCTAAGCTGTGTATGTAATGAGACAGTTGTTTTGCAGGTAGAGAATCGACCTTTTAGAGAATGTGCTAAAGAGAAGAGCCCCGTCATTTCTAGTGAATGTGTTGGACTCAGAGAAACATATTTCAACTGCAAGAGAGGCCAGGTATGTCATATAATCATCCTCCTGTGATTTATAAATAGGTTCTTTCTTTGAATCAGATTTGATCCCAAAATAAATTTAATTGCATTGATACATATCCCATTTTTTCAAATCAAACAAAGATCAAACTTATGTTTCTTGTGGCAATGATGAATATAATATGTCACAGAGCCACATTAACATGCTTATAGCCAGGGATGGATCTAGTATATAAACAGGATAAGTAGGTGCAAACCTTGAAAATCAATGATAGTGAACTACTGAAAAAATTTATGGTAGTGCATACACTTGTAAGAAATCTTGGATCTGCTATTGAACTTTTGTGTGTGTGTGTGTCTGTGTGTGTGTGGCAGGTTGATATGAGAGCTAGGATTCGTGGAAATAAAGGTTACTAATCTCTGCATGTTCTTGGAAATTTTTTTGCAACATTAAAGTTAGTTGGTAGTCTTTTGTATTTAATTACGAAGCATGAAATTTTAGTTGTTAAAAATACAAAAACAACATTGTATTTTGTAAAACAAATGTTGAAGAATAAGGCATTTTAGCTGCTTGAGCACTGAATTATGTACACTGGGTCTGGGGCCAAAAGAAGGCATATTGAGGAGTGTAATGTAAGGATGCTGTGGTGTGATTTCTGATGAAAAATCTGAAGGAATTGTAATGTGGGATTCCATTTTGGGGATTTAAGTTTGTTATTGCATAATGATGATTATTTTATTTTGTTAGTTCGCATACATACTTAGACTAGTGGATGCGGGCAACTAGTTAAGGGGTGTTATCACATTCAAAAATTATCACCTCACATGTCATATCATTGTAGTGTTATAACACCAAATGGAAGAAATGAGCAACTAGTTATAACATCTTTAACTTTCCATGTTATCATTTTTTTTTCCGTTTTTTCAATTTAATTTATTTTTGATTGTTTTTTTTCATAATATTTTTTTAATCACATTGGATTAATAAAAAAAAAATGAAACATGCAATTTAATTAACTCCTAGATTAACCATAACATTAAAAAAAAAAAAAAAAACATTACACACCGAAGAAAAACAAAAGGTTGAAGGCAAAAAAAAAAAAAAAAAAAAAAAAAGAACATCCTAAAAAACTAAAACCTATCAACTAGTTACCCAAATATTGTCTTTTGATTTTCTCATTCATCTTCCGGAGCAGTAGCGTTTTAAATCCTTCGTGATCTGATCTTTCTCGGCTTGCTTACAAAGAAACTCCAAATGATCATGTTGCACATCAACCTTTTGTTGGGCAATGAAATTGTGTCTGTCGAACTTTGCTTTCATACCGCCAACTCTTGTGCCATTCTATCAATTTCGTCTGCGTGACGTTGAGCACATTTCGTTTTGTTGCGTCCGACCAGTCAACGGGGTCTCTTTGATGCCGTCTGCGTTGATGTCAACGTTCGTTCGTGTATTGGAAACGTCAAACGAACTAGAATTACAGGACAACTTTGATTGTGCATCCCCCAATGTTAGCGTCTTACTCTATTTTGGATCTAGCCTAAGAATCTCCCATATTTTTTTAAACTCACAAGCGTGCCCCATTTCCACTTGATATTGTTCTTGCGTGGCTTTGTACACATCAAAATCATTCACACCAGTTTGCCTTTGTGATTCTAGTCTCATGAAAATGCCATTAAACTTGGTGCACTGACAACTGATCGTGGTCCATTTGCTGCTAAGCATATCGATATTTCAATACGGCTGTTTCTTCATAAGCGTGTGGAATTTATCAAGTATGCCTTCCTAAAACCCAACTCTCAGCATATCATTTCCTATGGTTGGATTCTTTGAAGTCCCGCACCACCAAAACATACTCCTCCTTCGGTGTCCACCAAAGTGGAGGTTCTTCTTTCGTATTCGCGACTGCCTTCCGATTCCTTTTCCCTTTCCGTCTGCCTCCCGCTTGTGTTTCAATAACAATTTCTGGTGGTGGTTGTGTGGCTGTTTGTTGCATGGAACTGAAAGCACTGAAAATGTTTTGTTGAAGATTTGAGTTTTGTTACATGTAAGGGGACGTAGGAAATTGCATTGGGGGCGAGTTTGAGGTGAGGAGGTTCAGATAACTTCTTTACTGCGCGAAACCTATCGGGATAGATGTGTTTTGTGTTTGAAGGTGAAGTGTTTGGGTTGTGCTTCATAGTTGGTTGAAAGGAAAAGTTGTTTTATTATTATTATTATTATTATTATTATTATTATTATTATTATTATTATTGTTGTGAAACTTGAAAATAGAATAAGATGAAAATGACAAATGATTGTGGTTAAAATATTTTGTTTGTATACGTATTTATAGGTGAAATAAAAAAAGGTTATTTTTTTTTCTAAGTTATCTGTTCTTTAACAGTCAAAAAATGGACCGTTTACACGTTATGGGATGTTAAGAGGGCAACGAGCATCTTCACAACGGACGAAAACGATTGTGGGGGGGGGGGGGGGGGGGGGGGGGGGAGTGTTTCACGTCGTAACGTTGAGGGGTATGTCACTTCACAAAAACGGCTGTGGATGTTGCCCAAACCGTTCAGTCTTACTTACATGCCACCCGACCAGAAAATTTGAGATTTTGAACTTAGATATTAGACATTGGGGTTTATGGTTTCCTCCTTCGACCTTTTGCATTCTACAACACCTTCTCAGATTTTATGTGGAGAATGGACGAATGGTTTTAAGATCTGTGGTCTTGGATTCTTAGGGTGCATTGGTTTAAGGAAAAATAAATTGTTTTTTAATTTTTTACTTTAAGAAATATGAAATTTTTGAAAAATGAGTTTAGTTTAACCTTTTTTTCCTAAAATTTTCCAAGAAACAAAACTTTCGAAATTACAAAAAACTTGGATAACAACTTCAACAATCTTAAAATTTTGGCATTGAAAATGGATAACTAATAATTAGACAAAATTATAAAAATAATCCAATGGTTTAACAAATATCACAAAATCAGTCATTGTTAATTTCTTTTACGAACATGTCCTTGTGATTTCTAAAATTTATGTGAATGATCATTTTTGCCGATGTGGTTACTGTTCATATATTAGTGTGAGGGTATTTTGGTATTTTCAAGTAACAATGACTGGGTTTGTGACTATAGGTAACCCATGAATATTATTTATTTAACTTTTTCTATATTTTATGTTTATGAATTTACGGCTTTTTCACCATTTTACTTTTTTAAATATCACTTAACCCTTTTCTTTGAATTTTGAAAAATGTTATTTTCACCAATTTATTTTCTAAATTTTCGTGTTTAATCTCGTATTATATATAATTGATTTTCATTAATAACTTTTGTTCGTTAACCTAAATAAAACTATTTTACGTGTTTATTTTTTATATATTTGTCGGTATAATTTTAGGTGGTCAATGTGTCGATTTTAATCTAGAACTTTTTTCCGTACAACCTCAACCCAACACAATACCCATACATATATTGATAATCATATAGACAAAATCACAGGTAGTTATACAGATCTACCAGACCAACATATCGATAACTAGGATAAATCATGCATATCTATTCCATACTCAATATATAAGAGGATAACAATATATCAAACCGATGGGGCGACATTGGTGCCTCCGACCAGTAAATACAGTGAGGAAGACTCACCGCAACTCGTTGATACTCAAATGACTACGCACATCTCCAAAACTGAATAATCCTCGCGCTAACTAACAAAATATAATTTTAAGAGAAAATTAAAAAAATGGTCCTTATGGTTTGCTAAAAGTCACAAAGTCAGTCCCTGTTAATTTTTTTTGATGAATATGGTCCCTGTGGTTTCCAAAACTTGCATCAATGGCCCTTTTTGATGATGTCGTTACTGTTCATCCGTTAGTGTAAGGGTATTTTGGTCTTTTCAAGTAGCAGGGACTGAGTTTGTGATTCTGGGTAAACCATAGGGACCATTTATGTATTTTTTTTTTATATTTTATGTTTATGAGTTTGTAACTTTTCCACCCAGTTACTTTTTAAAATATCACTTTGAACCCTTCACTTTGAACTTTGAAAAATGTTACTTTCACTCCTCTATTTCTAAATTTTCGTGTTTAACCCCGTATTATATATAATTTGTTTTTTATTAATAACTTTTGTTCGCTAACCTAAAAAAACTATTTTTACGTGTTTATTTTCATATATTTGTCGGTATAATTCAAGGTGATTAACGTTTCGACTATAATTTAGAACTTTCTTTCGTTATTTTTTTTAAAGTTACATGGTTTTTTTTTATAAAATTGTCGGTCTAAATTCAAGCTTATTTTTCGACGTAGTTTTTTTTTTTTTTTTTTTTTTTTTTTTTTTTTTTTTTTTTTTTTTTTTAACTTTATGTATGTTTCCTACGTATGAGACGGATCATATATAATAACTTTCGTTTGTTAATTTTAAAAAATATATTATATTCGAGATTGTCTATGTTTTGATGTATTTTGTATACATTTTGTGCTTAATTTTATTTACATTCCTACGTATCATTTGGGTCATATATAATAACTTTCGTTTGTTAGCTTAAACAAAATGTAGTATATTCGAGTTTGTCTATGTTTCGACCTAAGTTTTGTTTCATGTTTTTACGTATCAATATAGATTCGAGTTCATCTATATTTCGACGTAAATTTTTTTTTTTTTATGTTTCGTGCTTATTTTTATGTACGTGTTTTTTTCATTCATGTTTTTTTACGTCAAAATGCAACTTTTAAAAATATAATCACCAAAATTCAACTTACAAAATTCAAGCTTATAATTACGCTTTTATCTATTATATATGAACAAACTTATACGTAGAAACATACATAAAATAAGCACCAAAACGTTTTGCGAAACATATTTTTTTAACGTTTTCGTGCTTTATTTTATGTACGGTTCCTACTTATGATTAGGGTCACATATTATATATTTTTTATTATTTAAATTTTCATTCGTTAACTTAAAAAAATCTTACTTATTTTTATGCACGTGCTGATATAAATTTGAGTTTTTCTTTTTCTTTATTTTTTATGTTTTGATTTAATTTTTTTTGTACGTTTTGGTGCTTATTTTATGTATGTTCCTACGTATAAGTTGTTCACATATAATAGATAAAAGCGTAATTATCAGCTTGAATTTTGTAAGTTGAATTTTGGTGATTATAGTCATAAAAGTTGCATTTGGACATAAAAAAACATGAATGAAAAAAACACGTACATCAAAATAAGCACGAAACATAAAAAAAATTACGTCGAAATATAGACGAACTCGAATCTATATTGATACGTAAAAAACATGAAACAAAAGTTAGGTCGAAACATAGACAAACTCGAATATACTACATTTTTTTAAGCTAACAAACGAAAGTTATTATATATGACCCGAGTGATACGTAGGAATGTATATAAAATTAAACACAAAAATGTATAAAAAAAATACATCAAAACATAGACAATCTCGAATATAATATATTTTTTAAAATTAACAAACGAAAGCTATTATATATGACCTGTCTCATACGTAGGAAACGTACATAAAGGTAAAAATAAAAAAAATTATTAAAAAAAAAAACTACGTCGAAAAATAAGCTCGAATTTAAACCGACAATTTTATATAAAAAAAACCATGTAACTTTAAAAAAAATAACGAAAGAAAGTTCTAAATTATAATCGAAACGTTGATCACCTTGAATTATACCGACAAATATATGAAAATAAACACGTAAAGATAGTTTTTTTACGTTAGCGAACAAAAGCTATTAATAATAAACAAATTATATATAATACGGTGTTAAACACGGAAATTTAGAAAATAGAGGAGTAAAAGTAACATTTTTCAAAGTTCAAAGTGAAGGGTTCAAAGTGATATTTTAAAAAGTAAATGGGTGGAAAAGTCACAAACTCATAAACATAAAACATAGAAAAAAAAATACATAAATGGTCCCTATGGTTTACCCATAGTCACAAACCCAGTCCCAGCTACTTGAAAAGACCAAAATACCCTTACACTAACGGATGAACAGTAACGGCGTCAGCAAAAAGGGTCATTGATGCAAGTTTTGGAAACCACAGGGACCATGTTTGTCAAAAAAAAATTAGCAGGGACTAACTTTGTGACTTTTGGCAAACCATAGGGACCATTTTTGTAATTTTGTCTAATTTTAATCAATTATTGACCTGATAATCCAAAATCCGAAAGCCCAAAATCTCATTAATTACCCAAAGCCCAAATATGGCCCAATTATCTAAATTGGGCCCAAACCCATCATAGGCCTATCCCGAGAAAGTCCAATATCCTAAAAGGCCCAAAATATCCAAAAGTCAACCATGGTCAAACTTTTGGTCAACGGTCCATAGCCAACAAGTACGCTCAGTTTACTCAACTGGTACGCCCTGTGTACTTAACTGGTACGCCCAGCATACACCTTTTGGGGACAGTACGTGCAGCGTACCAGATGGGTACGCCCAACGTACTCCCCTAAACCACAATCTTCTCCATTAAACACTTAACCACTTAAGTCCTAGCTCCAAATTCTCAGATCTGATTCCTATGGATGACTTATCACGTAAAGTTGGAAACTTTACTTGCATGCATGGCTTAATAGGGATCTAGAGCTCAAAAAAGCTTAATGAAAGGTCTTATCACATGCGTGAGTCCTAATAAACCTCAAATATCACATATTTATGCCTTTAGGAATCCTAAAACGTCTAGATCTACAAGATTAAGCCTCTGAAACAACCTTAGCTCACAACGACCAACCAAAAGAGGCAAACATTGCCATAACAAACCCAAAAGTAGATTTATACAAAGAGATGATAAGATCAAAGCTTTTTACCTTTAATAGATTGCAAAAGATGAGAAGCTTTTGGATTTACAAGCTCCTCTCCAAGAAATGAGTCTTCAACCTTCTTCTTCTCTTACATAAGCCTCCATAAACCCTCTTCCAAGCTCCATTACTCACTCAAAGCACTTTAGGGTTTCAATGTATACTAAAGGGGATGGAGGCTGACTTAACTTACCCAAAGGAAGGATAAAATGATGCTTATATAGGTGTAAAACCCCGAAATTAGGGTTTGGTGCTAAAGGGAGTACGCCCCGCGTACCTCTTAGTACGCCTGTCATACTCAAGGACCATCCATGACCATCTCACCCATTACGCCTCGCGTTCATAATGAGTATGCCTCGCGTTCACAAAGAGTACCCCCCGCGTACTCATTAAACCTCTAAAACCCTAAAACTTCACTTGGCCGTAACTTCTTTGTTCTAAGTTCGTTTCTGACGAACTTTATATCCACGGAAAGGTGACGAGAAGCCCTATATTTCTAATAACTCACCTCTACCTTAAAACCTCCTGAACAACAACCCAAAATTCATAAAGACTCGAACTGCCCAAATTACGAATATACCCTTAGGCTCTACAACACCATCGAACTCTTGGATCATCTAATCTATAATACCCACATCTAAAAAGTGCCAAATCCTTACTTCCCCAAGGCCACAAGCCTTATGATAACTGATGATCAGGCCACATCCCTGAATAATGAAGTTATTCGAAACCGAGTGTTATAATAAACATTCACACCCCTTACACTCCAATACCCACACCTCCATATTGTATATCCATTCCGACATTATACTTAAAAACTTGATTTTTTTTTTCGCAAATAGTCCTTTAGATTTATAGTTTTTCCCTGAAGTTGTACTTACAAAACGTTTTTCCCTAAGATGGTCCACATAGAGCAAACCTTACACACAAATGGTCCTTACCGTGGATGCCCGTTAGATGGATCCATTAAGTTGAAAGAATTTTAGATAAGGACTATTTTTGCCATTTTATGAAACTTGATTAAGGATCATTTGTGAAGTTTTACACAAGGACCATTTGAAATATTACAATGTTAGTCACACATTTTTTTTTCCTTTTTACATTTTTGGCCTTATTTTTTTTACAATTTTGTTTATATATATATATATATATATATATATATATATATATATATATATATATATATATATATATATATATATATATATATATATATATATATATATATATTGTTGTCTAGACTTAATCTAAAATATTCAAATTACAATACATAATTAAATATTTTCGTTTTCTATTTTCTTTTATCTAAAAGCATTTAAAGCATAAAAACTTCATTTTATTACTTTTCAAATTTCACATGATATAATTTTTAAGATTTATCTTCAGTTATCTTATACAAATATATTTATTTTTAGAGTAAATTACACGAATGGTCCCTATGGTTTGGGGTAATTTGCGTGCTTGGTCCCTAACTTATTTTTTAACTCGGAAGGTCCCTATGGTTTGTTTTTGTTACACATTTGGTCCCTAATGTTTATTTTTGTTACGCGTTTGGTCTCTGTCTTATCTAAAAAGACTATTATTTAAAGAGGAAAAAATGATGGGGTAGGTGAGGTAAGGTGAGGGGGTAGGATTAGGGGTGTGTTTATTTAGATAAATTAAAAAAATCAAGGGCATAATAGTCTTTTTAGGTAAGATAGAGACCAACCGCGTAACAAAAACAAACAAGGGACCTTCTGAGTTAAAAAAATAAGTTAGGGACCAAACGTGCAAATTACCCTAAACCATAGGGACCATTCGTGTAATTTACTCTTATTTTTATGAAAAAATATGATGTGTTTTTTGTAAAAAAATCGTTATTATAGAAATAATAGTATGTTGCTATTTCATTTTTATAAAAATAAGTATGTGGTTTTGAGTTAAAGATAAAAATATGTTTTGGTATTGATTTTATAATTGAAGTACTCTAAATTTTATACTGCTTCGATATAAAATTTTGATATTTAATTTAAAAAAATTATTTTGTTTTATCAAATTTTGAATATATTCCTTAACAAGACATAACTTTTCAAAGCAAAAAAAGTTGTTAGCTAATACTTAACTATGTTGCTATACATGCTAAAATAATTAACCATATGAATAACATGACATTAATTTTATTTAATTCATTTTATTTAATAGAAAATATAAATATTTAATTATGTGTTGTAGTTTGAATATTTTAGATAAAGTCTAGTTAACAAAAAATATTTATATATTTAAAAAGTATATAGTTACAAAGTTGTGAAAGAAGATGGCTAGAAATGTAAAAAGAAAAAGAAATGAGTGACTAACATTGTAATATTTCAAATGGTCATTGTGTAAAATTTCACAAATGGTCTTTAAGCAAGTTTCACAAAATTATAGAAATAGTCATTATCCAAAATTCTTTCAACTTAACGGATTCGTCTAACGGACATCTACGATAAGGACCATTTGTGTACAAAGTTTGTTCCATATGGACCATCTCAGGATAAAAAAGTTTTGTAAGAACCATTTCAAGGAAAGACTATAAAACTAAAGGACCATTCGTAAAAAAAATTTCTAGAAATTTATACATAGCTGTGTGCTTTCAAAATTTCTTAACAAAGAATTTTATAACCATTTTCACGTTTTAGACTCTAGTACCATATTTGCACATTCACTAGACCTAAATTTTGGACGAAAGCATGCCATTTGGACTTTTTAGTGTGTGTCTAACTGTGTATAAAAAAAATTAAAAAAAAACTAGGAAGAGGCCCATGCTTTCGCATGGGTCAAAAGGTGTTTTGTGTTTTGTTTAGCCAACTCATCCAAAAGTACTTGGACAAAATCTGGTTTTTCAACTTTATGTTCTAGAAAATTTTAGAGTTTAGATTTACAAATCTAGATTATGACCATATTTACTGCAAAAGTTATTAATATTATGACATTCACACATAATCATAAAGAAAATAAAAGTAGAATTCCTTTATGAATAAAAATGGAAGTAAGTCGCTATAATAAGAATTATTGGTAAAGTGCATTGCTATTTATTGTACCGAGTGCATTGGTATTTATTTAATGAAGTCGCCTCTTGTTGGAGATTTGTATCCACCCATTCTTTCAACATATTTATCCTTAATTTTGTCCAATATTTAATCAAATTTGCAATTGCAGCTTCAACTTCTAACGGTGTCATATCCCTTGTAATTGTTGATCACCCATCATAATCATTAATGCAATCTTCAATTGTGATATGTAGAATATCTTTTTCTAACTAATCTGCAGCTCTTTCAACCTGCACATCATCATGGTTAATTCACAACATGAGGGTTAATTCGGTAATTCCTGATTTCATATCAGCATTTGAAGAGCCAACCATGTTTACTACTTCATACGATAAAACTATAACTCATATTCCTTTCTTTGCATCTATGATTCAATAGTTTTGATAATCTCTTTATTCGCTGTTTTAGATTCCAAATGCTAAAATGTAGAAGGTTTCTGATTTTTAACTAAAAAAAGAAATATACATATTCTCCATGTTAAAGAGTTTTAGTCACTAAAAGAAGATCTCCTACCATGATAAACAACTGATAAGAGGGTAAAAAAAACAAATAAAATCGAATCATCTATAAGAATCAAGAGAATGAAACTTGTATATGTAGATATGTGAATTGAGAAGAACATGTAACCTTCCAATGATAAAGAAAGCATTTCTGAACTGTTATAGTAATTGAGCATGGATGTTGTCCCATCGATCCATGTGGTCATCTTTCACCCTCTTGAAGTTGTGTTGAAAGTTTTTCATCGTTGCCTTCATTATCAACCAAATTTATACTCAATAACAAACCAATATATCATAATACATATAAGATTTTAAAAGTTCAATAATCAATTTTAACAAACACCTGGTAGGAAAACATTATTTTAACACTTAATAAACTTACCATCCCATTCTAATAACAGAGCTAAAAAATCAATTACATACAACGAAATTTATAAATAATTACGATTCTAAAAAAAACTATATTTATTCAACTCATATGTCTATATTAACAAAGAGTTTGCATTTCCCTATTTACACTTACAATAGTTGGGAAACCATTGATTTTCTACACATGAATAAAGGGAAATAATCCTAACCTTGTTAATGAGTCCTGATGAGAGGTGCTTATGCATACAGTTAAATTAACAATATCAAGAAGTGGTTGAAGTTCCTATATAAAATGACAATATAACTCTAAGTTTGATTCAACATTGGTACTTTACACCTCACGTAAAATTAAAAAATACCTAAAGATTGTGAAATTGGGAAACAAATGGTGGAGCTGGAGTGGAAAAATAAACCCTCTGTAAATAATAGAGTTTATAGACAAAGAAAGAGAGATACATGATTGATTAGGTTCCCTGGTCGAAAAAACCACCAAAAAACTAAATAGAGGAGAAGAAAAAAGAACCCAGAGAGATGGGAGTGCTAACTAAGGTTGCAATTAAGTAAAATTGGTTCCTTAACTCGCAGAGGTGGGTGTATGAAGTGGGAGGAGACGATAGACAGTCATCTATGGCAAGAAAACGATGTCGGACCTGACATAAGAGCCACAGAGGGAGAAAAACTTTTATGTAAGCTTCAGTCGACGTAGGGCCTGAATGAATAGTAGAAGATGGACCTTACCTGAGGCCATCGACTTCTAACTACAGGCGAAGATCGGAAATAGGAAAGCAACCCCAAATAGTAAAGGACATCGATACCTAGCTAATTAAACTTGAAATCACATCATAAACCCAAAAGTGAACACTAACTTATGAAATTCAGAAAACCAAAGACGAAAGAAAGGGAATCTGTACCTGGCTAATTAAACGTCTGATGAACCGAAAATCGAGCCCTAATATTTGGTTGTTTATCGATAGCTTCTAGATATAATTATGAGCGGAGATGGAGACGAAGGGTTTGTAAAGACGTTGAACAGGGTAGTCGGCATTAGGAGGAGAGAGAAGAAGGCAGTTATATGGCCATTGAAATGAATCGGTGGTAGAAGATCAAGAAGGTGGAAAAAAATCAAATGTAAGACACGAATCAGAGAAGTAGCGGTGGAAAAGGAAGATGACATAAGAGGAGTGGTAGGTTAAGTGGTGGGAAAATTGAAAAAGCACATGTATCCCTATTGCATTAGAAGTCTTGGTAGTGGTGGAGTAAATGGAGAAATTAATTAAATAAATTAAAACATTTAAAATAATTGGACCAATGGCCAGTAAGTACTGTGTATAAGGGAACCCTTAAGTTAATAGTATTAAATTAGTGTTTTTAAAAATACGTGAAATATTCTAATAGAATATTATATTGTAAATATTAAAATAAAAATGTTAGAATTTTAGAATATTTTTTTTCTAGAATTGTTAGATATGTTAAAATATTTTAATATTCTATTAGAATTGTTAAAATTATTAGAATATTCAAATATTCTACTAGAATTATTTGAATATTCTAAAAATTTTATTTTAATAATTATAGTGTAATATTTTATTAGAATATTTCATGTATATTTAAAAAAGCAGTAATTTTTTTTGGATTAATTAAATGACAAAAATAATATCGTAAAAAAACTCAAAAATTTTCATTTACTTTGCATTTTAGAAATTTTTATTTATTTATTTTTAAGATGAGTGAATCTGATCACATTCCGATATCTCATAAAATTATCATGATCTCAATTCTCAAATGAATCTAACCCTATATTATTTATAATAGTGTAATTATATGTAATATTTATTTTAGAATAAATTATGTATATAGTGATCAATATTTAGTTAAAATATAAAGATAACACTATAACTATTTGTAATATACTTATCTGAATTATTACTATATGTACACATCTATAATCTTAACAATATTTTAATCATACTATATAGTTAGAACGGATGATTTTTTTGATGATTTTTATTTTCTGGATATTAAAATTCACTAAAATGTCATATAATTTTTCTTTTTCTAAACTAACATTTTTTTATCTTAAAAAATATATAGCTTAAAACCATTTTCATATTTTCATTAGATTATAGTTTCTCAAATCCATATATAAGTCAACGTGTAAAACGGAAGGAGACGTAGTAACGTACGACTCGCATATTCGTCAACTCGTTTGAGTGTGTAGTTTGTCTGTATTACAATGAAAATTCACTAAAATGTCATATAATTGATGTTGTTCACTTTTGATTATCTTTAATTGTATTTTCTACCTTTTTTTATTGCATGTATTTTTGTTTGCGTTGTTAGCGCGTTGACGTCTCTTACTCTTTTTAATGATATTTGTCATTTAAAAAAAATAAAATTATAGTGGGACCCTTCACTTTAACATAACGAAATAATGGATCAAAAGTTTCTTAAATGAAATGTAACCGGCCTAGCTGGTTGTGATGCATCCTGAGTTATAGATCTCAGTAGGTGAGGTCAAAAGTTCTACTCTTGGCTTAGCGCATTTGAGAGATTTTCCCTGGATTGGCGTGAGTTCGATTCTTCATTCCATTGGTGAAGAGTGGTGCCCCTCTTGTTGGCCCGTCAATCATTCCTCATCGATCGGGTCGGATTACCCTCTATTTGTCGGTTCAAAAAAAAAAAAAATACCAAATACCTAATTTATTTCATTTTTTGGTCTTGACAAGGATTAAGCTCATTTAGTTGTATGTCTCACAATAATCGTTTCAAAAAGGATATTACTCTTATCAAATAATCTTTTTTATTCCCTGTTTAAACATAGCTTAAGTGTGTAACAAAAAAAATAAAGAAGAGTAAAAATGGTCCTTTTTCTTTTTAATCCCTGTCCACGCAAATATGAGCAGAAAGAGAGTAACCTTTTTTTTTTTTTTCTTTTCTTAAAAAAACTTAAGAATCTTTCTCACTCTCAATCGTTTTATTTCCTCCACTTTCTCTCCTAAAAGAAACTCAAGAAAACAGTGTAAGCTAATCAAATGAGATAACATTAAATTCAACTTTGAAATGTCTATGATTTTATTCGGAATAATATGCGCAATGAATAGAAGCATTATATAATTTTAATTAATGTCGTACTTTTAAATTTAACACTACAAGCATAACCGGTTTTGAGGAGTCAAATTTCCCGGGCAAACCGAAAAAAATGCCCTTAGACCCTAACGTGTAACGAATTAAGTTATATAAACTAACGTTTTTTTTAACGACGATAAACTTTATAGCAATAAATATAGCAAAATCATAGTATTTTAATAAGTAATGACATCGTAACAGCTAACTAACGACATGTGAAGCTCTCATAACATTTTTTTATAGCAAAATCATAGTATTTTAATGAGTAATCTATATTTTGGAGCTATGTAAATGTGCAAATAGGTCATTTGAGCTTAATTTGATAAAAAAAAAAATAAGAATGTATGCATCTTTAACATTACTAACACTCAATATGAAATCAAACAAGATGTATGACGTTCTAGAAGAAGTAAATAAAGATGTAACAAGACACTTAAGTGTTCAATGATACAATGACAATTGACAAAAATAGCCCTCCATTGGCATTAAACATTGTTGATTGAAAAAAATGATGCAATGAAACCGAATCATAAGAGATGAAATGAAGTTGCATATTTCATTGAATCTTGGAGGCAAGTTACTTCTAGATGAATGCTTTTTTCTTCAAAATTGGATCCCCCTTTTCCTCTTAACCAAATTTTGTTTCTGAAAAAGCGTACATGAAACCATTAACTCATACAACCAAAATTTTCACAACACAAACTTTACTTTCTTTATTCTTTATTCTTATTTCATTAATCCATTGACGTTTTGTAACAAGAAATGAAACCAAAAAACGAAATAACCCACATAAAACTGATGCAAGAAACTAAAAGATTATCACAAAAATCTTCATCGAGTATAGGGTAGTGGGAATTGAATTGGATTCGTATAAGATTTCAATTTGGCCTCAATTTCTATAGAACTTTCCAAGGAATTAAACCAAAACCCTAGACAAAGTATACGCCGATACAACAAAACCCCGAAATGAAAACCAAAAACAACACATACCCAATAATATTCGAACAAAACCCAACATGTCAATCACAAAATCATGAAAACTAGATGCTAAAAGTATGAAAAAGCTAAAGATTGAAAGAAACTTTACCTTTGGAATACGAATCGAATCGAATAGAATGTGATAAGACGGTTGCTTCTAAAACCAAAAGTGCTTCTAAATGCAAATCGTTGAATTATAAGTATTACTAACACCAGGTCAGAAATAACCGTCGAATGATTTTCAGCCCTTGGATTTGTCCAACTTTTCATCAACCGTATAAACTCCATATTTATAGTTAGTACGCCGATTTCTTCATTCCTCCTTCTTCAAGCACCCGTGTCTCCACTCTCTCAATAACTGCGGATCGATTTTACTAAAGAACTACAACCATGTATACCACCACATCTTCAACCACCCACTTCTCCATAGCATGTATCCTTCTAAAAACTCCACTTCTCCGTATTTGTCTGCATCTTTGCTCCATGAAACCGGTAGCTGCATCACCCAATGTTCTCTGATTCTCTCCACCTCTTTCCTATAACCATATCCATTTATCTCTTTAAACTCTGCATATAAATATCCAGGGAGAACGAGAGACCGGTTGCTGGTCTATCTTCCCCCACTCTATCACAAATCATTCTTCCTCGATTTCTCATGACAACAGAGATCGCGATGAAGCCTACTGAATTTGTCCCTAATTTACTTTATTTTTACATGTACGTTTCCTTTGATCAATTGCTCCTCCCACGTTCCAACTCTTCCCTAAACTTACATGAAATTATTGATCTTATTAGTGAGGTTCAGGAACAGAAATCAAAAAGCATAACAATTTAAATTGGGGTTTTCTTTTTCTGTATCTTCCACATATTAATTTCATGTCTTTTTCTTCCTCTAACATCTCTTCTTTAATTTTTCTACAATCAACCTTTTTGTTATAGTCTATATAGGTTTTGATTTTGCTTCTTGGGATTATGTTTCAAGGTATTTCTCAATTTCCTTGCATATTTTCTCTTATATGTTTCTAATACATAGACAGTGCCTGCCAACTATTTGTGGAAATGCCCAAGTGAAACTGGAATTTTCATTTTTGCTAGAGTTAAGGTTTGGGTATGTATGCTTCAGTTTGTTGTTGTTGGTGGTGGTAGAACCATCAGTGTGGAGTTTGTAGCCGAGATCCATGATTTTTTTTTCTGAGGATTTGGTGCGATTGTATCCAAGTGTTAAAGATTTGGTCAAAATATCATTTCATGAGGCAAGTGACCATATTCTTAATATGTAAGTCCTTTTACTGGTTCACAAAATTGATTTGTTTTAGTTTTTTTATTATAGCATCTTACTCTTATTTAGTTTTCTTACAATATTATATTTTCAATCTTTTTCTTGGTAAGAACTTATACTTTATAAGACTATTCTTTGTATTTGGATAATGTTTCCTTCATTTGAAAATGATAGTCACACCTATGTGGATCTTACAGATCTTGAGTCCATCATACAAGCAAGAAGTTTATTTTCCATATATTTTCAATCTTTTTCTTGGTAAGAACTTGTACCTTATGTTTTTATCTTTTTTACAGTTGTTTGAGTTTCTATTAACAATTTTTGGTTATAAAAGGTTTGCGAAAGTAAATAAGTTTTTTACTCATTTTAAGGTTTCAATACATGCTCATTGTATTTGCATATATGCTCATCTCTTTTGATTTTCTCTTTTCTGTAATAAACTTTACTCAACAAATAGAACATCAGACCAGGAAACAATATAATAAATGGTTCCTAAAAGAAAAAAATCAGTACTTGGTTTTTAACGTTTGAAACTATAGTTAATTTCACATTTATTGCAATAATAAGTCATTTGTTGCTTTGTGAGTTTTCTGTAGTAATTTGGTGTGTTCTTACTACTTATTTCAGTTCATCATGTGTTTTACTAACAAATTTTTTCATATTGATATTTGTATTTGTGTTAATTTTAGTTTTAAAACTATATCATTTCTGTAACATCTTGACTCCCAGGTATAAATTTAAAGATTTTATATTCATATTTTTGGACCTACTCGATGATTTGACTGCCCCTACTCGGCATGTAGAAACTGATCAGGCCGTGTGGATTATGAAGATTGCTCGATGAGTTGGAGGACCCAACTCGACGAGTTGAGGATGTGCATGAAAACCCTAATTTTTAGGGTTTGCACCCTATTTAAAGGACCTTAAGTCCTCCCTCCATCCTCCCTTACCACCTTCACATCCAGAAACAAATCCTAATCGAGCTAACCTTATATTTTGAGTGTGTGTGAGGCTAAAGAGTGTGTGTTTGGTGCATTTTTAAGAGACTTGAAGATTTAGAAGCTTGGAACGAGATGGAGCTTGTATATCCAACATCTACTTCGTTTTGGCGTTCATTTGAAGGTAAAAAGTCATTACCTTGATCATTTTCTTGTTCGATCTCTCCACTCAAGAGTTTAGGGTCATTTTGTAGCTTATTCTTGAGGCATTTCTGGTATTGAGCACGTTTTGAAGTGAGGAGTTCAGATCTGGACTCCTCTAGGCTCTTATGGACATAAAGTTCTCGACTTTAGCAAGCTTTGGTGATTTCCATGCCTTAAACCTCTTTATAAGACTAGTTTGGGTGTTTTAGTCTCTTGAAGCCTTGCATGCACGTAAAGTTGGCAACTTTATGTGGTAACTACACCCTAGGAGGATAGATCTAAATTTTGGAGCCTTGGTTTCGCTTAAAGCGTTTGAATGAGAAAAGGGATGAAGGAAATCGACGAGCTGCATAAGCCAAATCGACGAGTTGGGTAGGGTTTACCCGCCTTCTAGATTCTAAGTGAACTCGGCGAGTGAGTGAGATGACTTGACGAGTTGATGAAGGTTTCCTGATCTTTTGGATACTGGAGAACTCGATGGGTTACTCGGGTAACTCGACGAGCCGAGTCGAGTTTTTGGTTTTGAAGGAACTCGATGAGTTACTTAGGTAACTCGGTGAGTTGGCTCTAGTTTTCGGTTTCTGGGTTCTGAGGGAGCTCAACGAGTCTGTAGATGAACTCGACGAGTTGGGTCAACATGGACTATTGACCTTGACCGTTGACTTTGACTTTGACCAAGTTTGACTTCTGAGGATATTTTGGTAATTTGGGATTTTAATGGAACCAGATATATGATGGTTACAGATAGTTGAGTTTGGAGCTGAGAGTTGGAGTTTGATCTTCTTAATTCATCACTACTTGTGAGGTCAGTTTTCCTCACTATACTTAGGGGTCGAAGACACCAAGGCCGACCCATTGGATATGATATCCTAGTAGTTGATGATATGTTGTGTGGGTAGGGTTGAGGCTATACTGCTTGGTGTGGTGACCAACAAACCCTGGAGTATGCCAAATATGAGCCGATGGCCGGGAGAACATGCTAGACTCATATTGAGGATTCCTAGGCTTTCCAGATGCAAGATGAGGACCAGGGGAGCATTCTAGACTCGCACTGAAGGCTGATCAATTATATTCCAGTCTTAGGACTGAATGGGGAAAGCCAGTCATAAGTTGTGGGCTCAAGAGCAAACCAGACTAATGTTGTAGGCTCGAGAGCAAGCCAGATGTGAGCTATCGGCCCGAAAGGCAAGCCAGACTCACACTATGGGCTCAGGGGCAATCCAGTCTATAGAGTTGTGGACCCATTACATGCTGTTATTATGTATGCTACTTGTTATGTATCGGTATCTTGGGAAACTCACTAAGCTTCGGGCTTATAATTTTGGATTTTGTTTTAGGTACTTCGGATGATCGCGTGAAGACGAAGTCTTGATCGTGCACCTCATCTCATTTTATGATTTTGATTTCAAGCTGCGGAAATGTTTGGCTGATGATTCCGTGGTGGTTCCATTGGAGGACATTCAGGTGGGTGACCGCCTGAACTACATTGAGAGACCTGTAGCGATCCTCGACAAGAAGACAAAAACCTTGCAGAACAAGGTTGTGGAGTTGGTTAAGGTGCAGTGGCAGCACCGCAAGGACTCCGAATGGACGTGGGATCCAGAGGACAAGATTAGAGAGCATTACCCAAACTTATTTCCAGCAGCGGGAGTCAAGGACGAAAGTCTGATCTAAGTGGGGGAGAATTGTAGCACCTGAGTAGCCAGGTATGAATTTTCTGACGTAGTCTATTTTTTTTTTAATTCAAGTTAAGGTGGTGGAAGGATGGTGAGTACATTGGGCGTACATTATGTATTCATGGTGCACTCGCTGCATGCGCGCTATCGGGGGATCCTCAGTGTACGCTAGGCGTAACCAAGCCAGGGGTAAACCCTAATTTTTAGGGTTTGCACCCTATTTAAGGACCTTAAGTCCGCCAATTCCCTTACCCTTTCAGCCTCTAATTCTCTTATAGTGCAAATATCGAACCCTAATCCACCTTGAGTGCATTTGTGAGCTTTCTTGAGTTTTTGTGGTGTTCTTTAGTGAATTTGAAGGAGAAGGAAGCTTAGGAAGAAGCAAGGATGAGGAACGAGCTTGTAGATCCAGAAGTTTGGCACCATTTCTAGCCCATTTAAGGTATAAAGTTCGAACCTTGATCATTACAAGATTAGATCTAGGTTTAGGGTAGAAAATGGTATCTTTTGGTCCCATAGTTTGGGTTCTTGGAGTATGAGTAACTTTAGACCATATGTGTTGTCCTTTTAGACTCTTGGAAGTGCTTTAAGTCATAAAAATCAGATCTTGATGGTTAATCCTCAACCATGTAAGTGTTCGTAACCATCTAAGTGTGCTTATGGACTTAATTCATGATTTGAGCCCTATCCTTGCATGAGAAAGCATAATGTTTGCAACTTTATGGCTTAAGACATTATGTGACAATCGTCAATCTTGAGTCAAGTCAAGTCATCAAGTCAAGCCGGTCAACTCTATTAAACGTTGTGTATTAGGGTTTGTGTTATGTTCATACTGTATAACTTGCTATATTAATGGGAAAACATCACTTGAGAAAAGTCTTGTGTTAAAAATTTCCTAAGCCCTAGTGCTAATCAATGAACTAAACTGATAAAAACCATGTTGCATACTCATTGGGAGTGTGTGGGATCCTTAACCATGACTTAACGGGGCTCAAGAGACTTGCACTGCAGAGCCAAACACTCACAAATGCCACACTTGAAATCTCTCTCAAATATCTCTCTGTATGAGAAATCTCTCCAAGAATGTCAAATCTCTCCCAAATCTCTCCAAGTATGTGAAATCTCTCTCGAATATCTCTTTGTATGAGAAATCTCTCCAAGAATGTCAAATCTCTCCCAAATCTCTACAAGTATGTGAAATCTCTCTCAAATATCTCTCTATATGAGAAATCTCTCCAAGAATGTCAAATCTCTCCTAAATCTCTCCAAGAATGTGAAATCTCTCTTAAATATCTCTTTGTATGAGAAATCTCTCCAAGAATGTCAAATCTCTCCCAAATCTCTACAAGTATGTGAAATCTCTCTCAAATATCTCTCTGTATGAGAAATCTCTCCAAGAATGTCAAATCTCTCCCAAATCTCTCCAAGTATGTGAAATCTCTCTCAAATATCTCTTTGTATGAGAAATCTCTCCAAGAATGTCAAATCTCTCCCAAATCTCTCCAAGTATGAGAAATCTCTCCCAAATCTCCCTCAAATAGTTCCCGTAACTTTTTAAAATTATTCGGGTTATTCCGGACCTTAACCGGGTCAAAAACGGCTTAAAACGGGGCGAAAACGAGAAAAATAGGCCTTAGGAACCGAAACCGGAATGAGAGGCCTCTTAGGACCAGAACCGAGCCTCTGGTGGCTGAGGCATGCGAGACCGAGCCTCGGTCTCTACCTCTCTCGGTCTCTCTTCTGGTCGCTCTGCCTCTCTCGGTCTCTCTTCTGGTCGCTCTGCTCCTCTCGGTCGCTACCCGCCGCTCGGTTTCTTCTGGTCGCTCTGCTCCTCTCGGTCGCTACCCGCCGCTCGGTCTCTTCTGGTCGCTCTGCTCCTCTCGGTCTCTACCCGCCGCTCTGTCTCTTCTCGCTCGGTCTCTACTCCGCCCTCTGTCTCTTCGTGCCCTCTGTTCTCTCCTTCCCCCTCTCGGTTCTTTCCCTCTCTCTTCTCCCCTCTCGGTTTCTGCCTCCCTCTCTCTCGGTTCAGCACCAGAAGGCCGAACCTCGGCCAGACTTCGGGAAATTGTCACTTTTAGCCCATTTTTGATATTTTTAACATTTTAAGCCCGTTTTTCGTGATTTTAAAGCGGGATTTTCTCCAGAAATTATATTTTAACATAATAAACTCTAAATATTCATAATTTAAACATATTTTTATGAAAATCATTATCTAAATAATAAAGATCTAATGGGGGATTTATTTAAGGTGGAGTGTTGACTTTGCCTTAACTTATGACACAAGCAACCACCCCACACCCACCCTATGACCAGCCATACCTCCCCACCTTACCTATGTCACTTCAATGTTCCCTTACACTCAAATTTCACTCACTCCCGCGTTTTTGAGCTGGAACAAACAACCACACTCCTCATTTTCTCTCATTTCTCTCATTCCACTAAGTAAGTAAACACCACTTTTCTCTCAAACTCTTCTACACAAATTTTCGAGATTCAAGGCTGATTTCAAGTGTTCTTCCACACTTAGTAAGTAAAAATTCATCCTCCCTATTATTATTTCACTTCATTCTACTCAAATCTTTGATTTCTTACACAAACTCCATAACTATAATGTTAGATTCTTGAAAACCTTCAAGGCATCTCCAAGTGTTCTTGAATTAAACACTTCCATTCTTCAACAATCATCTACTAAAATCACTTAAGGTGAGTTCATACCCCTACATTTTCATGTTTTCTCAAGTTTTCGGGGGGGGGGGGGGGGGGGGGGTTACAAGTTAAAACATCAAGAACATAACTAAATATTTCTAACAGCCTTCATCAGAAAAGTTCAACTCCATTCACGGACTGTTTTGGACATCTTAAACATTTTTGTTTTCAAAACTGTACAAGGTTCAAATATTTCAAGTTTGTAGCTTTAAAATGACTACTTGCACATCTCCATACTATTTTTCTACAATTTATGGTGATTTTTACAAAACTGCCTATCATTTCAAACAACAATCCGGACCAGTCTGTGATTATGGACTTTTTCACACAAGTTGGAGGTCATTAAAAATCATGATAAAAATTATGAGTAAACTAGACACATTTTGTGAACTCTCAGAATTTACGGATCTAGTTTTCGACTTCGTATGATTTTTCTATGATTTTTCCAAAATAGGGCAGAATTGCTAAAGTTAGCCAACAGCAAGTAAATATCATAACACTTTGTATTATGTTGAGCAAAGTGTATAATCATAAGTTCTAATATTTGAATGTGTTTCCTTGTTAGTTTATCATTATGAACTGAAACTAAGTCATTCATATTCAATATTATTCATTCATTTAGAACACGTATTATGTAACTACAAAAAGTATAGTTCGATAAATTCATAACACTAATACATTTCCATAAAAGAATTCATACATATTATATACATTTTAGATAAACTATAATAGGTATAGTTTATGATACATCACTCAACACACTCGTACAAAAAGGGTACATTCATACAAGAAAGATTTATATCCACACACATTTCACGTAAACTTGTTAACCTATGTTGTGAGACTCTCTCTCTCCCCGTACGTCCGAGTGCGGGATATAATTCCTGGTAGTTATAATCAGAATCTCCTTGAGGGAGAACGTGATACTTGTATATAGATCTATATTGGGTTTGACACCCCACACCTTGCTGCTAGCTACAGTGGGACCTGCAGGTCTACGGGTGACAAATGTCATTTCATTTTCGCGACGCCTGAGAAACTTTGTGGCAGGTTCACATAGTCACAGTATGATTATAGCGACTCACCTAGGGAGATAACAATTCATAAAGTTTACGGGGTTTCATAAAACCGAAGTAGGTTTTAGGTTGATAAAAGAAATTTACTTTCCATATCATTTTAAACTCACGACATTTCTACTAAGTAATGATGATTTCTCATACATTTTAGTCTTTGGTTATAAGGCTACATTTTTCGGATTTCAAGGAAAAATATCGGATTTTTCTGAAACAAACGCGACATTTACATGTGAAAGACTTCTACTAAGTTTATTAATAAAAGCTTATGAACTCACCAACCTTTGTGTTGACACTTTTCAAACAACTTGTATTCTCAGGAAAACACTAATCAGGTAATCAAGTGCTTTTGAGGATGGGACGTTAAGGCATCAAACTTTTCATATTTTGTCAACATATTGTAATTGATTTTGAAACATGTAATTCATACAAGTGATGTAACTTTTTCAATTATATATATGTTGGTTGTGTTTGCTTAAATTACTATTGAAATTGTGGTTATGATACTATACATGAAGTCCTCCACCCCCGGACGTTTCCGCCATCCTTGGTTTGGGGGTGTGACACATTATTAGGGACTTGGATCTAAGTTTTCAACTTTAGGACTTAATGGATTAAGTCATGGTAGTGGGTTTGGGTTGGCAACCCAGTATGCCATGCGTACTCCAGTGTACGATGTGCGTATTGGGTCAGCATCCCGACTCCTAGTCAACACCAGCGTACAAGCCAAGTACACCAGGCCTACGCAGTAAGTGGGCCTAGAAGATTTTTGGGCTTGTTTGGGGTTGGGCTTTGGACTTGTTTAGGTTGGGACTTAAGCCCACCTGTTGTAACAAGATATTTTTGGGACTAAGGCCATGCTAGGTGTTCTTAGGCCATATTGGGCCTTAGAGGCTCTATAGTGGGCTTGGATACCTTTTGGGATTTTATGGATTTGGGCCTTAGAGGAAAGGAAGCCCAATTAGACACAGGCAAAGGATCCCTTTTACCTTAAGTCAAGAACTAGGGTTTTGGACTTTCAGATTAGAATGTGACCTAATTTCTAATTAGGGTTTTATGCTTATGCTATAGGAGAGGAGTTCGCGAGTCATCCGCTGAGTGCGATTTGATACCTACAGTCTGAGTTGAGTCTTCCTTTGTAGTATCCATGGGTCGAAGGCACCAAGGCCGACCCACTAGTTTATTATGTAGTGTGATGATTTTCTTTGTGATAATTGTCGGTTATGCATGTATTTGCTTGATGACTCTGTGATTACTCTTATAATATTATGTGGTAGTAGTACGGATGAAATAGACCTGGTATGTGATTGAAATAGACTGAAGGGGATTGCAAGCACCCAAATATGCTTGATAGTATCCGGTTGAAATAGACCAAAGGGGTGGGCAAGCACCCAGATATACTTGACAGTATCCAGTTGAATAGACCGAAGGGGTAGGCAAGTACCCAGATATACTTGGCAGTATGTTTGTTTAGTATGTGGTATTTTGGGGGAACTCTCTAAGAATTGTGTTTACAGTTTTCGGTTTATGTTTCAGGTACTTCTAGTTCGAAGGGCCCAACCTGGTTGCACCGCATCACTCTAGTTTTTTTTCCACGCTTAGTAATTTTGGGAATTTTTACTTTGATAACATGATACTTTTTCGACTATTCAGATATCAGTTTGTTATGAATTGAATGAATTCAAAAACAAAATTTTATCTGTATTTTTGGGATATTACATGTATGTTAGTTTTCCGTGTGACCTTGCATGTATGTATGTACTGTATGTACACCAGGCGGGGCCTGACGGGTGTGATGGGCAGGGCGCCTCACAAAATACATACATATATATGTTCTGAGTGGGCTTGATGTTGGGCAGGGCCCAATGGTTGTCGGGCATGGCCCATTGTATGTTTGATATGTATGGTGTGAGGTATTTCGGGGAACTCACTAAGCTTCATGCTTACGGTTTTCAGTTTATGTTTCAGGTACTTCCAGATCGAAAGGGAAGAGCTTGGGATGATTCCATCGCACACACCATGATTTCCGCCTTATTCGAATTTGATGTATTGAGATGATTGATTGACATACTCTGATTTTTGTTTATGGTCTTATGAAAACGTTTGGTTGATGGTTTTATTATTATGAAAACAAAGTTTTTAGTTTTAAATTTTTGGGACGTTACAAACTTGCCTTTTTAACATGTTAAATGAGAGTTCATTCCTTAATTGTAAAAAAAAAAAAAAGTAGGTGACATTTTAAAACAAACATGACAAGTTCGATGAACTAATATAACATTTTCCCTTATTTATATTTGTGGAAAATCCCAGTGAAAAGATCATTTTGATTACAAATATTTGTTTCCAAATTGTTAAAAAATACTTAAGGATGTCATAATCAATACATATACATAAGTTACAACATAAAGACATGATGGTCCTGAATACTATTGTAGTTTGTCTCTTAATCACTCAACATCCTAATCAAGTTCTAGTGACCTATGTCTTGATACCTGTGATGCATATGAATTGAGTAGGTCAGGTTGGGGAAACCTGGTGAGATATATAGGGATTTCAATCCCACAACATTGATATGATAATATTCCATAATTATTAGACCCGCAAACCAATCATTAACATACAATACCTATATAGGCTTACATTCCTACATATCTATTCCTACCCATCCTTACAGATCCTAAGCAGTGATTATCAGAGAGAAATTATCTCTCCTAATGAATCGTTAAGATTGACTACACATCTAGGGGCTTCCTTTGTCGGTGTAAGTCATAAAGGCGTATGGGACGTCAAAGTATTTGATGAATATTGTGTCCCACTTCATCTATGTCTGTGAGTAATGAGCTCACACTAGCAACGTAATTCACAAGATCGTGTAGAATGATCAAGTGTTGTCACCTACTTTGGGACTGTGCACTTACTTAACAAAGTGTCCGTTGATTGGTGAAATGGGTAGAGCTTTGCCTTACACCTTTTTCCAATAGACCTAGATATACATAGCATTAAGTCTTAGTCTAATTTCATACTTCATGGAACTATTATCCAAAGGTTTTGGATTTCTCAACAATCCTAAATTCTACTTCAAGATCTAAATAAAGAATAACCAGGTAGGATTATATCGGAGGTAGGGTCCGTTTGGTATACAAAGTATACTGTTTGGAAATCACACTTTAAACACCTCCTTAATCCATCTTAGACATCACTCCTATAAATAGATCAATTAGTATAACGACTTGGAATTATTGATAAACCTTAATTATAGATTCATAATAACGATTATGATTATAATTAAAAGTTATACCTAACATGAACTAAGTGTATCTTAACTTGCATATGATTTAGCAAGAAGTTGGGAATTATGCGGACAAAATTCTGATCCGGGAGCTTCTATTCACCAGCTATCTGATACTGCTAGACTTCTACTTGATAGCTACTACTACTTCAGGGATCGCACAGGTTCGCCGAAGCCTAAAACTTAGGGAAAATGGGAATAAAATTAAGAGAATTTCAATAGAGAGGATGGTGGGGAGTGAGGAAGCAAATGAGTAGTCGAAGTCTATTTATAGCACAATATTGTGTCACGCCCAGTGCGCGCGCCACACACACATGAGACGTTGCTCCTCCTATTTTTCTGCCATGTGTCACAAATATGGTGGCCCACATCTCACCTTCTAGAAGGTACGGGCCGTGCAGCCCACCTGTGCGTGACGCTTCTCGGAAAACTTCAGAAAACCGTATTTTTACCATACGAACTCCGTTTTCAACGTTGTTTATATCCACATGTAGTTATCGACAAGATCTACAACTTTCATTTAGACTCCGTCAGTTAGTTTTGACTTTGATTTTAAAGCTATATTTTTAACACGCTTAAACTGTTAAAATCCGTTAAAAATTCATAACTTTCTCATATGATACCCGTTCTCGACTACCTTTATATCGACGAAACCAGATGGGCCAGATCTTTAAATATTGTTTGGATTGTTTTTCCTAACAATCAACTGATTTCTAATTCGGTTTCTGAGCCGTATACTACCGCCCTAAAGATTAGAAAAATCATAACCCCTCTTACGAAGTTAGACATGGACGTTCTCTATACGCATGCTCACGGTTTAACGACTACTAAGACTTTCATTTAGATTATTTTTCCTAAATAATTATTATTTGATAATGTCTAATTATCGCTGTGACTATTAATTATCCTATTATTCTTTAATCATCTAGACCTATCTTGCATGCGTTTATATTTACGGTCAAGGGTTAAGGCTTGACTTTGTTCTAAAAAAACACATCACTGCATATTTATCACTCAATTTATTATCAAAATGCTCAAATAGAAATTTATGGAGATGAAGTCAATTTTGGAATCGAACAATCAGGGATAAATGTGTTCGTCTATATTAAAATGATGTAAAAACAACTTGATTTTTTTTCGGTTTCTTGCTTGTATTTGTCTTAGTTGTCTTTTCTTTACATTTAGTTATTTTTTGATATTATCGAAATACATTTTTGGGTGTGAAGATGAGAAAGGGAGTATGTGTGGTTGCTTTAATAATACAAATACTTTAAATTAGATATTATGGTGGAAAAATAAAATAACATGTCAAGTAAAAATAATGAAAATAAAAAAATATACATAACACCATATACATTCTCTATCATAATATGTTTTAAAGTTTTTTCTATCACAACACGTTTTAAAGTCGTAAGACACTAAATTTCATAAAATGTTTTGGCAAGAGCAGTCTCTGCACTAGTGACCATCTGAGAAGTTTTTGTGTGAACCCAAAACGAATAATATTGTAAGAACGATATAATTAAAATTTTATTATTGATCTCAATTCCGTTTCTTGACGACAAAACGCATGATAGATTGTATTAAATGTATTCCTTCCAAAAAAAAAAAAAATTGCAAACTAAATACCCACCAGTAGTTAGCTTCATACACCTCCTATATATTTTGAATTGCAAACTAAATACCCACTAGTAGTTAGCTTCATACACCTCCTATATATTTTGTCACAACGAGGGTATTTGTTAACAACAAATAAAAATAAGATGCTATAAAAGAAAATATAATCGTTGCATTCTTTTTACATCGACATAACACTAGTTTTCTTGGTGCGTCTCTTCTCGTGATTGGTTGAAGAGTCTTCACTCTTTGAGCCTTAGGTGCTGTTTGTTTTCTCTGAGATAAAATGTTTGTAGTCTGCGGATCAAATCTATAGATCTCTGCAGCAGAACAGGTGGACCAAAAGTCTACAGTTTGAAAAAAGAAAACTGTTTTTTTTAACATCTGCAGACTACTAAAATAAACTAAAATCTAAATAAATTGATTTTTTTAAAACTACAAAATGATTTTTTAATATTTTTATGACTTTGTTCTAAATAATTAACAAATCTATATCAACTTTTATGTATTATTGTATAAAAGTTAATAAGAATGATACACATTAACGTATATATTTGATAAAAAACAACAATTTTTGTCGCAAAGTTATACTTAAACATTGTAATTAGAAATCAAAGAATTTAATACATAAATTTATGGAAATAAACTTCAATTTTTTTTTTCCAATTAAATCAACTAAAAATATGTCATAAATATTTTTCTAAGAAATTGACGATAAAATAATGTTTTATAAAGTTTGACACAAAAAATATAATATATTATGATTTTTTTTTTCATATTTATATAAACAACTTCAACGACCATTATTGTAATAAAATTTTATTCATAAATTTGTCAAAAATATGATGTTGTATTATTGAACTTTTTCTTGAAGTATTGTAAGTTTTTCTTTCAAAATCTTTATCACTAATAAAGTAAGAACAAATATAAATTAAAAAATACTACAAAAAAAATAAGGATATATGTGTTTTTTTAGGTTAAAAGATGTCTGAAGATGTTAGAAGACTCTCGTGCACATCTGGGCCAAGAAAAAAGCACACATATATTTTTAGGTTTGCAGTCTTCAAAAAAATAAACAATCTGTAAACACTAATGTCTATGCGTGGTCTGCATCGTGCAGACAAAAGAGGCCAAAAAGATTTGTAGACAAAAAACAAACACCACATTACTTCCTTTCTAATTTCTTGTTGGGCCGGCCTGTATAAGTGTATAAAATAAAATTAAAAAAAAAAAAGAAATTAAGCCCTTAAAAAAAGTTAAGCCAAGGAGTGAAATATGCCTTATCATTTTCTCACATAGGATTCTCCTTAGGAAATACCAAACATTTGTATTTTTTTTACCTCTTCTAATCGGTTTATATATGTAAACCTCCCAAAATGAGTTTTCTAGCATTAATTAATGGAAACTTATTTATACACAATAATTTTTATGTATATACAAAAATTAGTATTTTAAAATATTATACAATGTATAGATTATTGTGTATAACAAAAAAAACTGTTATATACAATAACTTTCCTTAATTAATGAAATATGGGCTAATTTTGCTATCTAACAGATTATCAGGGGTGTATATGTAACTCAGACAATCCTTCCGGAAGTTTTACTTTAGAATGTTGGGAACAAGTGTAAACATGCGTACGACTTTATTTCCGCCATTTCAATTCTTCCAAGTCAATCTATCAAGTCAATGTCACTTCTAATATGATTATTTTGACGTAAGTTATCATGAATCGTTGCATAAAAATAAGATTATATAGTTTATTTTGGAGAGCTATAATTAATGGATTTGAAACTTTTATATATTAGTCGTATGATAATCGATTAATTAGGAATTTTTTCTATATAACCAACAATGTTTTTATTAGATTATACAGTATAAAATTTTAAAATATAAATTATTGTGTACGTAAAATAACTATATAGAAATCATCTCTCATATATTGGAATCCAGTTTCGGTCCAACTTAGGAGCCATTTTTGTGATTTTAGAATTACACACGATCCATTTCTGTAACTTTTTTTTTTAATAATATTACACGAGATACTATTGTAAATTTACTATTAAATAGGGAACATTTATGTAATTTTGACTTCCTAACTAGATCTTTTGACTGCATAGGATGATTGGATTCAACCCATCACTTTGACAACCTTTCCCAAGCAAATAAAAAAAAATCAATAACATGAAACCCAAAAAAATAAACAACATTCCAAAATCAATCTTTCTGAATATCATGCGATGTCACTTATCTTGAAAATTTTATCTATGAAAAACAAAATCCCAAATGAGATCTTGAATACATTCAAATTTTATAAAAATTGTGAAATTAAGAAAAAGAATCTTACAATTTATGTTCCATAATCTATGTTGTTTTTGTAAATCTCATTTGCATACACATAGAGTTCCATATCAAGACTATTTAAAGAAACAATTTCTTTGAGAATCGTATCAGGTAAAATACTCGTTTTGTTTTGTTTCATGACACGTTGAATCGCATGTCATTCCATATCCATTGGCATATGAGGTTTATTATTGATACTACACTAACTCATATCGTTTTCTTCATAAATGTCGATGCTACTATTGTATTCACCAACGATGGCTATTTGAACATTGGTGAACTCAGAGTTATCTCCATGTTTTGAAGTCGGGTTGTAAAGACATGACCCACTTGGAGGGCATTCGGTCTAGGTCGAGCCATGGTTTAAATGTAACATCTCAAAATTGCAGGTTAAATTTTTCATTTTTATAACATCCATTTTAATGATATTACATTTGGGGCAAACCATTTGATCATAAACAATTATTTAGAAGTCAGAGTTATAATGAAGACGATAAGAAATCTCGAATCATAAATCTGATGATGTGTATGTACAGTCCCGCTTTTTATATCAGATAAGTACCTACAAAATATTTAATCCACATCTATAAGCACAAAACTTAGTGAGTTCTGTTGAAAGGGGTGTTAATGAGTGTTTCCAAACTTAAACATTTTTTTTATTAATTATATGGTAAAAATTGTACTATTGTATATTTGTGGGGATGTATTGTGAATTGTTTGTGCAGGTGATTAGTATACATGCGGGTTGATGGGTCATACCCAATGTTAAGTGATACGATGTATATAATGTGTTAGCTGGATTCATTTGATGAATGCATCGGGATATTTTTCATCTGTATCCTCAGTTCTCTCTCATCTTCATTTTAGGGTTTATTCATATATCATCTTCATACTTGAGTTATAATATGAGTGTGAGTGATTTTGTAGTGAGTTTTGAGTTGTAATATGTTGATGTAAACTATCTGTTTAATAGTGAATGAAATGATGATGTTGGGAAGATTTTGTGTTGATTACGTTTCTTTAGAGGGTATTAGAGCTTAGGCTCCTTTGTTTTCCTTGTGACGCTCGTTGAGTTCTGTTCATGCCACGATCGTACTGGTAACTTTTGAATCTTATTCTTTTCTTCCCTGTTTTTGATTTGATTGTCACAGTTGTTTGATTAGTCTAAGGGTTTGGGTTCTTCTGAACTCAAATCTTTTACTTCATCAATTGTGTTCTTCTAGATGTTCGATTCGATTTAGGGTTTTATCTGTGAATCAAATCGAACATCTTTGTTGTTTTTTTAGATCCTGGTACTGTGGGGTTGTTTGTGATCTTGCAAGCTACTGCTGTGGTGGTTTCGTTGGTTGCGTTACAGTCTCATTGGTTGAAAACCTAATCGATTAGTCTCCTAGTCTAAAATAACTCACTAGGGGTCGGATTTCATCATCGATAAACCCTAGTTGAGAATAGACAAAGATAGTCAATTCTCATTCTTGTCTTGTCTCAAAAGCCCTGTGAGGATCTTCTTGTTACTTTGCCTCTTTGTTATATATTTGTTTTAAGAGCTTCTGGTGTCCTACGTACACTGGTTGTTTTCTTTTTTGTATATATATTCTGTATTTCCTCTATGTTGATTGTCTTGGGCCCCAACATACATGGTGACCATCTAGACATAAGATTAGTACATGAGCAAGTTTTCTTGATTATTTTTAGTTGATCTTGATTGTTTTTCATTTGCTTTTATGGCGGGTGGTTCTACTGATCCACCTGGTGGAAGTGGGAAGGATGATCAGATTAATTTTGATGATCCTCTCTACATTCACCCTTCTGATAATGATGTTACTTCTATTATTACAACCAATAACTGGTAATGAAAACTTTAGGCTACAGAGAAGTTCCATTTCTAGGGCCCTTAAGGCAAGAAATAAATTAGGAATTGTTGATGGTTCTTTTAAAAATAGTAGTGTTGATGAGTCAAAGAAAACTAAATGGGACAGGGCTAATGTTGTTGTTTGTTATTGGTTGTTATCTTCTATTTCTAACTCCATTTATCAGAGCCAAGCTTATTCTGAAGTAGCAGAGGATATTTGGGAAAATGTTTTTGAAACCTACAACAAGTCTAATGGATCTATTGTTTTTAATATTCACCAACAGATTAATTCTCTTAAACAAAACGGTATTTCTCTATCAGATTACTTCAATAAACTTGATTCCTTATGGAAAGAGTTTGATGGTCTTACTAGTTTAACTGAATATACATGTGATGCTTCTATTAAACTGAAGGATCACTCTAATCTCATGAAGATTATGTTGTTTTTGTTTGGATTTGATTCATACAGTCAAGTCAAAAGTCACATTTTATTAATGGATCCTTTACCTAATGTGAAAAATGCTTTTTATATTGTGTCAAGAGAAGAATCACTTCAAAGAAATGGGTCTTTTACTTCTCTCCAGACATTTCAGTCTGTGACTAAATCTCAGTCATCTGCTTTTAATAACAGGTTTAATAACAGACCCAATACTAATAAGAATAAGGGTCAAATTGTTCAATGTAAGAATTATGGTATTAAAGGTCACACCATAGAGAAGTGTTACAAGATAATTGGATATCCTAAGGATTTTAGGTCAAGAAATGAAACTAATAATTAGAATAATTTTGTTAAAAACTTTTCTGCAAACTCAAGTACCACTTCCTCTGGTAGTGCCAGTACTAATAGTTTTTCTGATTCTATTGGGGACTCTGAGTTTCATGAACTTACTAAGGATCAATATATCAAACTTTTACAACTTATTGGTGATAAGAAAGTGAATGAAGAAGCTTATGTTAATGCAAATATGGTAGGTACTTGTTTGTTTCAATCTTTTAATGCTTTTGCTAATTTCTAAGAATGGATAGTTGACTCAGGAGCTAATCAACATATGATTGCTTCTGAGTCACTACTTCATGACACTGTGGATGTGTCTAAGTTAGATCTGCTAGTTAGTCATCCTAATGGTACATCAGCCAAAATTGAAAAAAATTGGTAATATGAATTTATCTAATTCTTTAACACTATTTGATGTATTTTTTGTTCCTGATTTCACTGTTAATCTGTTATTTGTTCATAAGGTTTGCAAAGATAGTAATTGTGAGGTTGCTTTTAATGAGCATAATTGCAAAATTCAGGATTTACAGTCAAAGGTGATGGTGGGGAATGGTAGAGAATCTATAGGTCTCTATTACATAAATAGTGTACCTTCAGGAAATCTATCTAGTTCTTTTATTTCTTCTTCTGTTTATTGTGTGTCTAAACTAACTTGGCACAATAGACTTGGTTATCCTTTTGATCAAGCTTTGAATTCCTTAAAACACAAACTTAAAATTGGAAATGAAACTCTTCCACCTTGTGATATTTGTCATAAAGCTAAACAAACTAGAGAACCCTTTCCTGTTAGTCAACATACTAGTTCTAAACTTGGTGAGTTAATTCATTTAGATGTCTAGGGCCCTTGTAGAGTGACAATTGCAGAAGGATTTAGATATTTTTTTGACTATTATGGATGACTTTACTAGGGAAACTTGGGTTTATCCGTTAAAGTCTAAAGATGAAGTTTATGATTGTGTTATTATTTTCTTTAATATTTTTCTAAATCAGTTTTGTGTTAAAATCAAGGCTGTTAGATCTGATAATGGTACTGAATTTTTTAACAATAGAATGAGATAGTTAATTGAATCAAAACGAATTTTACATCAAACATCTTGTGTTCATACTCCACAACAGAATGGAGTTGTGGATAGGAAACACATACATATTTTAAATGTTGCTAGGTCTTTAATTTTTCAATCTGGTATACCAATTAAGTACTGGGGAGATGCCATTTTAACTTTAGTTTTCCTGATTAATAGAACACCTACTTCTGTCTTAAATGGTTCTTTTCCCAATGAACTTGTTTATAAGAGTGCACCTTTTTTTAATACACTTAGAGTGTTTGGATGTTTCTGTTTTACCACTAAGTTGAATAATTCTAATAATTTTTCTGAAAGAGCTGATACATGCATTTTTCTTGGTTATTCTTCTGATAAAAAGGGTTATAAAGTTCTTATTATTGATTCCAATTTTGTTTTTGTTTCCATGGATGTAAAATTTTATGAACCAATGTTTCCTTTCAAGCTTAAAACTTCATCTCTGACTGATAAATCAGTTGTCACTGTGAATTTAAATGACCTGTTTTCGTATGATGAGTCATTAGATTCTAGTTTTATTCTAGATAACACTAGGGTAGATAACTGAGAAGTGACCATAAGATGGATGGTGCTAATGCAGACCATGACCTGGATGAGACTTGTCCCCCTAATGTCAGCAACCAGACTGGTGAGGCATATGTGCCTCCTTCTGATGAGACGTTTCGAAGTTCTTCTACACTGACTGAGGAAAATGATTCAGTTAATTCTAATCCTTCTGATAGTTTGTCAACTAGGGTCACTAGATCTGGACGAAATGTCCACATGCCAGTTAGATTTAGTGATTATGTTGTAGAGGGTAACCATAAATATGGAATTGAAAGGACTGTCTATTCAACTCTTAATAATGAAACTTTTTGTTTTATTTCTAGTCTTAATAAAACTGTTGAACCAAAAACCTATAGTGAAGTAGCTTTAGATCCAAATTGGATCAAAGTTATGAATGAGGAAATGGAAGCCCTCTATAGAAACAATACTTGATAAATTACTAACCTTCCAAAAGGAAGAAATGCAATAGGATGTCATTGGATTTATAAAATAAAATATAAATCCAATGGTGATATAGAAAGATATAAAGCCAGACTTATGGCTAAAGGCTATAATCAAATGGAAGGTATAGATTATGAGGAGACTTTTTCTCCTATAGCCAAAATAGTAACAGTTCGTGTGGTTATTGTTGGATTAGTGTCTAAGTCCATAACTATTTTGGTATGTACTTGACCCGATGGTGCATGGTCCTTTTGGGTTGCCTTCACCAAAGCAACTTGATTGGAGAAATAAATAAAGAGAGAGAGAGGTTATTATGATTTATTAATATGTTATAAGAATAATATATTAAAGGAGAAATCATATTTGTTTAATTAATATTGGTCAATAATTAATTAAGAATTAATTTTGTGATCAAGTGTAATTAATTAAACTAGAGGGGCTGAATTGTAATTATGTGATAGTTACAAAATAAGGTAAGGATTATCTTATATATATGGTGAACGAATTAGAGGTGTAAATCCCTTAGAATTCGACTAGGATAAGGGTTTCTAGGACTTATCTTATGGTTGCTTGGTGGACAAGCAACTAGATAAGGATAAGGACTAAAACCTTAATCTTTACACCTATATAAACCCCCTAAGGCCTTGGAATTTGTGTACTTCTTCCCAAGAGGATCTAAGGACGAATTCCTACCCTTCTCCTCTCTCTTTATACCTTCTCCATTTGCTTATGGTGTTTGTAAACCATTAGAGGAGTGACACTTGTGACTCTAAGCCTTCCAAAGTCAATACAAGGAGATTTGGGATTGTTATTGCTACATAACAATCAAGGTAATATTATAAACCTATTCTTATGTTAATATGATTACTTATATGCTACTATTAGGGTTTCTTTATGTGTTCATAATGTTGTGTATCTAATAGTGAAAACATAGATCCAATTCTAGGGTTGCATGCACACATAGGATTGTTTGTATAAAAACCAACAGTGGTATCAGAGACAGGTTAACTTGTTTTCAATTAGTATTATACAAATGTATGAACTTGAAAAATTAGGGTTTATGGCCAATAAACCCTAGGAAGCTTGGATTTTCGAAATTAGGGTTCTTGAACCCTGATTTTCGAAATTGGTTAGGGTTTCCTAAACCCTTTCCTTAGCCACCAAGTTTTCGAATTCTAGGGTTATCCAACCCTTGATTTTCGAGATTAGCCTCCTCCCCAAGATAAGATCCTAATTTTTAGGGATTTGGATTATCCCATATTTTGTAATTATCCTTTAATGGTTATATATGGTAATTAAAGATTATGAATTATCCTATCCCATGATTTTCGAAATCTATAGAGATATTTAAGGGATTAGGATATCTTAATTGTTTAATTGGTAATTATCCTTTATGATTTAGATAATCCCTTATGATTTAATAATTTAAATTAATAGTTTAAGATAATTATTAAATCAAGAGTTTTAATATTTGAAATTTTAATTTAAATGGTATTAAATTTCGAAAATTTTAAAGTGAGATTGAAACCTAAGTGTTTTGAAAAGTTTCAAAACTTGCCCTCAAGTTTTGGAATTTAAATTTAGATTAAAAGTTTAATTTTAAAATGTTAAATTCTAAAACCCTAGTTTTGAAAAGTTCAAATTTCACCATTATGGTTTTATTAAAATTGATTAAATGTATAATTAAGAGAGAGTTAATAAATCCATAATGTTATGGTTTACATTTAATTAAATTAAAAGTGTAATTTGTAAAATTAAACCACCTAGTATTTTAAAAGCATAAAATACACCCTTATACTATGTATAACATTAAAAGTCTAACATTATATATATGTATAACTAAAAGTCAGTCTTACCGTTAGTAGGCCTCATTCACGAAGCTGGTCTATAAGGGGTGTTTAAGGAAATTGCCTATAAAATGGCGATTGAATGGGTATCCACTCTTACCCACCGCACTCTTGACTAGTGGAGGGTCGTTAGCCGAACGGGTAGGATAGGACGAAACCTTCCATTATAAGTATAATGAAGTATAAAAGTAACTAAATGTTCTTCAAATTCCCAATCTTAGTTACTTAGGCAAACTGAATTGATGCAATTCCATAAAATTACACTTTGTGCCCTTGCGAAGATGTTAGTGGAGCGTGTATGGTTTACCGGCACACTAAATGGTTCTAAGCAAAGGTAGCAAAGGGTGACTCAATGTTTTTCATAGTTCGATGGAGCGTGTGTGGTTTACCAGCACATCGAATAGGTGAGTGTAACATGTGAGGGCACCATGTAGTTTGCATGGTTATTCACACCCGCTTTGTGATCCTTGGCATCCCAGTCACAAACTAGAGGGGCATATCGAGATTTAAACATGCCATTGAAACGTTCAATGAATCTCAAAGGATCTAGGAGTTTTCATAGATTTAAAACTTAAATTTATTTTTCGTTTTTCATGGTGGAAATTAGTGAATCGTCATTCACTTACCTTCAAATATTCTGCAACTAGATTACGACATCCCTTTTCTAGGTTGTAGCGTATTGTGTTGGGTCCTAGCCTTGGAATTTCATTTGGGTGATTTACCAAGGACTCAATCAATCAACTAACTTGAATTTCGTTTTCTCCCGTTTTATAGATGTCAAAGTTCGACAACTATGGTCTTCCCGAATCCCGTGGAACAAGTATTCCACATGAAGATGATATTCCACGATTCGATCGAGGAACAAGAAATCATGCTTCACTTCCTCCTCCTCCTCCAATTATTCTCCCTAACCTACAAGATTGTAAAATTGAAAGGTTCAATATCACTCAAGCCCTTTTGGCAAGTAAACATAAAGAAGGAAAGTCGGTGTGTGCACACGTCCTAGGGATGAAGTCGCACATTGATAGACTAAGAATGATGGGATCTGTTGTTAGTGAAGTGATGGCTGTTGATTGGGTTCTTCAGTCACTTCCCAACTCGTATAGTGAGTTCGTATGAGAGTACTATATGATGAACCACGACGTGACACTTATAGATCTCACCTACATGCTTATTGCTGCTGAATCAGCAATGGTTTGGCGCAATAGAAAAGCAAAGTTGATTGGTGAATCTGCCTTCAAGACCTCTATGGATATAGACAATGGCAATGAAAGACATGCAATGATCGAAAAGTTTGACCATAAGAGAAAGGCGATGTTTGAAGTAGTTCCATGTGTTGTTCCAAAAGAGTCAATTTGCTTTTATTGCCAAGAGAAGGGGCATTGGAGACGAAGTTGCCCTAATTACCTAAGAGATCTAAGAGATGGGAGAGTCAAAACGTATGGCTCCACTTTAGGTAAAATCCACTATATAACTCTGTTAAGTTCCTATTCATTGATTCTTAATACATGATGTAATAAGATTGCATTTGAGTGTTTAGCAGGATCGGTGAAAAGAAAGGAAGCTTGTTGAGAAAGCAAGATGAATCTAATCACCAAGAGATGGATCTCGATCGCATGGACTTGAAGATTAGATTTTGAGCTTAGATAGTTATGATAGAGTTGTTAGAAATTTTCATTTTTTACATAGTTTTCAATGGATTTTGCATTGTAAGGACAAATGTTTTTCCGCTGCGTTTATAAATAAAATAAATTTTTGTTTGACTTATTTATTTATTTATTTGTTTATTTCCTTGCAATGAAATCATTATGAAAATTGATGTTAGCATATTTCTACAACGAATGGATATGATTCTTAGTTATGTTATTTATGGAAATGTCGAGAATTTACCAAATAGGGGGAGTTTCTCATCGCCCAAAGTTTCAATTGGACAGAAATTTGGAATCACGCAACTTGGTTGCATGATGAATGAGAAATTTCATATTTGGAAATTAGACTAATTCGTTGACAAAGTGTCAAGTGAAGAACTAGGAAATCAAGCACACAAAGTGGCGTGTTGATTAAGTGCACCATAAGAGTAACAAAGACTTTCGTCATGATTTACTAAAGGTTTAGTAAATATGATTATACTTATAGGATTAAGTGTAATTTTGAATTGATTGAAAAGGTTTAAATCAGTAGCAAAACGAATAAGAAGAATCAAGTAGGCAAAAAGATAAAAGTTTCTCCATTCTAGGAAGAAGGGAGAGTAGCTTTTATACTTTATGATAGGTCTTAATGATTAAGAACCATATCTCAATTGATCCTCTAAGTGAGTCTTAGTACAATTGTATGTTTAAGAAGAGGAATCAAGGATTGAAGAAATGGTTAAATCAAGAATTCTATCATACTTCGTTCCAATAACAAGTCTTAAAGTTAAGATTGTGACAATAAGTGAAAGGTTTTAAAGGTTTATAACATTCATCAAATGTGGAAAGTTGTGATGTCTTGGATAAGACAAAGACCAACTACGACCAATTTATGAAGTGTTTTGATAAAAACTACACTAACTCTTGAATATTTGTTTGTCAAGAAATGTTTATTGACAAAAGAAGCTTATATGTCAAGGAGTCAGTGGGAGTCTTAATGGTCTTGAAAAGTTTCAAGAACAAATCTAATAAACCTTATCAATCATCACTAGCACACGAGTTGAGGTTCACGACCTATCGTGTTGACGTTATTTTGTTTCTATGCCATTCAAATTGAGTTAATTATGCATGTGAGTTCTATGAGTTCTCATTTGAACACATAAAAGGCAAAGCACCTTAATCAATGAAAAGTACATTGATAGGAAAATATGAGATGCTTAACTACTTGGAAGATGTGGTGGGCAGTTGTGCTACCATGAGGCAAGAAATCAAGATTAAGAAAGTTCGGTCCATATGAGTCTGAATTTGTCGTAAACTTTGGTTTTAACAAATTCACATGGATAGGAACACATACACCGTTTAAAATCTAAGTGTCATAAGATTTCCTCCTTCATGAAAATGGTTGTGAGGAAATGCTTTCACTAAGAAAGATTTTAAGAAGATAGTGATTGTAAAATTGCATTCTCAAATTTGATTATGGTTACGGTATCCCTTTCCATGATTCGAATTGTGAGGTTTGGCAATTAGTCTTAATCGTTAAGACACATATATAAACTATCTAAGGCAAAGGTGTATAAGTTCAAGAAGCCTTGATAAAAGATTATCAAAGCACTAAGTATTAGAAACATGGACTTAAGAAATTCAATAGGTATTGTCTTTCTGAAAGTTATGATGTTTATGAATACATGTCGAAGCTAGTGGGAGCATAAGTGTTATGTTTTATAGTAATCATCATGATAGTGGGAGCATAAAAGTTATGATTGTATTATTATTATGGAAAGTATTGCAAGTTGGCAATATTAATTATAGAAAAACAAGAGTTATACATTGCAAAGTCGTAAGGGTTGTAAAGTTGTTTTGCTATAATTAAGGGAGAGAATATTATGCTTCATTTCAAATCTAAAGGATTAGGTTGAAAAATGTTAATAAATTTAGTCAAAGGTACATAGTGTGTTCTTAAAATTTCGATTATGATCACGGCATTCCTCTTCATAATTCGAATTTTGAGAACATAGCAAATAAAACATTATGCGTCGTGTCTCATACGCTTCGGGTATAGGATCGATTGCAAATGCTTTAATATTTGACCATTCTAAAATTTTCCAAATGTCTAGCGCATTTAGAGGAAAAAGGGACTAGAATTGGTTTTGACTAAAATAAACTAGCAAAGGACAATCCAAAGTTCGATGAGGATTGGTTGCTTGTGAGTAGTTGGAAGAATGGTATTAATGGACCATATTGACATTATGATGAATAGAAAAGATTCTATTAAGAATAAGTTGTCATATGGAACATATGGAAGCGTGTCTATATTGGGAAGTAAATATTGAAAATCTATGACTAGATTAGAAACTTTTATGCAAAGGGATGTTCAAAGGAATGTACTTTGAGTGAGAGACATCATATATAAGGAATTGTCTTGTAACAATCTCCGTTAGAGAACTTTGTAATATCATTGGCAATAGTCTTTGTGACTTTGGTGCAATGACATTACGAAAGGATCGTTGCATAGAATGTTAGAATCTAGCATATTCTGTAAGTAGCAAGAATTTGATATTCTTACACTTATGAAAAAGGATTTGGAGTTGTGAAATGAGAATGATTGGAAATGTACTCAATTTGTCTATTTCACAAAAGTAAGAACCATAGGTAAACATTGTGTGCATGCTAGGAGCATGGGACAAGTGTAATAATTCAAGTAAGAAGTTGATTACCCGAAACGACAAATAATGAGTAATCAGTATGGTGATAAATAAAAGGAGTTTTATTTATACTCAAAAGTTTGAGGCCATATGAGATTAGTATTATTCTTGTGTTTCACTTTGCATGTTTTGACTTCCAGAATAATTGAGTTTATTAAGAATAATCGAATTATTCGAATGGGCCACAGTCGTTCATATGTTGGAAGTAGATATGAATGAAGACTGTCATGAATTGGTGTGTGGATTGTCTAGAAAAGTATTAGACATAAGCAAATGTTTGCTGCAACGTTCATGAGTGCTTACGAATATGATTTGAGCATTGGATTAAACCCACGCTCACTTGGATCGCTCCATGAATTGTATCACGAGTGATTTGTGAGACGATAACATCTTATATTCTTGAAACCGAGATGTGTGAGTTGTATCTTGCGAATCGGTTGCACGTTGATCATATGTAAACGCACTAGTAACTTGGTGTTATAAAACATATTGTTGTGTGTAATTCGGTGAGTGAGTGCAAGCGAGCATTGTATCAAAGTTTATCCGTTCCTTTTATCCAAAGTAGGATAAAAGCGATATCTTTGGGCCCCTCGATGGTTTAGTGATGACATACATAAATGCTCGGCCGGGCTAGGGCTAATTTGATTTGTTCAATTAGTCTGTCGTCATAAATCAGAAATCGAGAAGTAGTACAAAGAGAATGATTAAAAATCATATCTCATATGATATCTAGAATGGAGGAATATATGATCCCTTATCTAAGGACACGCGTATCTGATATGATCAGAGTTGACAGCGGCTTTGGAAAGCTACGATTGCAGATCAAGATCTGAAGTCATATGCTGAATAGTTATTAGAATTATCCAAGTGGGAGACTGTTGGATTAGTGTCTAAGTCCATAACTATTTTGGTATGTACTTGACCCGATGGTGTATGGTCCTTTTGGGTTGCCTTCACCAAAGCAACTTCATTGGAGAAATAAATAAAGAGAGAGAGAGGTTATTATGATTTATTAATATGTTATAAGAATAATATATTAAAGGAGAAATCATATTTGTTTAATTAATATTGGTCAATAATTAATTAAGAATTAATTTTGTGATCAAGTGTAATTAATTAAACTAGAGGGGCTGAATTGTAATTATGTGATAGTTACAAAATAAGGTAAGGATTATCTTATATATATGGTGAACGAATTAGAGGTGTAAATCCCTTAGAATTCGACTAGGATAAGGGTTTCTAGGACTTATCTTATGGTTGCTTGGTGGACAAGCAACTAGATAAGGATAAGGACTAAAACCTTAATCTTTACACCTATATAAACCCCCTAAGGCCTTGGAATTCGTGTACTTCTTCCCAAGAGGATCTAAGGACGAATTCCTACCCTTCTCCTCTCTCTTTATACCTTCTCCACTTGCTTATGGTGTTTGTAAACCATTAGAGGAGTGACACTTGTGACTCTAAGCCTTCCAAAGTCAATACAAGGAGATTTGGGATTGTTATTGCTACATAACAATCAAGGTAATATTATAAACCTATTCTTATGTTAATATGATTACTTATATGCTACTATTAGGGTTTCTTTATGTGTTCATAATGTTGTGTATCTAATAGTGAAAACATAGATCCAATTCTAGGGTTGCATGCACACATAGGATTGTTTGTATAAAAACCAACAGTTATTTCATTAGTTGTTTATAATTCTTGGCCCCTATATCAACTGGATATTAACAATGCTATTTTATATGAAAGTTTGTCTAAATATGTATATATGTGTCCACCTGGAGCTGTGCTCTTCTCTTTCCAGTTTTTGTTTTAAACAAAGTATAAATGATTATTCCTTATTTGTTATAGAATTTCAAAATACTTTTGTTGTGCTTCTTGTCTATGTGGATGATTTTATTTTAACTGGTAAGAATAAGGCTAAATTTAATAATGATAAAAAATTTCTTAAGTCTCAGTTGCTAATCAAAGGCTTAGGTTATTTGAAATATATCTTGGGTATTTAAGTGTTAAAAACTGAGAGTGGCAGTTGTCTTAAGCAAAGGAAGTATTGCATGGAATTGCTTCATGAATTTGGAATGCTTGCATGTAAACCACTTAAAGCTCCACTTGGACCTAATTTGGTCATTAAAAGATAATATGATTTGGAAAGGTCTGATTATTTAGTTAATATAACTGGATATCAAAAACTTATTGGTAAATTGATTTATCTAACTGTCACACGACCTGATATATATTATGTTGTTCAGTTGTTAAGTCAATATATGCATAAGCCATATAAATCACATGTTAATATTACTTTCAGATTATTGAGATATTTGAAAAATAGTCCAGGTATGGGTATACATTTGACTATGTCTAGTTGTTTAGATTTTCTTGTGCTTGTTGATGCGGACTGGGCTAAATGTTTGTTTAGTCGAAGGTCTGTAACTGGATATCTTGTTTACTTAGGAGGATCACTTGTTTCTTAGAAGAGGAAGAAATAGAGTACTGTTTCTCGCTCCTCCACTGAATTTGAATACATGGTGTTACGTAACATAACTTGTGAATTTATATGGATTTTAAAATTACTTCATGATTTGGGTATAAAACCTAATTTGCCTATGGATATTTTTTGTGATAACGAATCTGCAAGCAAATTGGCTTTAAATCCTGTATTTCATGAAAAAACAAAGCATTTTGAAATTGACCTTCATTTTGTCGGGGAAAAAATTGAGAATGGAGTTTTAAAAGTAAATAAAATTGTGTCTTCAAATCAAAATCCAGATACACTAACTAAATCTCTTGGAAGTGTTCAACATTAGTATATTTTGAATCATCTTAATATGATTGATGTTTTTAAAAAAAATTGATTAATTGTGTGTTCTCTCAAATTAATGTTTAGTTTGAGGGGGCATGTTGAAAAGAGTGTTAATAAGTGTTTCCAAACTTAAACATTAATTTATTAATTATAGGGTAAAATTTGTACTATTGTATATTTGTGGGGATGTATTGTGAATTGTTTATGCAGGTGACGGGTATACACACGGCTTGATGGGTCATACCCGATGTTAAGTGATCTGATGTATAAAATATGTTAACTGGATTCATTTGATGAATAAGTCAAGATATTTTTCATCTGTATCCTTAGTTCTCTCTCATCTTCAGCTTAGGGTTTGTTCATATATCATCTTCATACTTGAGTTGTAATATACGTGTAAGTGCTTATGTAGTGAGTTTTGAGTTGTAATCTATTTCATAGTGAATGAAATGATGATGTTGGGAAGATTTTGTGTTGATTACATTTCTTTAGAAGTTCTTCAAATGTCACATACATCACATCATAATAATCAGATCTGGGTTATCAGCAACCCTAGGGACTATTAGGGGTCCTAGTGGGCTGACAACACGTCATGTGGATTAACAACAACATCTTATATGTTATCATTAACCCTAGGAACTATCAACAGTCCCATTGACTCACAACAGTCCAGGAGTTATCAACAACTCAGTTCACATATAACAAAAAATCAACAAATAAGACCCAATTGATCAACATGCATACACTACCACACACCCAAGTATATTGAGAAAACCCACTTCACTAGTAGCAACTAAACACCATAACTCTTCCCCAGCAATGATTGATCCTACAAGGCACCTAATATCAATAATGATTAGCCTCTCAGTCTACACTCCAAAACCCTTAATTTGACTAAAATTCAACCCATGCCAAAAGTCAAACGGTCAAAGTCAAAGTCGACAGCCACAATACTAAAGACTGATTCTCACGTTGTAACCAACCCACGGTCAAATCGTGGCCAACAAGTTTAGTCCCGATCCAAAACTCTAGATTCGACAACTTAACTGCGAACAAAACCATTGCCATGTCATGAGGACCATGCCCTCACGTCATGACTAATTCAGTCCAAAATAATTGAGATAAATCTCATTATCACGGTGTAACCACCATATGGTCACATCATGACTACAAAAAATTAGGAAACTTAATGCATTCAACCCTCATGCCCGTCCTAGAGGGTGAGCGATAGGGGAGACTGTCTAGGGCCCATGTTTTAAGGGGGTCTAAATTTTTTATATACTTTATTATATATAAATGTTAGTACAATAAAATTTCATTCAGTTATTGAGTTAATATAAATAATTGATGAAATTTTTGAGAATTTAGGGTCCTTTCTCTCTCTCTCTCTCTTTGTCTCTCTCTCTCTCTCTCGTCCGGGACCTAAAATATGTTTGGAACAACCCTGTCAACCCTTAATCCTTAAAGCCATCCATTCCAACTTTCCAAAAGGACTTCCTAATACAAAAAAAATCCTAAAAATCGATACTTTAGTTATGCATGTCCAATGCATCTTGATCTCATAAAATGTCAAAATAAAGAAGAAATTGAACCACACTCAAATGAATGACATCAAAACTCAGCCAAACCTCAAATCCATTAAACATAACATTCAAGGGACCATAAGGACCCATTGCCAACTTTATGCAATTCTCCCATCCAAACTTCCACAATATGAAGAAAAAGGAACAATAAACCTAGATTTGGAAGCTAACATCATAAAGTTTGGTTCTTGAATACTTACAATGCTCCAGAAATGGCTCAAACTCAAAATTCAAGCTTGCCAAGAGGTTCTCTACACCATAAGGGTCTTCTTATTCCTTTCAAGAGCACCAAAACTCCAAGAATAAGCTCACAAATGAAGAGAGGATATTAGGGTTTTATCAAAGCTCTAGAGGGTGATTGAGTGTAATGCCCGGAATCTAGAATGATAATTAAGGAAAGAAAATCTTCAATTAAGAGGCCAACTCGTCAAGTTGAAGGGTGAGAACTCAACATTTTGGAATAATTGGGCACGCGGGAATTTCAAAACAAAATCGATGAGTTAGGGAGGACTAACTCGACGAGTTAGACATGGTTTGGGAAACCCTAAATTTGGGATTTTACATCCTATTTAAACACATTAAGCTTTAGGGTTTGGCCTCATTTACAGCCTCCATTGTCCTAACCCCAAACCTAGAAACCCTAAGCCCATTTTGGTGATTGTGAGCTAATCTTTTGCATTCTTGGTGAGTTTGAAGAATAATGAGCTTGAAGGAGGAGCAAGAACGTGTAGGAGGATTGTAGATCCAGAAGTTGGGCTTCGTTTCTGATTCATTTGAGGTATAAAGCTTAAACCTTGTCCATGGCATGCTTAGATCTAGTCTTAAGATGCTTTATATCATGTTTTGGTCTAAGTATAATGGCTGTTGAGATTAGGACGTCTTATTTGGGCAAAAAATTTCAGATCTAGGGTCTTGAAGGGATTTCATGGCATAAAGGTGCTAACTTCATGCAACCTCTAAGCTCTTGTTTTGGCCTTTCAAGACCCAAATGGCCATGCATATAGACAAAGTTTAGGACTTTACATGATATTTTGGTTCTTATGGTCCAGATCTATGACCTCATGGTCTACCTTGTAGTTTTTGTGGTTTTGGATTAATACTTTGTCCCTTTTTGGGTTAGGGTTTGAGCTTATTCTCTTTAGGAAGGGATTAATGGGTAAAGTTGGAAACTTTACCCTTCTAAAAGGCATTTCCAATCTAAATCTAGAGTATTGGGTCCAGATCTGAAGAATAATGGCTTAATGCATTAAGAAGGGGTTATCAGACTAATGAACTCAACGAGTTCATCAGAGGAACTCGATGAGTTGATTCGAAGTGTCCTAATTCTGTTGAAATGGATGAACTTGACGAGTTGATGCGAGATATCATGATTTTGTGGTTTACGGAAACTCGACGAGTTGAAGGAATAACTCAATGAGTTGAGTCAACTTAGAGCGTTGACTTTGACTTTGACTTGGATGTTGACTTTGACCTTGAAGTAACTTTGACCAGGGTTGACCCCTGGAGGATTATAAAGTATGGAATGGGTTCAAAAGGGTTGTTGCGTGTAGGGGTTGAGACAAATTTGGAAAATTAGGCCATTGATGGGCTTTTATGGATTTTATGGTTTTAGGCTTAGGCCTCGATTGTGAGTCTTATTAGACCAGGGGTGAAACGATCATTTCACCCTAAGTAAGGATTATGGATTACGATATGAAACCTAATTGTTAATTAGGCAATATTTGGCATGGATTGCTCGGGGAGTCAGCAGGACTACCGCTAGGGATTTCTTGCAGTGAGCTTCAGCGTTTGAGGTGAGTTTCCTCCTGTTTGAACAGGTCGTAGGCACCAATGTCGGCCCGTATTTATGGTTATATGTTTTCCAGACTAAGGTCCGATGTCGGGAGGTGCCCGATGAATGTTTATATGTTTTCCGGACTAAGGTACGATGTTGGGTTGTGCCCGATGAATGTTTATATGTGTTTTCGGACTACGGTTCGATGTCGGGTGGTACCCGATGAATATGTGCATGTTTGATTATACTTTTTGTCTATGTGATACTTGTATGTACCTGTTTAGGGAGGTGAGTGTGGATGGGGTTCTGTATCTCATCACTAGCTGAGTGTGGATGGGGTTCCATATCTCATCCTTAGTAGAGTAGGGGCGGGGCCCATGATAGACGAGGCCTTAGGACTGGAACATATAATACTTTGTATGGTTTCTTTTATGTGTAGCATGATTATATGGTATTTATTGTATGTATATAGTGGGAGAGGCCCAGTGACAGGTGGGGCCTAGGAAAACAGATATGTATACCGTGCGGGGCTCAATGCCAGGAAAGGCTCGATGTCGGGCAGGGCTCAAGATCGAGCGGGGGCCCAGTATGTGATTATGTGTATGGTATTTGGTTGGTTGGGGAACTCACTAAGCTTCATGTTTACGATTTTCATTTTTGGTTTCAGGTATTTCAACTTCGAAAGGGAAGGAGCCGGCATGATCACAGCGCATCACATTATGATTTTCATCACATGAGATCCTTAGGAGTTGTACTATGATGTTGTTTTCTTATGACATGTTTTGGTTATTAAGATATTGGTTTTGATTATGATATGGGATGACATAATTGATGTTTTCAGACTACTAGTTTTTATAATTATGTAATTAAAAATAAAAATTTTGGTCATGAATTTTGGGATGTTACATGGAGGCTGGAAATGAAAACCATAAATCCAAGACTAGGGGCTTAAATACGAAGGAATCCCTAAAAGATCATGGTCTTGTGCTGTAGTCCTTGTCACGTCGTGACTATACACATTGCACGTTGTGACTAGCCTCTATATATATGTTCTCATTCTTGACTTGTCACGTCGTGATCTCCCTATGGTTATGTCATGACTCATGGTTTTTTCCTAAAAACCATGTTATTGACTCCTTAATGCCCTACACTGATCCATTCTGGAAAAATGGGTGTGACATCAAACATTGGTTCATTAAGCCAAAGGGTAGTTTCGACTTTTTTGTTGGATTTTTCGTGTTTGGTTGTAGAAAAGACTGAAAGATCAATTTTTTTCTTCATCTTGAAATCTTATTTTTCTAAAAACATCTTTCTTGAAAAAAAGTGGATGTGGTCATATCATTAAAGTATTTAGTTCTGTTAAAAAAATACACCAATTCATGCAATAGGACATAAAATTAAATCAACATTCCTCCCTTCAGATCCTTACATCATTATGAACTTGTGATTAAAGGATGAAAATTGTTAAACAAAACTGAAACCACAAGATAACTTAAAATCAAAGAAAAAACATAAAATATTTCTTGATCTATTATATGTGTAACAAACACAACCTTAAAAACACATATATCCAGTTCCACTATGTTCACATCATGGCGATTGGTAGTCCTGTTTATAGAGATTAATATTTGTTTAGCTGTTCTTGGTGAAGTTGCATTGGACTTGCAGTCAATCCTAACCTCTACCCATGCAATCAGTTATATCAATGAAATTATATCAATCAGTGTATGCTAAATGAAACTAAAATATAAAGATTATTATTAATGAAGAAGAAGGTTGGACATATACCTAATAAAAAGTAGCTATGATTATTAAAAGAGTTGTTGGAACAAGCATCACAGTAGACCATGACCATCACATTAGGCTCCACCTCTAAAGTCCAAGTGTTAAGGAGTCCTTACATACAGTAACTAGGTTCATCTTCCTAGCTATCCAAGAGTTTGAAGGACTCACTGAACATAAAAAATTAAATCAAATCATAAATTTTCCTCCATGGATGTAATCATGTAATAAATGATTCGTATATATTTCAAACTGCACAACAATATTGAAATATGAACTAGATCATAGTTGAAAATATACACAAATTTTCTATCAGGTTTGAGAATGTGAACTTAACATGAATGATAAAGGATTTTTAGGGATAGATTGAAGGAAGATGTAAATAAACATGGAGATAGATATTTGTTTATATCAATCCTTGATTGAATTTTATAAAAGGATAATGAATTGATGATTCAGAAAAATTAACAATTTTTCTTAACTAAAACTTAAATAGAGAAAGCAGTGGACCACCTTAAACTAGATACTGCAGACATAGAGATAGAAATGACGTTGTGAGCTAAACTGTACACACCATGATTAATCAAATTCACTTCTCCATTATAACATCCCAATTTTCAGAAAATTTTTAAAAATTTGATTTCATAAACATCATCCATAGGAAGTACAAAAATCCCAATAAATATCCATATTATTTTTTAATTCAGAGTACAAAAAGCTAAATGTGAAAACACTGGAAAATGCTCACCATGTCATCAAGACGGGCCCTTTCCCTTATCAATAAAAGTACCTTAAACATTTAATAAAAATGTAAGCACAAGCTTAGTGAGTTTCCCAATCACACAAATCATATAATCACATAATGTCATGCTCATAAATATACATATAAGTTTTCTATTGACTCCCTCCATGGTCTTCAATGGAATGCCATGGGCTACCCCAATGGTCTTATATCCTCATGCCTAGGGCTCCTCCCATGGTCTTCACATAAATCCATACATAAATAAAATAGAAAACCATTACACATTCCAATACTAATCATCTTATATCAATTAATGAGCCAGCCTTGGTGCCTTCAACCCATGAGTGTGGTGAGAAGACTTGGCTCAATACTGCACAAAAGCTAACTAGGTCAGGACTCCAATATCCGCTCTACACAACCCTATAATAGAAACAATTTCTAAAATACAACTCAAAATTCCCCAAAACCCCTTAAAGGTCAAACTTGGTCAGATACCAAGGTCAAAGGTCAAAGTCAACGTGTCCTAAGTTGACCCAACGCGCCGAGTTGTCCCTCAACTCGTCGATTTTCTCTATCACTCGCACAGATTGGGAAAAATCCCATCAACTCGTCGAGCTCATTAATGAACTCGTTGAGTTGGTCATAAATCCAACCTCTTAATGCATTAAGCTGACACCATCGAATCTAGGGACTCCAAATCTCAGATCTCATCCAAAATGATGTCTAGAAGGGTAAATTTTCCAACTTTACCCTTAAGAACCATCCAAAAAGAAGCAAACCCAAATCCTAGGCTCTTTAGAGTGATTCTTAGTCCATTAAGCCCTTGAACTCTCCTAATATAGTCCTAAAACACAGATCTAGAGTCCAAAGGTCGCATAATCACGTAAAGTTTCCAACTTACATCCATGCAAACTAGATATACACTCTAGAGATTAATAAGGAATTAATGAGGAACTTATTTCGTGAATGGGGCTTGGAACTAATAAAGTTTGCAACTTTCAACCATGAAAAGTCATGAAGGGGTTAGATCTAACATAATAACACCTAGAACCTTCAACATCTTGGCTAATCCAACCAAAATGCCAAAATCATGATAAAACATCCATTAAATAGATCTAGATGATAACAAAGCAAGATGTCGAATTTATACCTCAAGAAGACTGCTATTGGTGAAGAGTTTCTGGATAATTGAAAATCATATATAATTTAAAATTGAAGACTCTTCATCAATAGAAGACTGCTAGTAAGGATGTATGCTTTGGAAAATTGAACATCATATATAATTTGAGAAAACATAGATCCAAAACATCTAGCCTTGAATGTGTACCATAGGAGTGTTATAGTGCTCAAAACCTAATAGTGGTATCGGAGCCTAGGGTTGTTTTCTGTTATACTTGATGCTTGGTAATTTTCAAAGTTGAAAAAATCGATTTTTTGGCCTCTGACTGATGAACTCACTGAGTCCACTGGGTGACTCGACGAGTCCACTCAGTAACAGGGCAACTCAACGATTCAGTTCATGTACTCGACAAGTTCATGGTTCTGGTTGCAGAATTTCGCGTTTTCTTGGCCTAGATTGGATTGGAATCACTACTACAAACTGTTTTACATCATAAAATCTATTTTTTTTATATGGTAGTGATTATGCTCATCCAATCACAAGATAATTGTCAAAGTTTTAAGATAATTGTCAAAGTTTTAAGATAATTGTTGATTTATATGATAAACAAAGTTGCTTGCAAATTGTTGACTTGATATTATATTGTTTATGAGTTTAGTTAGATCAATCTTGAAATATATGATAGTTTTAGTTGTTGAAAATTGATCTAAATGAATTTTAATTACCTCCATAACTTGTCCTCAGGTTATGGAAAATGAAAAGTCTCATCTTTAAAAATGCATTAAACTCATAAGTTATGGAAACCAAGAGTTTTGACAAGTTTCAAAACTTGCCCTCAAGTTTTGAAATTTCTAAAGTCTCACTAATGAAACTTTAATTCCAAACCCCAAAGTTTCAAAGGTTAAAATTCAACCCTTATACTTTATAATATCATAAGTTTAATAATATATATATATATATATATATATATATATATATAAGACAAGTCAATCTTACCGTTATTAGGTCTCATTCACGAAGTCGGTCTATAAAAGGGGGGGGGGGTATAAGGTTATTGCCTATTAAATAGTGGTTTAATGGGTGTCCACTCTCACCCACTGCTTCCTTGACTGGTGGAGGGTCATTAGCCCAACAGTTAGGATAGGATATTAATTCTCATTAAAAATATAATGATAATAGTAAAGTAACTAAACTTTATTAAATTCCCAATCTTAGTTACTTTAGGAAAAATGTGAATGGTGCTACTCAATGAAATTAGACTTTGCACCTTGTTAAGTCGTTAGTGGAGCGTGTGTGGTTAACCGACACACTAATCAAGGACTGACAAAGTGCGGAAAAGGGTAGCTTTATGTTAATCATAGATCAATGGAGCGTGTGTGGTTAACCAACACATTGATTAGGTGATTTGTAACATCGGGTGTACTAAGCTAATTTGCATTGTTATTCACACCTTGTTTGTGATCCTTGGCATCCCAGTCATAAACTTGAAGAGTACAATCGAGATTTAAACATGCCATTGAAAGGTTCAATGAATCTCTAAGGATCTAGGAATTTCAATCCAATTAAAAATTAATAATCTATTTCATTTTTCATGGTGGAAATTAGTAAATCTTCGTTTACCTACCTTCAAATATTTTACAATTGGATTACAGCATCCCTCTTCGCAATTGTAGAATATTGTGTTGGGTCCTAGCCTTAATATTTCATTTGGGTGTTATATTAAGGATGCTCATCTAATCTAAACTTTATTCTTCTTCTTTTTCAGATGTCTATCCCAGACAATGCTTCAAACCCAATCCCTTCAGGGTGTTTCTCCCTCATGAACCTATGTGGGAGGGTCATTTTTTATGGTTCGAACTTCAATGATTGGATTCGAGACATCCGAATGGCTATTCGCTACGAGGATAAAGAATATGTCCTAGATAAAGAACTTAAGGAGATTGATGTAACCACTGCTACCCCTGAATAGATCGTTGAATACACTACTCATGAGAGGGATACGATAAAGGTGTCGTGTCTAATGATTACTACCATGACTGTTGAGCTACAAAAGTCCTATGAGGACTAATATCCTTTTGAAATTATCAAGATTTGATGTAAATATACCATCAAAGTGCTCGACAGGAAAGGTATGAGATCATTGCCTCCATGATCACAACCAAAATGAAAGGATGGAGAGAGTCCATCACAGCCCACTTGCAGAAGATGCAAAGATATGTGGACTGCTTGCTAAAATTGAATGTCAATTTTGATGAAGAGTTGGCTATAGACATAATTCTACACTCTTTACCTTCTTGTTATGATCAGTTTCGTATGACCTATCATATGAATAAAGAGGAAGTTACTCTTAGCAAGCTTCAAGGCCATCTAAGAAATGCATAAAGCAACTTGAAAGGCAAGTCAGTTGTATGTTCTCCTACTACTACTTCTACCCTTGTTCTAGCAATTGGACATGGGAAGGGAAAGAAGAGGAAGGTTCCCTCCAAGAGCCGCAAGGGAAAGTCTCTTTATGGATCCTCTTCAAGTGGGACCAAAGTTGGTTTTGGTAATCCCTCTACCAATCCAAAGGATGCAGAGTGCTTCCACTGTCATGAAAAAGGGCACTAGAAACGAAGCTACCCCAAATACTTGCAAGATATTAAGGATGAAAAGATAAAGCCCACCTTCACAAGTATTTACACTATTCAATCTAATAACTCATCACATGCTAATTCTTGGGTCCTTGATACCAGTTGTGGATTTCATATTTGTTCTGATTTGCAGGGACTAAAAAAAAGTAGGGATGTAGAGCATGGAAATATAAACTTAATCGTGGGAAATTGGAAAATGTCGTATGTGACCAAGATTGGGTTTTATTCATTATTACTTAGTAATGGTTTAAATTCATATTTGAATAATTGTTATTACTCGACCAATATGGTGAGAAACGTTATTTCCTTTCATAGTTTGTATAAACAAGGTTTTACATTTTCTTTTAATAATGAAATTGGTGGTGTTAATGCTTATTATAATAGTGTATTTTATTGTGAACCCTTACCTTGCTATGGTATATATGAAACTGTGATGGTTGTAGATAACCTAGGAAATAATGTGCTAAATATTGATTCGTCTAATGTTTTGGACAAGGCATGCTTGTGGCATTGTCGTCTTGGACATGTCAACAAGAAGCGCATAGCCCAATTCCAAAAAGATGGAGTCTTGGAATCTTTCGACTTGAATTCAGATGACACTTGCGAGTCTTGTTTACTTGGAAAGATGACCAAGCCACCCTTCACTAGTACTTGTGACAGGGGTGAAGGTTTGTTGGATCTCATACACATTGATGTGTGTGGACCATTCAGAACTACCACAAGGGATGCTAACCGCTTCTATGTGACTTTTACTGATGATACTGTAGATATGGATATATCTACTTAATCAAGCATAAGTCAGAAACATTTGAAAAGTTCAAAGAGTTTAAGCAAGAAGTGGAGAATCAATTGGGCAGGAAGATAAAGATGTTACGATCCGATCGTGGAGGAGAGTATCTTAGTATCGAGTTCCTTGACTGTCTTAAGGAATGTGGAATTATTTTATGGTTAACACCACCTAGGACACCACATCTTAATGGTGTGGTTGAGAGGCGCAACCGAACCTTGTTGGACATGGTTCATTCCATGATGAGTCGAGCTTCGTTACCTATCTCATTATGGGGTTATACCCTAGAGACTACTGCCCATATCCTTAATCTAGTCCTTACTAAGAAGGTTTCCAAAACACCTCAGGAGATGTGGATAGGGAAAGTTCCCACGTTGGATCACATCAAAGTTTGGGGTTGCGAGGCTTTTGTAAGAAAAGAAACTCACGACAAGCTCAAACCTCGGAGCGAGAGATGTATTTTCATTGGCTACCCACAAAAATCCTTTGGGTATCTCTTTTATAGATCGAGTGACAATTTTGTCTTCGTTGCGAGGAGAGGAGTCTTTCGAGAGAGAGGGAACTCATATGCCAAGAGGACAGTGGGGGACAAATTGACCTTGAATAGCTTGAAGAGTTAAGTGATGAAGGAACCTCAAACACTAGCACTCAACCAGAGGAGGAAACTCCGGTTGAACCAATTGACGAGTCCGTACCTCTGACGCATTCCAGTAGAGTTAGTGTTCCACCTGTGTTACTTAGTTTTCATATAACAGTTGAAGGTGATACATTTATCAGTGATAGCACACGAATAAATCTGGATGAACCTAACAACTACAAGGAAGCCATGGCAGGCCCCGAGTCTGCAACATGGAAAGAGGCTATAGAAAGCGAGATTTAGTCCATTTATGACAATCAAGTTTGGTTCTTGGTTGAAAATGTACCGGTTCGTAAGATAGTCGGGTGCAAATGGATCTTCAAGAAGAAGAGCGACATGGATGGGAAAGTACACACACATAAGGCACGACTGGTCGTAGAGGGATTTACTCAAACTCAGGGAGTTGACTATGATGAGATCTTCTCACTAGTAGTGAAAATTAAATCTATAAGGGTTATGCTAGCCATAGCTGCATTTCATGACTATGAAATATGGAAAATGGATGTCAAAATCGTTTTCCTTAATGGAAAGTTGGCTGAAGATGTTTACATGAGTCAGCCAGAGGGTTTTGTCAATGTAAAGTACCCTAATAGAGTGTTTAAGCTTGAGAAATCAATATATGGATTAAAACATGCATCTCACAGATGGAATCTTTGTTTTGATGAGAAAGTCAAAGAGTTTGGATTTTCGAGAAGGGAGGATGAGTCATGTGTATATGTCAAAGCTAGTGGGAGTATAGTTAGCTTTCTAGTGTTGTATGTATGTAGATGACATACTACTCATAGGAAACGACATCCCAACCTGACAGGAGGTTAAGTCCTGGCTTGGGAAGTGTTTTGCTATGAAGGACCTTGGGGAAGCTGCTTACATATTAGGGATAAGGATATTGAGAAACAAGAGTAAAAGACTAATAGGACTTAGTCAGAGTACCTACTTGGATAAGGTGTTGAAACGTTTTAGCATGGAGAACTCCAAGAAAGGTGACTTACCTATCCAAAGCAATACCAAACTGAGTAAGACTCAGAGTCCAAGTACAAATTCTGAGATAGCAGAAATGTGTCGAGTACCATATGCTTTCGTAGTTGGCTTGATCATATATGCTATGACTTGTACTCGCCCTGATGTGGCCTTTACTTTGAGCATGGTCAGTAGATATCAAGGGAATCCTCGTAAAGCTCACTGGACTGCGGTTAAGAACATTCTTAAGTATCTGCGGAGGACTAAGGACTGGGTCCTTACCCTCGGTGGCAGTGATGACTTAAGAGTGATAGGGTATAGTGATGCCAGTTTTCAAACCAGTAGAGATAACTTCCGCTCTCAGTCGGGCTGGGTGTTTTCCCTTAATGGAGGGGCAATAACATGGAAAAGTTCCAGACAGGAGACTGTAGCTGATTCAATGTGCGAATCATAGTACATAGCAGTAAGTGAATCATTGAAGGAGGCAATATGGTTGAAAAACTTCATCGGAGACCTTGAAGTTATACCATCCATAAAGGAGCCTGTGGAGATCTTCTGCGCTAATGAAGGGGCGGTTGCCTTGACCAAGGAACCGAGAGATCATGATAGATCCAGGCATATCGACAGGAAGTACCACTTCATAAGACATTAAGTAGAAGAGGGATACCTTGTGGTGAAGACGATATCATCATAGGACAACCCAACTGATCCCCTTACAAAGGGACCGAGTAGGGTTAAGCACTTGCAACATGCAATGGGCATTGGGATAACGGACAATTTTAGTGATTAGAGAAATAGAAACTTGTAATAGCTAAATTGTAATTGACATTTGATGATTAAATAAAAGGAGTTTTATTTATAAGTAAAGTTACTGTCTTGTGTCAATTATTTACTATTGTTTCACTTTGCATGTTTTAACTTCTAGAATAATAAGATTATTCAAACTATCCATAGTCGATCATACTTTGGAAGTAGGTATGAGGCTAGACTGTCATGAGTTGGCTTGTAGATTTTCTAAGGCGTTAGTGTTGGATAAGGTGTCTAAGTCCATAACTATTTCTGGTATGTACTTGACCCGACCCGGCATGGTCCATTTGGGTTGCATGGCACCATGCAATTGGATAGACTAAATGAGAGAAATAACACTTGGAGATTATTAATATATTATAAGTTCTAATATATTAATAATATTATTTGATTAGTTTGATCAAGAATTAATTTAGAATTAATTAAGTGATCAAAAGATAACTAATCAAATATATGGGTTGATTAAGTAAATCATCCATATCTTGTATAGTGGGCTAAAAGGCTCCATGGATCATCAAGTTGGGTTCCACCCATAGGATGCTCCATGGATGCTCCATGGGAGTTACAAACCCATGGGTCATGGAAATGAAGAGTCATGACACATTAGGGTTTAACCCTAGATGTGTCAACACTATATAAGTAACATATTCTCCACCCAAATCTGCTACACTAAGAATATAGAGGGCTTGGCCGATTTTGTGAAGTGAGTATTCTCTCATAAGTTCTTCCAAGAGCATTTGGTGTTGTGTGAAGCATTTGAGGCATCACACTTGGGGTGCTAGGCTCACAAGGTTTCAAGGAACACAAGCAACAACAAGGTAAGTTATTCTATCTATACTTTATGTTAAAATTGTTCCCCATGTATGCTAGATAGGAATATAACCTTGGAAATCAACTTTGCATGACAAATTAGACAAACATAGATCCAAGGTTATTAGGGTTGCATGTACACTTAGGAAGTGTTAGAATGCTCAAAACCCATCAGTGGTATCAGAGCCTAGGCTTGTTTGTTCTTATTTGTGCTTAAAAGTTGAAAACAGAATCGGAAATTTTCTGTCTGCGAATGGACTCGTCGAGTCTATAGGGGGGACTCGTCGAGTCCATGAGTATCTTCAACCAACTCGGCGAGTCATGTTCATGCACTCGGCGAGTAGGGTCGAATGAGTGCAGAATTTCGATTCAGTTGCTGGAAAATGAATTAGAAACATTACCCTAAACTGTTTTGGTAATTGTAAACTTGTTTTTTGGTGGTGTAATGTCTTTGCTAATTCATTTACAACAACTAGTTATCAAAATTACAAAGTTTTATGTAATTTTTGATTGTGTTCATATTCATGTTCTTGTTCTTATGATGTTTTAGATGATCATAGGAATTATTTGTAACCTATTTGGTAGTTTAATTCTTGATCATAATGTGTTTTAATGGAGTCCATAACTTATCCTTAAGTTATGGAAAACCAAGAGTCACACTTGAGTTAAAACCATTAAGAAAACACAAGAGTTATAAAAATGAAGAGTCTTCATTTTATTACTCTATTAAACTCATAAGTTACAAGAAATGAAAAGTTTTGAAAGTTACAAAACTTGCCTCAAGTTTTGGAACAAGTAAAGTTAAGTTAAAACTTTAAGTTCCAACCCCTAGAATTTTAAAAGTTAAAATTCAACCCTTATACTTATATTATGATAATTTAATAATTATATATATATATGTATAAGAATAAAGTCGTCTTACCGCTAGTACGCCTCATTCACGAAGCCGGTCTATAAGGTGGGTATAAGGTTGTTGCCTATAAAATGGTGACTTAATGGGTGAATATTCTCACCCACCGCTTGCTTGACTGGTGGAGGGTCGTTAGCCGAACGGGTAAGACAAGGACTTATAAATTCTCATTCAAAGTATGATGAATATATAAAGTAACTAAATGTTTATTAAATTCCCAATCTTAGTTACTTTAGGAAAAATGTGAATAAGGTGCTAATCCATGAAATTACACTTTACACTTTGTCTGAGTCGTTGGTGGAGCGTGTGTGGTTAACCGGCACACTAACTTGGACTTAACAAGGTAGGTAAAGGGTGACTTAAGGTTTATTATAGTATCGGTGGAGCGTGTGTGGTTTACCGGCACATCGATTGAGTGATAAACTTTAAGGGTACCAAGTGATTTGCATGGTTACTTCACACCTCGTTTTGTGATCCTCGGCATCCCAGTCACAAAACCTGGAGGGCACTCCCGAGATTGAAACATGCCTTTGAAAAGTTCATTGGATCTCAAAGAATCTAGGAATTTCTAAAACCAATAAAAACTGAATATTTATTATTTCGGTTTTCGTGGTGGAAATTGGTGAATCGTCATTCACCTACCTTTCAAATATGGTATAGCTTAGATTACGGCATACCTCTTCTAAGTTATATTATATTGTGATTGGGTCCTAGCCTTAATATTACATTTGGGTGTTTTATTAAGGACTCTCTTAAATCTAAACTAAACTTGTTCTTCTTTTTCAGATGTCTTCAACTAATGCTTCTGGCTCGAATCCTAATGGCTCCTTTACTCTTATGAGTCTATGTGGGAAGGTCACCTTTGATGGATCCAACTTCAATAAGTGGATCAGAAACATCAGGATGATTACCCGCTACGAGGACAAAGAATATGTCCTTGACAAGGAGCTTAAGGAAATTGACGAGTCCACTGCAACTCCCCAGGAGATCGCTGACTTTCATACTCATGAAAGAGATGCAACCAAGGTGGCTTGCATCATGTTAGCCACCATGACAGCTGAACTCCAAAAGTCTTACGAAGACTTCTACCCTTATGAAATGCACCAAGATTTGATGGAAAGATACCATCAAAGTGCACGAAAAGAGAGGTACGAAGTCATCTGCTCCATGATAACAACCATGATGAAGGACGGAGAGTCCGTCACGAGCCACATGCAGAAAATGCAAAGGTATGTGGATCGTTTGCTGAAGCTCAATGTGAACTTCCCTGAGGAGCTTGCAATAGATATCATTTTGCACTCCTTACCATCGTGCTATGATCAATTCCGCATGACATATCACATGAACAAGGAAGAGGTCACCCTCAGCAAACTTCAGGGACTTCTCAAGACCGCAGAAACAGGTCTTAAGGGGAAGTCGGTTGCTATCACTCCTACTCCAGACTCAACTCCGGTCATGGCAATCGGGCAAAGTCGAGGGAGGAAGAGAAAGAGATCATCGAAGGGTACCAAGGCTCGGACCCTTGATGGCTCTTCTTCAAGTGGAACCAAGAAAGGTTTCATTACTCCTTCTTCTGACCCAAAAGAGGCTGAATGCTTCTATTGCCATGAAAAAGCTCATTGGAAGCGGAACTGCCCAAAGTACCAGCAGGATGTGAAGGATGGGAAAGTCAAACCCAACCATGCAGGTATTTACACTATCATTTCTAATAACTCACCCCATACGAAATCTTGGGTCCTTGATACAGGTTGCGGTATTCATATTTGTTGTGACTTGCAGGGACTAGGAAGAAGTGAGAATGTGGAGCAAGGAAGAATAAACTTAATCATGGGGAATAGGAAAGTTACACCTGTCACCAAGATTGGAGTTTATACTTTATCGCTAAGTAGTGGGTTAAATTTAGATTTGAATAAATGTTGTTATTCGCCAGAAATGGCAAGAAATATTATTTCCTTTCATGCATTGTACAAACAAGGTTTCACCTTTTCGTTTGATAATGAAGTTGGTTCGATTAATGCTTTCTTTAATAATGTACTTTATTTTAAAGCATTACCTTGTGATGGTGTGTATGAAGCTGTATCTATTGTAGATAACTTAGGAAATAATGTTTTATGTATTGATTCTAATAATAATAACTTGGATAAAGCATCATTATGGCATTGTCGTCTTGGACATATAAGCAAGAAACGCATAGGCCAACTCCAAAAGGATGGAGTCTTGGAGTCGTTTGACCTAAAGTCAAATGATAGTTGTGAATCATGCTTACTTGGAAAAATAACAAAGTCACCCTTCACAGGCTCGTGTGAAAGGGGTGAAGGTTTGTTGGACCTTATACACACGGATGTGTGTGGACCATTCAAACATGCCACAAGGGATGCTAATCGTTATTATTTGACTTTTACTGATGATTACAGTAGATATGGATATGTCTACTTAATCAAGCATAAGTCAGAGACTTTCGAGAAGTTTAAGGAATTTAAACAGGAAGTCGAGAATCAATTGGGCAGGAACATTAAGATGCTTCGATCCGATCGGGGTGGTGAGTATCTTAGTTCAGAGTTCCTCGACTATCTAAAGGAATGTGGGATTGTCTCACAATTGACACCTCCCAGGACACCGCAGTTGAATAGTGTGGCTGAGAGGCGTAATCGAACCTTGTTGGACATGGTTCGTTCCATGATGAGTCGAGCTTCGCTACCAATCTCATTCTGGGGGTATGCCTTAGAGACTGCCGCCCATATCCTCAATCTAGTCCCTACAAAGAAAGTTGCCAAAACTCCTCACGGGATGTGGACTGGTAAAGTACCTAAACTAGACCACATCAAGATTTGGGGCTGCGAGGCTTTCGTGAGATGCGAGACGCATGATAAGCTCGAACCCCGAAGCGAGAGGTGTATTTTCATCGGCTACCCACAGCAATCCTTTGGTTACCTCTTCTACAGACCTAGTGACAATGTGGTCTTTGTAGCAAGAAGAGGAGTCTTTCGAGAAAGAGAGTTTATAAGCCAAGGAGACAGTGGGAGGCAAGTTGATCTTGAAGAAATTCAAGAGTCAAGTGGTGAAGGAACTTCAAACTCTAGCCCTCAACTTGAGGAGGAAACTCCTGTTGAGCCAATTGACGAATCTGTACCTCTGAGGCGTTCCACGAGAGTTAGGAGTGCACCTGGGCATTACTATGGATTCCATATTACTGCAGAAGGTGAGACACTTATTAGTGATGAGACACTAGTAAGTCAAGATGACCCTAACAGCTACGAGGAAGCCATGGCGGGCCCCAAGTCTGCCAAATGGAAAGAGGCTATGGATAGCGAGATACAATCCATGTATGACAATCAAGTTTGGAACTTGGTTGAGAATGTACCAGGTCGAAAGACTGTAGGGTGCAAATGGGGTTTCAAGAAGAAGACCGACATGGATGGTAAAGTACACACTTATAAGGCTAGACTGGTTGCAAAGGGCTTCTCTCAAATTCCTGGAGTGGACTATGATGAGACCTTTTCTCCGGTAGCCAAGATTAAGTCTATTCGGGTTCTGTTAGCCATGTCCGCATTTCATGACTATGAAATTTGGCAAATGGATGTCAAAACCGCTTTCCTTAATGGGAAGTTGGCTGAAGATGTTTACATGAGTCAGCCAGAGGGTTTTGTCAGCAACGAGTACCCTAATAGAGTGTGTAAGCTTGATAAATCCATTTATGGATTAAAGCAAGCACCTCGCAGATGGAATCTTTGCTTTGATGAAAAGGTCAAGGAATTTGGCTTTTCTAGGAGTGAAGATGAATCTTGTGTATATGTCAAGGCTAGTGGGAGTATAGTTAGCTTTTTGGTATTGTATGTGGATGACATACTACTCATAGGAAATGACATTACAACCCTGCAGGAAGTAAAGTCCTGGCTTGGAAAGTGTTTCGCTATGAAGGACCTTGGTGAAGCTGCCTATATTTTGGGGATAAGGATCTTGAGAGATCGGAGTAAAAGACTAATTGGACTTAGTCAAAGTACCTACTTGGAGAAGGTTCTGAAGAGATTCAGAATGCAAGACTCCAAGAAAGGAGAGTTACCCATCCAGAGTAGCGCCAAGCTGAGTAAGACACAAAGCCCTAGCACTGAGGCTAAGATAGCAGAAATGAGTCGAATACCTTATGCTTCGGCTGTAGGTTAGATCATGTATGCTATGACGTGTACTCGACCTGATGTAGCCTTTGCCTTGAGCATGGTTAGCAGGTTTCAGGGGAACCCTGGCAAGGCACACTGGACTGCGGTAAAGACTATTCTCAAGTACCTACGAAGGACTAAGGACTGGGTCCTTACCCTCGGTGGGAGTGATGACTTGAGAGTTGTAGGGTATAGTGATGCTAGCTTCCAGACTGATAGGGATAACTTCCGTTCTCAGTCGGGCTGGGTCTTTACCCTAAATGGAGGAGCAATCTCTTGGAAGAGTTCCAAGCAAGAGACAGTGGCAGATTCTACTTGTGAATCAGAGTATATTGCAGCTAGCGAAGCGGCAAAGGAGGCGTTATGGCTGAGGAACTTCATTGGACACCTTGGAGTTGTACCAGCTATTAAAGAGCCGATGGAAATTTTCTGTGATAGTGAAAGTGCTGTTGCCTTAGCCAAGGAACCAAGGGATCACGGGAGATCCAGACACATCGACAGAAAATACCATTTCATCAGACATCGGATCGAAGAAGGACTCCTCGTGGCAAAGAGGGTATCATCAGATGAGAATCCGGCAGATCCCCTCACGAAGGGACTGACTCGGATTAAGCATCTCCAGCATGCTCGGAGCATAGGGCTGAAGGATGATATTAGATTTAGTAGTTAGATAATCTCGAAATTTGTAAAGTGTAATTGACATTTGATGATGAATAAAAGTGTTTTATTTATGAGTAAAGTGTTGCTATCTCTTGTCGATCGTTTACTATATTTCTTTTGCATGTTTTGACTTCCAGAATAATTTTGTTTGGTATAACTGTTGGATAAGGTGTCTAAGTCCATAACTATTTCTGGTATGTACTTGACCCGACCCGGCATGGTCCATTTGGGTTGCATGGCACCATGCAATTGGATAAACTAAATGAGAGAAATAACGCTTGGAGATTATTAATATATTATAAGTTCTAATATATTAATAATATTATTTGATTAGTTTGATCAAGAATTAATTTAGAATTAATTAAGTGATCAAAAGATAACTAATTAAATATATGGGTTGATTAAGTAAATCATCCATATCTTGTATAGTGGGCTAAAAGGCTCCATGGATCATCAAGTTGGGTTCCACCCATAGGATGCTCCATGGATGCTCCATGGGAGTTACAAACCCATGGGTCATGGAAATGAAGAGTCATGACACATTAGGGTTTAACCCTAGATGTGTCAACACTATATAAGTAATATGATCTCCTCCCAAATCTGCAACACTAAGTAATAAGGGGGCTTGGCCGATTTTGAAGAGTGTGTATTCTCTCATAAGTTCTTCCAAGAGCATTTGGTGTTGTGTGAAGCATTTGAGGCATCACCACTTGAGGTGCTAGGCTCACAAGGTTTCAAGGAACACAAGCAACAACAAGGTAAGTTATTCTATCTATACTTTATGTTAAAATTGTTCCCCATGTATGCTAGATAGGAATATAACCTTGGAATTCAACTTTGCATGACAAATTAGACAAACATAGATCCAAGGTTATTAGGGTTGCATGTACACTTAGGAAGTGTTAGAATGCTCAAAACCCATCAGTGGTATCAGAGCCTAGGCTTGTTTGTTCTTATTTGTGCTTAAAAGTTGAAAACAGAATCGGAAATTTGCTGTCTGCGATCGGACTCGTCGAGTCCATAGGGGGAACTCGTCGAGTCCATGAGTATCTTCAACCAACTCGGCGAGTCATGTTCATGCACTCGGCGAGTAGGGTCGAATGAGTGCAGAATTTCGATTCAGTTGCTGGAAAATGAATTAGAAACATTACCCTAAACTGTTTTAGTAAATATAAACTTGTTTTTGGTGGTGTAATGTTTTGCTAATTCATTTACAACAACTAGTTATCAAAATTACAAAGTTTTATGTAATTTTTGATTATGTTCATATTCATGTTCTTGTTCTTATGATGTTTTAGATGATCATAGGAATTATTTGTAACCTATTTGGTAGTTTAATTCTTGATCATAATGTGTTTTAATGGAGTCCATAACTTATCCTTAAGTTATGGAAAACCAAGAGTCACACTTGAGTTAAAACCATTAAGAAAACACAAGAGTTATAAAAATGAAGAGTCTTCATTTTATGACTCTATTAAACTCATAAGTTACAAGAAATGAAAAGTTTTGAAAGTTACAAAACTTGCCCTCAAGTTTTGGAACAAGTAAAGTTAAGTTAAAACTTTAGTTCCAACCCCTAGAATTTTAAAAGTTAAAATTCAACCCTTATACTTATATTATGATGATTTAATAATTATATATATATGTATAAGAACAAGTCGTCTTACCGCTAGTACGCCTCATTCACGAAGCCGGTCTATAAGGTGGGTATAAGGTTGTTGCCTATAAAATGGTGACTTAATGGGTGAATATTCTCACCCACCGCTTGCTTGACTGGTGGAGGGTCGTTAGCCGAACGGGTAAGACAAGGACTTATAAATTCTCATTCAAAGTATGATGAATATATAAAGTAACTAAATGTTTATTAAATTCCCAATCTTAGTTAGTTTAGGAAAAATGTGAATAAGGTGCTAATCCATGAAATTACACTTTACACTTTGTCTGAGTCGTTGGTGGAGCGTGTGTGGTTAACCGGCACACTAACTTGGACTTAACAAGGTAGGTAAAGGGTGACTTAAGGTTTATTATAGTATCGGTGGAGCGTGTGTGGTTTACCGGCACATCGATTGAGTGATAAACTTTAAGGGTACCAAGTGATTTGCATGGTTACTTCACACCTCGTTTTGTGATCCTCGGCATCCCAGTCACAAAACCTGGAGGGCACTCCCGAGATTGAAACATGACTTTGAAAAGTTCATTGGATCTCAAAGAATCTAGGAATTTCTAAAACCAATAAAAACTAAATATTTATTATTTCGGTTTTCGTGGTGGAAATTGGTGAATCGTCATTCACCTACCTTTCAAATATGGTATAGCTTAGATTACGGCATACCTCTTCTAAGTTATATTATATTGTGATTGGGTCCTAGCCTTAATATTACATTTGGGTGTTTTATTAAGGACTCTCTTAAATCTAAACTAAACTTGTTCTTCTTTTTCAGATGTCTTCAACTAATGCTTCTGGCTCGAATCCTAATGGCTCCTTTACTCTTATGAGTCTATGTGGGAAGGTCACCTTTGATGGATCCAACTTCAATAAGTGGATCAGAAACATCAGGATGATTACCCGCTACGAGGACAAAGAATATGTCCTTGACAAGGAGCTTAAGGAAATTGACGAGTCCACTGCAACTCCCCAGGAGATCGCTGACTTTCATACTCATGAAAGAGATGCAACCAAGGTGGCTTGCATCATGTTAGCCACCATGACAGCTGAACTCCAAAAGTCTTACGAAGACTTCTACCCTTATGAAATGCACCAAGATTTGATGGAAAGATACCATCAAAGTGCACGACAAGAGAGGTACGAAGTCATCTGCTCCATGATAACAACCATGATGAAGGACGGAGAGTCCGTCACGAGCCACATGCAGAAAATGCAAAGGTATGTGGATCGTTTGCTGAAGCTCAATGTGAACTTCCCTGAGGAGCTTGCAATAGATATCATTTTGCACTCCTTACCATCGTGCTATGATCAATTCCGCATGACATATCACATGAACAAGGAAGAGGTCACCCTCAGCAAACTTCAGGGACTTCTCAAGACCGCAGAAACAGGTCTTAAGGGGAAGTCGGTTGCTATCACTCCTACTCCAGAAACAACTTCGGTCTTGGCAATCGGGTAAAGTCGAGGGAGGAAGAGAAAGAGATCTTCAAAGGGTACCAAGGCTCGGACCCTTGATGGCTCTTCTTCAAGTGGAACCAAGAAAGGTTTCATTACTCCTTCTTCTGACCCAAAAGAGGCTGAATGCTTCTATTGCCACGGAAAAGCTCATTGGAAGCGGAACTGCCCAAAGTACCAGCAAGATGTAAAGGATGGGAAAGTCAAACCCAACCATGCAGGTATTTACACTATCATTTCTAATAACTCACCCCATTCGAAATCTTGGGTCCTTGATACAGGTTGCGGAATTCATATTTGTTGTGACTTGCAGAGACTAGGAAGAAGTGAGAATGTGGAGCAAGGAAGAATAAACTTAATCATGGGGAATAGGAAAGTTACACCTGTCACCAAGATTGGAGTTTATACTTTATCGCTAAGTAGTGGGTTAAATTTAGATTTGAATAAATGTTGTTATTCGCCAGAAATGGCAAGAAATATTATTTCCTTTCATGCATTGTACAAACAAGGTTTCACCTTTTCGTTTGATAATGAAGTTGGTTCGATTAATGCTTTCTTTAATAATGTACTTTATTTTAAAGCATTACCTTGTGATGGTGTGTATGAAGCTGTATCTATTGTAGATAACTTACGAAATAATGTTTTGTGTATTGATTCTACTAATAATAATAACTTGGATAAAGCATCATTATGGCATTGTCGTCTTGGACATATAAGCAAGAAACGCATAGGCCAACTCCAAAAGGATGGAGTCTTGGAGTCGTTTGATCTAAAGTCAAATGATAGTTGCGAATCATGCTTACTTGGAAAAATGACAAAGTCACCCTTCACAGGCTCATGTGAAAGGGGTGAAGGTTTGTTGGACCTTATACACACGGATGTGTGTGGACCATTCAAACATGCCACAAGAGATGCTAATCGTTATTATTTGACTTTTACTGATGATTACAGTAGATATGGATATGTCTACTTAATCAAGCATAAGTCAGAGACTTTCGAGAAGTTTAAGGAATTTAAACAGGAAGTCGAGAATCAATTGGGCAGGAACATTAAGATGCTTCGATCCGATCGAGGTGGTGAGTATCTTAGTTCAGAGTTCCTCGACTATCTAAAGGAATGTGGGATTGTCTCACAATTGACACCTCCCAGGACACCGCAGTTGAATGGTGTGGCTGAGAGGCGTAATCGAACCTTGTTGGACATGGTTCGTTCCATGATGAGTCGAGCTTCGCTACCAATATCATTCTGGGGGTATGCCTTAGAGACTGCCGCCCATATCCTCAATCTAGTCCCTACAAAGAAAGTTGCCAAAACTCCTCACGAGATGTGGACTGGTAAAGTACCTAAACTAGACCACATCAAGATTTGGGGCTGCGAGGCTTTCGTGAGACGCGAGACTCATGATAAGCTCGAACCCCGAAGCGAGAGGTGTATTTTCATCGGCTACCCACAACAATCCTTTGGTTACCTCTTCTACAGACCTAGTGACAATGTGGTCTTTGTAGAAAGGAGAGGAGTCTTTCGAGAAAGAGAGTTTATAAGCCAAGGAGACAGTGGGAGGCAAGTTGATCTTGAAGAAATTCAAGAGTCAAGTGGTGAAGGAACTTCAAACTCTAGCCCTCAACTTGAGGAGGAAACTCCTGTTGAGCCAATTGACGAATCTGTACCTCTGAGGCGTTCCACGAGAGTTAGGAGTGCACCTGAGCATTACTATGGATTCCATATTACTGCAGAAGGTGAGACACTTATTAGTGATGAGACACTAGTAAGTCATGATGACCCTAACAGCTACGAGGAAGCCATGGCGGGCCCCGAGTCTGCTAAATGGAAAGAGGCTATGGATAGCGAGATACAATCCATGTATGACAATCAAGTTTGGAACTTGGTTGAGAATGTACCAGGTCGAAAGACTATAGGGTGCAAATGGGTCTTCAAAAAGAAGACCGACATGGATGGTAAAGTACACACTTATAAGGCTAGACTGGTTGCAAAGGGCTTCTCTCAAATTCCTGGAGTGGACTATGATGAGACCTTTTCTCCGGTAGCCAAGATTAAGTCTATTCGGGTTCTGTTAGCCATAGCCGCATTTCATGACTATGAAATTTGGCAAATGGATGTCAAAACCGCTTTCCTTAATGGAAAGTTGGCTGAAGATGTTTACATGAGTCAGCCAGAGGGTTTTGTCAGTAACGAGTACCCTAATAGAGTGTGTAAGCTTGAGAAATCCATTTATGGATTAAAGCAAGCACCTCGCAGATGGAATCTTTGCTTTGATGAAAAGGTCAAGGAATTTGGCTTTTCTAGGAGTGAAGATGAATCTTGTGTATATGTCAAGGCTAGTGGGAGTATAGTTAGCTTTTTGGTATTGTATGTGGATGACATACTACTCATAGGAAACGACATTCCAACCTTGCAGGAAGAAAAGTCCTGGCTTGGAAAGTGTTTCGCTATGAAGGACCTTGGTGAAGCTGCCTATATTTTGGGGATAAGGATTTTGAGAGATCGGAGTAAAAGACTAATTGGACTTAGTCAAAGTACCTACTTGGAGAAGGTTCTGAAGAGATTCATAATGCAAGACTCCAAGAAAGGAGAGTTACCCATCCAGAGTAGCGCCAAGCTGAGTAAGACACAAAGCCCTAGCACTGAGGCTAAGATAGCAGAAATGAGTCGAATACCTTATGCTTCGGCTGTAGGTTAGATCATGTATGCTATGACGTGTACTCGACCTGATATAGCCTTTGCCTTGAGCATGGTTAGCAGGTTTCAGGGGAATCCTGGCAAGGCACACTGGACTGCGGTAAAGAATATTCTCAAGTACCTACGAAGGACTAAGGACTGGGTCCTTACCCTCGGTGGGAGTGATGACTTGAGAGTTGTAGGGTATAGTGATGCTAGCTTCCAGACTGATAGGGATAACTTCCGCTCTCAGTCGGGCTGGGTCTTTACCCTAAATGGAGGAGCAATTTCTTGGAAGAGTTCCAAGCAAGAGATAGTGGCAGATTCTACTTGTGAATCAGAGTATATTGCAGCTAGCGAAGCGGCAAAGGAGGCGTTATGGCTGAGGAACTTCATTGGAGACCTTGGAGTTGTACCAGCTATTAAAGAGCCGATGGAAATTTTCTGTGATAGTGAAAGTGCTGTTGCCTTAGCCAAGGAACCAAGGGATCACGGGAGATCCAGACACATCGACAGAAAATACCATTTCATCAGACATCGGATCGAAGAAGGACTCCTCGTGGCAAAGAGGGTATCATCAGATGAGAATCCGGCAGATCCCCTCACGAAGGGACTGACTCAGGTTAAGCATCTCCAGCATGCTCGGAGCATAGGGCTGAAGGATGATATTAGATTTAGTAGTTAGATAATCTTGAAATTTGTAAAGTGTAATTGACATTTGATGATGAATAAAAGTGTTTTATTTATGAGTAAAGTGTTGCTATCTCTTGTCGATCGTTTACTATATTTCTTTTGCATGTTTTGACTTCCAGAATAATTTTGTTTGGTATAACATATTATTCAAACCTCCACAGTCGGTCATATGTCGGAAGTAGGTATGAATCAAGACTGTCATGTTTGATTGTAGAGGTCTGGGACAAGGCTACAACAATCATGAGTGCTCATAAGTTCTGAGCATTGGACTCAACCCACGCTCACTGGAATCACTTCATGGAATTCTATCTCGAGTGATCGTGAGACGGTAATATCATATAAGTCTTTAAACCTAGAGATATGATTTGTTACTTACGAGTTGGTTATGCATTGATTGTACGAAAAACGCATTGGTAACTCGATGTTATAAAATCGTGCTCTTATGTGTAATTCAATGAGTAGTAGAACAAACATATGAGTCGAAGTTTATCTGTTCCTTCTTGGATTAGAAGCTGATATCTGGGCCCCTCGATGATTTTGTTTTGACCTATGTACCGGGCCCGGTCAGAACTAGATTGATGTGTTCAATAAAGTTCTTTGTCAAACAAATCGGAAATCGGGAAACAAATGTTGGACAATAAGTAAGACATTGTTCCATGTATTTGTCCGACTGATATCTAGAACAGAGGATTATATGATCACTTATCTTAAATGGCGTACCATCATCTTCTCAAGTTTCGAGAAACCTTGTAAAGAGCTACGATTGCCGATCGGTTCCTGAAGTCATACTTGCAGTAATAGTTACTAGACTTATCCAAGTGGGAGACTGTTGGATAAGGTGTCTAAGTCCATAACTATTTCTGGTATGTACTTGACCCGACCCGGCATGGTCCATTTGGGTTGCATGGCACCATGCAATTGGATAAACTAAATGAGAGAAATAACGCTTGGAGATTATTAATATATTATAAGTTCTAATATATTAATAATATTATTTGATTAGTTTGATCAAGAATTAATTTAGAATTAATTAAGTGATCAAAAGATAACTAATTAAATATATGGGTTGATTAAGTAAATCATCCATATCTTGTATAGTGGGCTAAAAGGCTCCATGGATCATCAAGTTGGGTTCCACCCATAGGATGCTCCATGGATGCTCCATGGGAGTTACAAACCCATGGGTCATGGAAATGAAGAGTCATGACACATTAGGGTTTAACCCTAGATGTGTCAACACTATATAAGTAATATGATCTCCTCCCAAATCTGCAACACTAAGTAATAAGGGGGCTTGGCCGATTTTGAAGAGTGTGTATTCTCTCATAAGTTCTTCCAAGAGCATTTGGTGTTGTGTGAAGCATTTGAGGCATCACCACTTGAGGTGCTAGGCTCACAAGGTTTCAAGGAACACAAGCAACAACAAGGTAAGTTATTCTATCTATACTTTATGTTAAAATTGTTCCCCATGTATGCTAGATAGGAATATAACCTTGGAATTCAACTTTGCATGACAAATTAGACAAACATAGATCCAAGGTTATTAGGGTTGCATGTACACTTAGGAAGTGTTAGAATGCTCAAAACCCATCAATAACATATTATTCAAACCTCCACAGTCGGTCATATGTCGGAAGTAGGTATGAATCAAGACTGTCATGTTTGGTTGTAGAGGTCTGGGACAAGGCTACAACAATCATGAGTGCTCATAAGTTCTGAGCATTGGACTCAACCCACGCTCACTGGAATCACTTCATGGAATTCTATCTCGAGTGATCGTGAGACGGTAATATCATATAAGTCTTTAAACCTAGAGATATGATTTGTTACTTACAAGTTGGTTATGCATTGATTGTACGAAAAACGCATTGGTAACTCGATGTTATAAAATCGTGCTCTTGTGTGTAATTCAATGAGTAGTAGAACAAACATATGAGTCGAAGTTTATCTGTTCCTTCTTGGATTAGAAGCTGATATCTGGGCCCCTCGATGATTTTGTTTTGACCTATGTACCGGGCCCGGTCAGAACTAAATTGATGTGTTCAATAAAGTTCTTTGTCAAACAAATCGGAAATCGGGAAACAAATGTTGGACAATAAGTAAGACATTGTTCCATGTATTTGTCCGACTGATATCTAGAACAGAGGATTATATGATCACTTATCTTAAATGGCGTACCATCATTTTCTCAGTTTCGAGAAACCTTGTAAAGAGCTACGATTGCCGATCGGTTCCTGAAGTCATACTTGCAGTAATAGTTACTAGACTTATCCAAGTGGGAGACTGTTGGATAAGGTGTCTAAGTCCATAACTATTTCTGGTATGTACTTGACCCGACCCGGCATGGTCCATTTGGGTTGCATGGCACCATGCAATTGGATAGACTAAATGAGAGAAATAACACTTGGAGATTATTAATATATTATAAGTTCTAATATATTAATAATATTATTTGATTAGTTTGATCAAGAATTAATTTAGAATTAATTAAGTGATCAAAAGATAACTAATCAAATATATGGGTTGATTAAGTAAATCATCCATATCTTGTATAGTGGGCTAAAAGGCTCCATGGATCATCAAGTTGGGTTCCACCCATAGGATGCTCCATGGATGCTCCATGGGAGTTACAAACCCATGGGTCATGGAAATGAAGAGTCATGACACATTAGGGTTTAACCCTAGATGTGTCAACACTATATAAGTAATATGATCTCCTCCCAAATCTGCAACACTAAGTAATAAGGGGGCTTGGCCGATTTTGAAGAGTGAGTATTCTCTCATAAGTTCTTCCAAGAGCATTTGGTGTTGTGTGAAGCATTTGAGGCATCACACATGGGGTGCTAGGCTCACAAGGTTTCAAGGAACACAAGCAACAACAAGGTAAGTTATTCTATCTATACTTTATGTTAAAATTGTTCCCCATGTATGCTAGATAGGAATATAACCTTGGAAATCAACTTTGCATGACAAATTAGACAAACATAGATCCAAGGTTATTAGGGTTGCATGTACACTTAGGAAGTGTTAGAATGCTCAAAACCCATCAGTTAGACATACCAAAAGTTTGCTACACCATTCATGAGTGCTCCTGAAATAAGATTTGAGTATTGGATTAAACCCACACTCACATGAATCCCTTCATGGAATTTATCACGAGTGATTGTGAGATGTTAATATCGTATAGTCTTCAAACCTAGATATATGAGTTATGGATTGCGAGTTGGTTGTGCATTGATAGCATGAAAACGCATCAGTAACTTGATGTTATAAAACGTTTCGTTGTGCTTGATTTGATGAGTAGTTAGTACAAACATATAATATCGAAGTTTATCCGTTCCTTTCATCCTAAGAGGATTAAAAGCGATATCTTGGGCCCCTCGATGATTTTGTTTTGACTATGTGCCAGGATCGGTCAGAACTAAATTGATGTGTTCAGTTGTGTTCTGTGTCAGACGAATCGGAAATCGAGAAACAAATTGCAGGATAATAAGTATGACTATGTTCCATGTATTTGTCCGCATAGATATCTTGAGAATAGAGGAATATATGATCCCTTATCTAAAGGATGCGTCACTAACTGGGTCAGAGTAGACAGCGAATTTTGAAAGCTATGATTGCTAAGTCATATCCTGAAGTCGCATTGGTAGTTATGGTTATTAGACTTATCCAAGTGGGAGACTGTTGGATTTGGTGTCTATGCCCATAACTATATCTGGGATGTACTTGACCCGATTGTAGCATTGTCCTTTTGGGTTGTCTTCATTAGTGCAATTTGATAGGATGGACTTTTGAGAATAAGGTTATTTGTGATTTATTAATATATTATAGGTATAATATATTAATTGAAAAATCATATTATTTAATCAGTATTGATCAAGAATTAATTTGGAATTAATTTTGTGGTCAAAAGAGACTAATTAAATATACGGGGATTGATTATGTAAATTAATCATTCTTATAGTGTGGGCTAATGATCCATGGTTATTTGGGCTAATGATCCATGGTTATTTAGGATGGGCTAAACCAATGTGATAGTCCATGAAGGTTTAACACATGTAGCCTAAATAACATGAAAGGTCATTAGGGTTTGCAAAGATGTAACCCTAGCACTATAAAAGGAACCCCTCATGAACAAAATCGGTTACACCATCATTCTTAGAGTTTGATATTGATTTGGTTCTAAGTAACTTATTCTCTCAAGACTCCTCTTGCATTTGGTGTTTGTGACACATTAGAGGCATCACACTTGAGGTGCTAAATCTTTAAAAGGCCAAAGAACTACACCCTACATCAAGAGGTATTCATCTAAACTAGTTTTTATGTTATATACCCTCTATTGTATGCTAGTTAGGATGTATGCTTTGGAAAACTGAAAATGCATATATAAATAGAGAAAACATAGATCCAAAACATCTAAGGTTGACCTAACAAGGACTCCCCGACTCGTCGAGTTGGGTCATTAAAACCCGCAACCACAAAATTCTTGACACGACGAGTTGGAGCTCCCCAACTCATCGAGTTCCCACACAATTCCATCATTTTGAGAAATGTATAATACATGGACCAAGTGTTACATCCATTCAATCTTACCATCCTCGTGGAAACAAACTAATTTCTAACTAACCAATGAATTATAGTGAAAAAAATCTAATTCCAATACCTAATAAGGAGAATCTAAATGATACAAACAACTAACCTAAATCGATTTATTGGGAGATATTGATTAGTGCAAAAAGCCGATCACTGCAAATCCATTCGGGAGGCATTAGTCGAAGAAGATCGAAAAGGTGATGGCGATTTGCTAAATAGCCTCTAGAGTAAAGCAGGAAGAGAATGGGGCGTATGTCTCATAGAGAATAATGTAGAGACGGAAAAAGAGGCTTTAGCTAGAATAAGAGGTGGAGGAAGCGGAAGACTGCTTCTAATCCCTTCACCACCACGTTAATGGGTTCTACCGAGAACCCTAAACACCAACAAATTCAAAGCAGAACATTCCTACATTTGTACGAACATACGAAGAGAGAAATAAAGGAATTTAGGGCTTTTTTTTGGGTGAAACATGATTTCTACAGTGAGGTAGAGGAGGACTGATGAGATGAAACGAGAAGCAAAGGCCAAAGATTCGTAGACATATGTAGTCGTTTGTGATGATTGAGGGAGAAACATATCCATCGTTCGTTGGAGCTTAATTTAGAGAGAGAGAGAGAGAGAGAGAGAGAGAGAGAGAGAGAGAGATTAATGGCAGATGTGGATTCCATTGGAGGAGAAAACGGTGGATAAAGAGAAGAGAATGCGTATCTGGTGGTTTTAAAGATGACGGCGATGCAAATGAAGTCCCAGCTCCATGATAGTTAATACCAGCCATATAAGACAAACTCCAAAACTAGCAGCTTGAAACTTGTACGGTAATTAAGCCAATTCAAAATTAATTGTATATATAATTAAAAAAAAATGCTAAGTGCAAATCCCCTGCAAACATATAGTGGCATCCAAAACAAAGAATATAGAATGTAGAATCCATAGAGAAGTAGAACCAACGAATTCCACCAGAATCGACAGTCTATGGTCCGAAACAAAGAAAAGTTTAATCCTAATATTTTATTAAAGAGGTATTATTGTTTAATATTATACTATTAAAGTTACTTAGTAATTTTATTATAATATAACTTATTTTTGTTTTGTCATATTACTATTTATCTAGCTGAATTATACATCTTAAAACAAACACATATACATATAATAATATAAATCTAAAATAATTTAGAACATAGATATATAAGTCACATATTTTAATAATTGATTAAGAAAGACCCATTGTTGATAGATTATTTGTGTTACGACTTGTAAAACAAAGAAAAGTTTAATCCTAATATTTTATTAAAGAGGTATTATTGTTTATATTATACTATTAAAGTTACTTAGTAATTTTATTATAATATAACTTATTTTTGTTGTCATATTACTATTTATTCAACTGAATTATACATCTTAAAACAAACACATATACATATAATAATATAAATCTAAAATAATTTAGAACATAGATATATAAGTCACATATTTTAATAATTGATTAAGAAAGACCCATTGTTGATAGATTATTTGTGTTACGACTTGTAATTACGTATGTGTATTTAATATATTTGACAGACGAATTACATTACACCAACATAGATGGTCTAAAAGACTAAATAAAACTTCATGCATTCATATTAGTATATAAAGTTTAATAGTTTAGATAAATAAAAACAAACTTTATGTGCATTATGCATCTTAAATATGTATTCTTTTAGAAATAAGGAGTTTTGCAATTAATTATACATAATGGAATGGTCAATTTTTGTTGTTGGTGGAAAGAATCGGCGTGGAAACTTGCCAACCAATTTTATTTTTTGACTTTTCTCTACACATGTAAAACATTGTTTTAGAGAGGATGATATATTGTTAAGGTTTTAAGTATTTTTTACTCAAAAAATTAACGTAAAAATGTGTTCAGTTTATTTTTATTTTAAAACATGTATTTTAAAATCAACCCCTAAGCGTATATTTTATAATTTATTGTCAAATAATATACTGATCACTGAAGTAGATTTTTGGTAAAAGTCTTTTATCTAATTATAAATCTATAATATATGATAATTTTCTAATGTAAGTTTTTATCTAAAATTAAAATTAATTATTAACATGTTTTTATGCATAGTTTATTTTAGTTTTAATAGTAAAAATAAATTGTAAACCAATTCAATATTGTCAAAAGAAAAAATTGCAAAAATGGTCCTCCGGTATTTTTTTTTTTTCTGAGGTTTAGTCCAAACCTTGATTTTTTTGGTTTCGTGGCCTTTTTGAACTAGTTTCATTGCGGATTTGGTATGACTTTAATATAGGTATTTATTTTCTGTTTTTCTTTTAATGTTTAATAGTTATTTATTCATTATAATAATAATGAAAAATAAATGAAAGGGCTTCTCTGTCTGTGTGTGTATGTGCTTATGATATCTAAAAATGAAAATTCAAGAACACATAGATCTAGGTCGAGTTCTCTCGTCTCCCTCTAATTTTTGCAGGTCCAAATGAGTTTCAAGAACATCATATTCAGATTTGGATTCAAGCACATATCATGTTTAGATTCGGTTTCAAGAACCAACCCTAAAAACAGATCTAGAATCAAGTTTTTGGAAATGAGCTTCAAGAACAAACATTAAGTTGCTTCATATACTTCCCACGAACTTGAATCCGCAAATTAAAACCAGAACTGAAGTGAAATCAGGCGCCTGAGGTTGCACGAGGTGAAGAACATGGGTTCCCAACTGATGTTTAAAACCATGGCTTTCATCAAATCACCCTCCCTCGCTTCAGATATGTTCATATCTTGAATACAAAACATATTCGACGGAGGTATCTATCTCCAATCAATACCACTTATAGCAGCTCAAACGGGGTTTCAGATCTGTCGTTGTTTAGGGTTTCAGCTGCCCGTCTCTTTTCTTCTCTGGTGATGTTGTTGTTCCAGCTCTGAAACGAGGGGTTAAAAGCTAAAACAAGAAGGATGACTCCACCCCTTTCCTCTCACCTGCAGATCGACTTCGATCCTCCGTTGTAAACCCTAGCAATTGGAAATCGCCACCGCTCCGATCTGCAACTCGACAATGACGATAGTTGAGCCGCTACAAATTTGAGCTTCGTCTTTACTAATATGCAACTTGTTATCCCATTTGCTTAAACTTGTTCTTCATGTTTCTTTCATGGAGGTCAAAAAGGTCTTTGAAATTTTTAGAGGAACTGATATGGTGGAGTTGAAATGGTGGAAAGGGTTTGGTTCCGTTTGGTCTTGTGGGGAGATGCTCAGAGGTGAAGGGATAATGGTGGTCGGAGGTGAGGGGTTGATATTGAGGGACGTTAAAGTCAAAAATACCAAGAGACAGAGAAAAAAGACCCATCTTATTTTTTAATTATTAAAATAAATAAATAAGTATTAAACATTAAAATTTTGAAAGAAAAATAGAAAATAAATACGCTACGGGTATTGAAGTCATTTCAGTTTACTGAGGGACCAAATCTGCAACGAAATTAGCTCAAAAGGACCACAAAACCAAAAAAATCGAGGTTTGAACTAAACTTCAGAAAAAATGGATAACACAGGGACCAATTTTGTAGTTTTGTCTTGTCTAAAAGTTCAACGACCATAAAAAATAAATAAATATTATGTTTTGAGGTAGATAAAATACACATTTTTTTAGACAAAACCTCACAAATGGTCCCTGTGGTATCCCGAAATCTGAAGTGTAGTCCCTAAGATTAAAAAACTTCATAGATGGTTTTTATGGTTTCAACACTTATAACGACTAGTCCTTTAGCCACATAAAAAGACTAATATGCCCTTTCTATTTCTTTTTAGAATTAATTTTACCTAATCCTATTTAAAAAAAATAGAAAAACCAAATAAATAATTCATTGGGCCCACCTACCCTTCACACACACACACACCCTTGAAGTTGTTAGTATAGAGTTGGATATTGTTAACCTTCTTACAGCTCTTGTATGATCTTGGTATCTCTCTAGTGAGATTATCTGATAAAACAATCACTCCTGTCAAAGCACCTCCACCACACAAATGTTGGATTAAGTGTCTAAGCCCATAACTATAATTGGTATGTACTTGAATTGATAGTAGCAATATCCTTTTGGGTTGCCTTCAAACCTGACAATGGAATAGGATAATTGTTGGAGAGAGAAGAATGATTTATTAATTTATTACTTGGTAATAAATTAATTTGAAATCAAGATAAATGATTTATTAATGTATTATAGATATAATATATTGATTAGAAATCATATTGTTTAATTAATATTTAATCAGAAATTAATTTGGAATTAATTTTAAGATTAAAGGAATTAATTGAAACTGCAGGGACTAAAGGTGACAATATTCAAAACTTGAGCATTGAAGCATTCTAGAACCTCCCTTATAGGTGGGGAACGAAATCTAGAGTGTCCTATGGTTTCCTTGGGCTCTAAGGGTGCCTTGGAAGCCTTAGGGAGGAAGTTAAGGGGTTAGGGTTATCTAAGATAAACCTGCATTATCCTAAACCTTCCTTATCACCTATATAAACCCCTATAGGGTTGGATTTCATCTAAGGCAATCCAAAAGTGGCTTAGAGCCGAATTTTCCATTTCCCTTCTCTCTCCATAGTAATCCTTGGTTGCTAGGTTTGTTTGTAAGCCATTAGAGGCGCGATACTTGTGGCGCTTGCTCCCAAAGTTCAAGATCTTCAAGGATTTGATTGTTATTACAATATATGTTAATTTTGAAAATTACATGTGCCTCCAAGGGTTTTCTAGTTTTTGTGTTCAATGCTTGTATGTCTAATAGTGAAAAACATAGATCTTCAAATTAGGGTTGCATGCACACATAAGATTATTTGCTATGTATAAAACCCATCAGTGGTATCAGAGCCTTAGGTTTTTGTTTTCAATTAGATTTGATACATATGTATGAATATGACATTAGGGTTTATGGCTAATAAACCCTAGAGGCTTGATTTTCATAATTAGGGTTTCTAAACCCTAGATTTCAAAATTTTGGGAGGGATTCCTAAACCCTTTCCTTTGGCCCTAAGATTTCGATTTTAGGGTTGCCTAACCCTAGAATTTCGAAATTTGCCTTGTCCCCTAGATAGTATTCCCAAATTTTAGGGTTTTGGATAATGTCGTATCTTATAATTATCCTTGATTCCTTAAATAGATAATTAAAGATCTTATGAATTATCCCATTCCATAAAATTTTCAAATCTTAGGGGATATGGGATTAGATTAAATTAATTGTTTAATTTAATAGACAATCCTACAAGATTTAATAATTTTAAATTAATTGTTTAATTTTGGATAATTATTAAATCAATATTTTAATATTAAAGAGTTTAAAATTAAAAAGTTTTAATTTTTGAAAAAGTTAAATATGATTAAAACCCTAGTATTTTAAAAGTATAAAATACACCCTTAAACTATATGTAACATTAAAAGTCTAATATTATATATGTATGAGTAAAGAGTCAATCTTACCGTTAGTAGGTGTCATTCACGAAGCTGGTCTATAAGGGGTGTTTAAGGAAATTGCCTATAAAATGGCGATTGAATGGGTATCCACTCTTACCCACCGCACTCTTGACTAGTGGAGGGTCGTTAGCCGAACGGGTAGGATAGGACACAACCTTCCATTATAAGTATAATGAAGAACAAAGTAACTATATGCTTTTACAAATTCCCAAATCATAGTTACTTTAGGCAAAATGTGAAATTGTATGCTAATCCATGGAATTACACTTCGTACCCTTGCCAAATGTTAGTAGAGCGTGCGTGGTTAACCGGAACACTAATTTGGGATTGACATTGATAACGAAGGGTGGCTCGATGTTTATCATAGATCAATGGAGCGTGTGTGGTTAACCGACACATTGATTAGGTGATAGTAGCATTGAGTGCACCATGTTGATTCGCATGGTTATTCACACCTTGTTTGTGATCATCGGTATCCCAGTCGCAAACTTGAAGGGCATAATCTAGATTAAACATGCCATTGAAAAGTTTAATGAATCTCAAAGGATCTAGTAGTTTTCAATACATTTAAAAAAATTAAATTTCTTTTTCGTTTTTCATGGTGGAAATTGGTAAATCGTTATTTACCTACCTTCAAATATTATGCAACTAGATTACGACATCCCTCTTCTAGGTTGTAGAGTATTGTGCTGGATTCTAGCCTTGATGTTTCATTTGGGTGTTACATCAAGGATTCTTATCAACTGACTTGAATTTTATCCCGTTTTGTAGATGTCTAAATCTACAATGGTCTTCCCAAATCCCGTGGAACAAGTTTTCCAAATGAAGATGACGTTACACGATACAATCAAGGAAACGAGAGTCATGCTTTACTTCCTCCACCTCCTCCTGTTGCTCTCCCTAACCCACATGAACGAAGGCTTGAAAAGTTCAAGCTCACTGAAGCCCTAATGGCACTGAAACATGAATATGGACAACTTGTGTGTACACACGTCTTAAAGATGAAGTCACACATTGACAGGTTGAGGATGTTGGGTGTTGATTTCTCAGAGATGTCGGCTGTAGACTGGGTTCTTCAGTCACTTCCTGACTCATATAGTGAGTTTGTAAGAGAGTACTATATGATGGAATATGACGTGACCCGCATGGATTTGACCTATTTGCTAATTGTGGCCAAATCAGTGATGATTTGAAGCACTGGTAAAGCAAACTTGATTGGTCAATCAAACTCCCAAACTTCATTGGACATTGGCAACATTGGAAGTACAAAAAAGGCTGATATTGTCCCATATGATAAGCTAAAGGAGTCCATTTGCTTTTATTACAAAAAGAAGGGGCATTGGAGACGAAGCTGCCCTAACTACCTGAGAGATATAAGATATGGGAGAGTCAAAACGTATGGCTCTACTTCAAGATCGAAGAAAAGAAAGGAAGCTTAAGGAAGAAGCATGCTGAATCTGATCATGAAGAAATGGATTTCGATCGCACAGATTTGAAGATCAGATTTGTGAGCTTCTACTCTAGAGTTAGGGTAGATTGCTATGAGATATGTAACAACATAGTTTTTCATTTGCATTGGATTGTAAGGTCAAAGTTTTTCCGCAATAAAATAAAATTTGTTTTTGTCTTATTTATTTATCCTTGCAATGGCATGTATGAAAAATTGATGTTTGCATATTTCTATTGTTAGCAATAATTGATTTGATTCTTAATTATGTTATTTGTGGAAATGTCGAGAATTTGCCAAATTAGGAAAAATTCTCATCGCCCAAGTTTCAATTGGACGGAAACTTGGAATCGTACAACTTGGTTTGTGTGATGAATGAGAAACTTTATATTTGGAAATTTAAGACTAATTCATTGAGAAAGAGTCAAGTGAAGCAATAGGAGATCAAGTTCGCAATGTTGCACAATGGTCTAGTCCACCATAAAGAAAAATAATAGATTCGTCATGATTTTCCTAAAGCTTGGTGAATATGGTTATGCTTACAAGTTTGAATATAATTCTGCATCATTGGAAAGGTCTCAATGAAAGGCAGGACGAATAAGAAGGATCAATAAGGCAGAAAGATAAAAGTTTCTCCATTCTAAGAAGAGGGGAGAGTACCTTTTATCATGTTTTATGATTGAATTAATGATTAAGAAACATAGGTCAATTGATCCTCTAAGTGAGTCTTTGTGCATTTGTATGACTAAGAAGAGGATAAAATAAAAAAGTTGATCATACTTCGTTCCAATATCGAGTCTTCGAGTTAAGATGGTGACATTCAATGACATACTTTGTAGGTTTATAACACTTATCAAATGTGGAATAAGGAAAGTTTCTCATTCCCGCACATTTGAAATTGGTAAATTGTGATGTCTTGTTGAAGACAAAGACCAACCAGAACAAATTGAGTGAAGTGATAATCTTGATAGGATTTCACACTAACTCTTGAATATTTGTTTCGTCAAGGAAAGTTCATTGAAAAGAGAATCATATATGTCAGGAGTTCAGTGGGAGTCTCAGTTGTCTTGAAAATTTTGAGAGTTAAATCAAGAATAAACCGATAGTTAATCACTAACACACGACTTGAGGTTTGCAACCTATCGTGTTGACATAATCTTGTTTCTTTGTCATTCAAGTTTGATTCAACTATCATATGAGTTCTATGAGTTCTCAATTCAATGCATAGAGGCAAGGTACCTTGATCAATGGAAAGTCAATTGAAAGGAAAGGGTGAGCTGCTTAACTACCTGGAAGCAATGGTGGGCAATCGTGATGCCTTAAGGCGAGAAATCAAGATTGAACAAGTTCGATCCATAAGAGTTAGATTTGTCACAAACATTATCTTATGATTATGTTATGACAAATTCATATGGATAGGAACACATACAGCAGATAAATGTAAGTGTCATAAGGTTTCTTTCCATTCATGAAAATGATTGTGAGGAAACGCTTGCATTATGAGAGATTTTAAAAGGATAGCGATTGTGAAAATTGTATTCTCATATTCGATTATGATTACATCATCCATTTTCATAGTTCGAATTGTGAGATTTGGGAATTAGTTTGGACATTTGGGACTTATTGATATAAGTTCTGAATTAGTTTAGACACACATGTGAGCTATTTAAGGAAAAGTGTATGAGATTGAGAGGCTTAGATAAAGGCTTATCAAAGCATCAGATATTAGAAATATGAACTTAAGAAATTCAATAAGCATTATTTTCTGGAAGTTCATATGTTATATGAATACATGTGAAAGCTAGTGGGAGCATAAGTATTATGCTAGTGATGAGATAATCATCATGTTAGTGAGAGCATGATTATTATTTTAAGTATTTCAAGTTAGCAATATTAATTATAGAAAACAAAGATTCACTTTGCAAAGTTGTTGGGGTTGAAAAGTTGTTTTGCTATAATTAAGGGAGAGAATATTAGACTTCATTTCAAAATCTAAAAGCTTAGATCAAGAAATTTTAAGAAAATTTAGTCAAGGATACATAGTGCATTCTCAAAATTCGATTATGATTATGACATCCTTCTTCATAGTTCGAATTGTGAGAACATGACACATAAAATGTTATGGCAGAAGACTGGCAAAGTATCATGTCATTATGAGAGACATTATGCATCATGTCCCATACACTTCTGGTATAGGATCGATTGCATATGCTATAGTATTTAACCGTTCTAAAATTTTCCAAATGCCTAGGGCATTAATAGGGAAAATGGGACTAGAACCGCTTTTGACTAAAATAATTAAACAACTATCAAAGGACGATCCAAAGTTCGCTGAGGATTGGTCGCTTGTGAGTAGTTGGAAGTATAATATTGGATGAACCATATCAACATTATAAATAAGGTTCTATTTAGAATGAGTTGTCAGATAGCAAATATGGAAATGTTTCCATAATTGGGAGTTGGAAATTAAGAATTTATGTCTAGATTAGAAAATTTTATGCAAAAAGGATGTTCAAAGGAATGTACTTTGAGTGAGAGACATGACATCTAAAGAATTGTTTTGTAACAATTTCTGATAGAATACGTTGTAATTTCATTGGCCAAGTCTTGGTGACTTTATGCTATGACATTACGAAAGGACCATTGCATAAAATGTTAGAATCTAACATATTCTAAAAGTGACAGGAATTTGGTATTCTTACACTAATGACGAGGATTGGGGATTGTGAAATGAGTTTCATTGGAAAAGTTTTTCAATTGATCTATTTCACAAAGTATGGACCATAGGAAACCAAAGTATGCATGCTTGGAGCATGGGACAATTGTGGTTATAATTCAAGTATAAAGTTGATTATTTGAAACATTAAACAATGAATAATGAGTAATCAATATGGTGATTAAATAAAGGTGTTTTATTTATACTCACAAGTTTGGGGTCATATAGGATTAAGTATTATCGTTGTGTTTCTATTTGCATATTTTGACTTCTAGAATAACCGGGTTATTCGAACCTCCATAGTCGGTCATACGTTGGAAGTAGGTATGAATGAAGACTGTCATGAATCTGTCTGTAGATTGTATATAGTGTTTAGGCATAGCACAAGTTTGCTGTAAAGTTCATGAGTGCTTTGATAAGATTAGAGTATTGGATTAAACCCACGCTCACTTGAATCACTTCATGGATTTATCACAGGTGATTAGTGAGACGATAACATTGTATATTCTTGAAATCGAGACGTGTGAGTTATTATTTGCTGGTCAATTGCACATTGATAATAAGTAAACGCACTAGTAACTTGGTGTTATAAACTTATTGTTGTGTGTGATTCGATCAGTAGGTGCAAGCGAGTCTTTGAGTCAAAGTTTATCCATTCCTTTTACCTAAAGTGGGATAAAAGCGATATCTATGGGCCCCTCGATGATTTCGTGATGACACCCTAAAGTGCTTGGCCAAGCCAGGACTGATTTGATTTGTTCAATTAGTCATGGTTGTCATAAATCGGAAATCGGGAAACAGAACATAGACTGAGAGAATGATCAATATCCATGTCTCATGTCTATACGATATCTAGAATGGAGGAATGTATGATCCCTTATGTAAAGGACATGTCACTGATAAGATAAGAGTTCGACAACGGCTTTTGGTAGCTAAAATTTGCTAGTCAATTTTTGAAGTTATACTTGCAACTATAGTCATTAGACTTATCCAAGTGAGAGACTGTTGGATTAGGTGTCTAAGACCATAACTATTATTGGTATGTACTTGAATTGATAGTAGTAATGTCCTTTTGGATTGCCTTCAAACCTAGCAATGGAATAGGATAATTGTTGGAGAAAGAAGAATGATTTATTAATTTGTTACTTGGTTAATAAATTAATTTGAATTCAAGATAAATGATTTATTAATGTATTATGGATATAATATATTGATTAGAAATCATATTGCTTAATTAATATTTAATTAGAAATTAATTTGGAATTAATTTTAGGATTAAAGGAATTAATTGAAACTGCAGGGACTAAAGGTGACAATGTTCAAAACTTGAGCATTGAAGCATTCTAGAACCTCCCATAGAGGCGGGGAATGAAATCTAGAGTGTCCTAGGGTTTCCTTGGGCTCTAAGGGTGCCTTGGAAGCCTTATGGAGGAAGTTAAGGGATTAGGGTTATCTAAGATACACCTGCCTTATCCTAAACCTTCCTTATCACCTATATAAACTCCTATTGGGTTGGATTTCGTCTAAGGCACTCCAAGAGAGGATTAGAACCGAATTTTCCACTTCCCTTCTCTCTCTATAGTAATCCTTGGTTGTTAGGTTTGTTTGTGAGTCATTAGAGGCGCGACACTTATGGCGCTTGCTACCAAAGTTCAAGATCTTCAAGGATTTGATTGTTATTACAATATAACAATCAAGGTATGTATCCTAACCCTAATTATATGTTAATTTAGAAAACTACATTTTCCTCCTAGGGTTTTCTAGTTTTTGTGTTGAATGCTAGTATGTCTAATAGTGAAAACATAGATCCTCAAGTTAGGGTTGCATGCACACATAGGATTGTTTGCTATGTATAAAACCCATCAACAATTTCTCTAGAAATATTCATATGTGGTTGTTCTCTGATAGCTTAAATGATTCAAGTTTGGAGTGAAGTCTAAACTCTGGAGGTAATTCTTCAGTGAGATTGTTTCTAAAGACCCAGAAGGTCCTCAGTGTTGGAATTTGAGAAATACTCCGTGGAATCTGGCCGGGAAATCGATTTGAATTCAAATTGAAAACCTGCAGTTTCTTCAAAATTCCAAATTCATCTGGATTTGAGCCGTTCAATCTATTTATGGTGATACCGAGTCAAATTTTGAAACTGAATCAAGGAGGGAAGGTTGTCGGATAATTTATTGAGATACAAAAACAAAACATCCAATTTTTTTAAGACGAACAATCCAGGAGGAATTTCACCTTCTAAGTAGTTTAAAATCAAATCTAACAATGTGAGATTAACTAAATTCGATAATGATTCTGGAAAATTTCCTACCAGATTAGTCGCTGCTATCCACCAAATCTTCAAACTGTTCAATTTTCAAAACTCTAGCGGTATCACTGGATTTGCAAATTCATTACATGCCAAACCTAATGTTTCCAGATTTGATAAGTTTATGATCTCTGGAGGTATAGTATCATTAAACAAATTCTGATACAATTGCAATGAAGTCAACACCGAGATATTCCCGATTGCTGCAGATATGTTGCCGATAAAGTTATTACCCTTAAATTCAACAATTTGGAGTTGTGATAGTTGGTCAATGTCTTCCGAAAACCTTTCGACGAACAAGTTCTGTGAGATATCAAGCTCAACCAAATTCAACGGAGGTGAGGAAAATGAAGCCAAAGAATGAGAGGAGATGTGGTGGCGATAGTGATACCATCTTTTCCGGTGGTGGTTTGTTATGGTGTGTATGAGAGAGAAAGTAAGAGAGAGAGGTGGGCCCAATGATTTTTTAAATAGGATTAGGTAAAATGAATTTTAAAAATAAATAGAAAGGGCATACTAGTCTTTTTATGTGGCTAAGGGACTGTTTGTTAAAAGTTTTGAAACCACAGGGACCATCTATGAGATTTTTGAGCTTAGGGACTAAAATTCAGATTTTGGGATACCATAGGGACCATTTATGAAGTTTTGTCTTTTTTATACATATGACATTATCTTTCAGGTGAAGTTTTGAAGTATAATATGAAAAATTGTAACGCCCTGTCCCGAATCTCGTACGTTTGCAAGCCCCGAACCAACGTTTAGCATCCGAAATCGTCACATTTCTCGTCCGGTGAGTTCATACCCCTACCCTTTTTCAATGGTTTTTCAATGTGTTCAGGCGGGGAATATAAGCAAACTACAATTGTTTTCAATCCATGTTTCCATGAATATCAACGTATATCGTATCTAGTACGGGACGGTAGTCTCATGGTTTTCAAATTATATTTTCATGTATATCAAAATGTCTTATACTTAATACGGGATGTAAGTCCCATGGTTTTCAAACTACTTTCCATCTATAGATTGCACCTTTCAAACTAATTCATATTTAGTTCGGGATAGTAATCCCATGATCCTCAATATATAGTTTTATGTATTAAACTATACTTCGTAATATACAACCGATCTTACAATTAGGAAAATATGGGATTTTCCTGGGGTAAAATACAACACATAAACAGATTGGTAACAAGTGATAACTAAACTAAGTCTACATAAGAAAATATGGGATTTTCTTGGATAACAACCTCGTTGGTAAACCTACTTTACATAAGAAAATATGGGATTTTCTTGGATAACAACCTCGTTGGTAAACTTACTTTACATAAGAAAATATGGGATTTTCTTGGATAACAACCTCTTTGGTAAACTAAAGGAAACTGGTACATTTTCAGAAAACAAACATCTTATGAACTCACCAGCTTTATGCTGATTTTCAAACCGCTTGTATTCTCAGGTCAACGATAGACAGGTACCCAACGATCCTTTGGAGAAGACGGAGCGTACTGAAGATCTTGTCTTTACTTTTGTTAATATGATGCATATGTATATCACTTGTACAACTTTACTTTTGAAACAAATGTAAATTCTATATGTAATGTAATGGTTGTTTACTTTACTTACTATGTGCATTGGATTTGATACTTAACGTGGAGTCCGCCCTAGAAATGTTTCCGCCTTCGGTTTTCGGGGTGTGACACCATAGGTAAACAAAGTGTGCATGCTTGGAGCATAGGATAAATATTGTTTTAATTCAAGTATTAAGTCGATTATTCAAAAAATTATACAATGAATAATGTGTAATCAGTATGGTGATTAAATAATAAGTGTTTTATTTATACTCAAAAGTTTTGAGACCATATTGGATTCGATTATTCTTGTATTTCACTTCACATGTTTTGACTTCCCAAATAATAAGTTAATTCAAACATCAGTAGTAAATCATACTTTGGAAGTAGGTAATGAGGTAAGACTGTCATGAATTTGACTGTAGATTGTCTAAAGTGTTTAGACATAGAAAAAGTTGATGGGTTTTGAGCATTCTAACACTTCCTAAGTGTACATGCAACCCTAATAACCTTGGATCTATGTTTGTCTAATTATCATACAAAGTTGAATTCCAAGGTTATATTCCTATCTAGCATACATGGGGAACAATTTTAACTTAAAGTATAGATAGAATAACTTACCTTGTTGTTGTTTGTGTTCCTTGAAACCTTGTGAGCCTAGCACCCCAAGTGTGATGCCTCAAATGCTTTACACAACACCAAATGCTCTTGGAAGAACTTATGAGAGAACACAGACTTCTCAAAATCGGCCAAGCCCTCTTGTTTCTTAGTGTGTAGTAGATTTTAGGTGGAGAACATGTTACTTATATAGTGTTGACACATCTAGGGTTAAACCCTAATGTGTCATGACTCTTCATTTCCATGACCCATGGGTTTGTAACTCCCATGGAGCATCCTATGGGTGGAACCCAACTTGATAGTCCATGGAGCCTTTTAGCCCACTATACAAGATATGGATGATTTACATAATCAACCCATATATTTAATTAGTTATCTTTTGATCACATAATTAATTCTAAATTAATTCTTGATCAAACTAATCAAATAATATTATTAATATATTAGAACTTATAATATATAAATAATCTCCAAGTGTTATTTCTCTCATTTAGTCTATCCAATTGCATGGTGCCATGCAACCCAAATGGACCATGCCGGGTCGGATCAAGTACATACCAGAAATAGTTATGGACTTAGACACCTTATCCAACAGTCTCCCACTTGGATAAGTCTAATAACTATTACTGCAAGTATGACTTCAGAAACCGATCGGCAATCGTAGCTCTTTACAAGGTTTCTCGAAACTGAGAAGATGATGGTACGCCATTTAAGATAAGTGATCATATAATCCTCTGTTCTAGATATCAGTCGGACAAATACATGGAACAATGTCTTACTTATTGTCCAACAGTTTGTTTCCCGATTTCCGATTTGTTTGACAAAGAACTTAATTGAACACATCAACTTAGTTCTGACCGGGCCCGGTACATAGGTCAAAACAAAATCATCGAGGGGCCCAGATATCAGCTTCTAATCCAAGAAGGAACAGATAAACTTCGACTCATATGTTTGTTCTACTACTCATTGAATTACACACAAGAGCGCGATTTATAACATCGAGTTACCAATGCATTTTTCGTACAATCAATGCATAACCAACTTGTAAGTAACAAATCATATCTCTAGGTTTAAAGACTTATATGATATTACCGTCTCACGATCACTCGAGATAGAATTCCATGAAGTGATTCCAGTAAGCGTGGGTTGAGTCCAATGCTCAGAACTTTTGAGCACTCATGATTGCTGTAGCCTTGTCCAAGACCTCTACAACCAAACATGACAGTCTTGATTCATATCTACTTCCGACATATGACCGACTGTGGAGGTTTGAATAATCTGTTATACCAAACAAAATTATTCTGGAAGTCAAAACATGCAAAAGAAATATAGTAAACGATCGACAAGAGATAGCAACACTTTACTCATAAATAAAACACTTTTATTCATCATCAGATGTCAATTATACTTTACAAATTTCGAGGTTATCTAACTACTAAATCTAATATCATCCTTCAGCCCTATGCTCCGAGCATGCTGGAGATGCTTAACCCGAGTCAGTCCCTTCGTGAGGGGATCTGCCAGATTTTCATATGATGATACTCTCTTTGCCATGAGGAGTCCTTCTTCGATCCGATGTCTGATGAAATGGTATTTTCTGTCGATGTGTCTGGATCTCCCGTGATCCCTTGGTTCCTTAGCTAAGGCAACAACACTTTCACTATCACAGAAAATTTCCATTGGCTCTTTAATAGCTGGTACAACTCCAAGGTCTCCAATGAAGTTCCTCAGCCATAACGCCTCCTTTGCCGCCTCGCTAGCTGCAATATACTCTGATTCACAAGTAGAATCTGCCACTGTCTCTTGCTTGGAACTCTTCCAAGAAATTGCTCCTCCATTTAGGGTAAAGACCCAGCCCGACTGAGAGCGGAAGTTATCCCTATCAGTCTGAAAGCTAGCATCACTATACCCTACAACTCTCAAGTCATCACTCCCACCGAGGGTAAGGACCCAGTCCTTAGTCCTTCGTAGGTACTTGAGAATATTCTTTACCGCAGTCCAGTGTGCCTTGCCAGGGTTCCCCTGAAACCTGCTAACCATGCTCAGGGAAAAAGCTACATCAGGTCGAGTACACGTCATAGCATACATGATCGATCCTACAGCCGAAGCATAAGGTACTCGACTCATTTGTGCTATCTCAGCCTTAATGCTAGGGCTTTGTGTCTTACTCAGTTTGGCGTTACTCTGGATGGGCAACTCTCCTTTCTTGGAGTCTTGCATTCTGAATCTCTTCAGCACCTTATCCAAGTAGGTACTTTGACTAAGTCCAATTAGTCTTTTACTCCGATCTCTCAAGATCCTTATCCCCAAAATATAGGCAGCTTCACCAAGGTCCTTCATAGCGAAACACTTTCTAAGCCAGGACTTTACTTCCTGCAGGGTTGGAATGTCGTTTCCTATGAGTAGTATGTCATCCACATACAATACCAAAATGCTAACTATACTCCCACTAGCCTTGACATATACACAAGATTCATCTTCACTCCTAGAAAAGCCAAATTCCTTGACCTTTTCATCAAAGCAAAGATTCCATCTGCGAGGTGCTTGCTTTAATCCATAGATGGATTTCTCAAGCTTACACACTCTATTAGGGTACTCGTTGCTGACAAAACCCTCTGGCTGACTCATGTAAACATCTTTAGCCAACTTTCCATTAAGGAAAGCGGTTTTGACATCCATTTGCCAAATTTCATAGTCATGAAATGCGGCTATGGCTAACAGAACCCGAATAGACTTAATCTTGGCTACCGGAGAAAAGGTCTCATCATAATCCACTCCAGGAATCTAAGAGAAGCCCTTTGCAACCAGTCTAGCCTTATAAGTGTGTACTTTACCATCCATGTCGGTCTTCTTCTTGAAGACCCATTTGCACCCTACAATCTTTCGACCTGGTACATTCTCAACCAAGTTCCAAACTTGATTGTCATACATGGATTGTATCTCGCTATCCATAGCCTCTTTCCATTTAGTAGACTCGGGGCCTGCCATGGCTTCCTTGTAGCTGTTAGGGTCATCTTGACTTACTAGTGTCCCATCACTAATAAGTGTCTCACCTTCTGCAGTAATATGGAATCCATAGTAATGCTCAGGTGCACTCCTAACTCTCGTGGAACGCCTCAGAGGTACAGATTCGTCAATTGGCTCAACAGGAGTTTCCTCCTCAAGTTGAGGGCTAGAGTTTGAAGTTCCTTCACCACTTGAATCTTGAATTTCTTCAAGATCATTTTGCCTCCCACTGTCTCCTTGGCTAATAAACTCTCTTTCTCGAAAGACTCCTCTTCTTGCTACAAAGACCACATTATCACTAGGTCTGTAGAAGAGGTAACCAAAGGATTGCTGTGGGTAGCCGATGAAAATACACCTCTCGCTTCGGGGTTCGAGCTTATCATGAGTCTCGCGTCTCACGAAAGCCTCGCAACCCCAAATCTTGATGTGGTCTAGTTTAGGTACTTTACCAGTCCACATCTCGTGAGGAGTTTTGGCAACTTTCTTTGTAGGGACTAGATTAAGGATATGGGCGGCAATCTCTAAAGCATACCCCCAGAATGAGATTGGTAGCGAAGCTCGACTCATCATGGAACGAACCATGTCCAACAAGGTTCGATTACGCCTCTCAGCCACACCATTCAACTGCGGTGTCCTGGGAGGTGTTAATTGTGAGACAATCCCACATTCCCTTAGATAGTCGAGGAACTCTGAACTAAGATACTCACCACCCCGATCGGATCGAAGCATCTTAATGTTCCTGCCCAATTGATTCTCGACTTCCTGTTTAAATTCCTTAAACTTCTCGAAAGTCTCTGACTTATGCTTGATTAAGTAGACATATCCATATCTACTGTAATCATCAGTAAAAGTCAAATAATAACGATTAGCATCCCTTGTGGCATGTTTGAATGGTCCACACACATCCGTGTGTATAAGGTCCAACAAACCTTCACCCCTTTCACACGAGCCTGTGAAGGGTGACTTTGTCATTTTTCCAAGTAAGCACGATTCGCAACTATCATTTGACTTTAGGTCAAACGACTCCAAGACTCCATCTTTTTGGAGTTGGCCTATGCGTTTCTTGCTTATATGTCCAAGACGACAATGCCATAATGATGCTTTATCCAAGTTATTATTATTAGTAGAATCAATACACAAAACATTATTTCCTAAGTTATCTACAACAGATACAGCTTCATACACACCATCACAAGGTAATGCTTTAAAATAAAGAACATTATTAAAGAAAGCATTAATCGAACCAACTTCATTATCAAACGAAAAGGTGAAACCTTGTTTGTACAATGCATGAAAGGAAATAATATTTCTTGACATTTCTGGCGAATAACAACATTTATTCAAATCTAAATTTAACCCACTACTTAGCGATAAAGTATAAACTCCAATCTTGGTGACAGGTGTAACTTTCCTATTCCCCATGATTAAGTTTATTCTTCCTTGCTCCACATTCTCACTTCTTCCTAGTCCCTGCAAGTCACAACAGATATGAATACCACAACCGGTATCAAGGACCCAAGATTTCGAATGGGGTGAGTTATTAGAAATGATAGTGTAAATACCTGCATGGTTGGGTTTGACTTTCCCATCCTTCACATCCTGCTGGTACTTTGGGCAGTTCCGCTTCCAATGAGCTTTTTCATGGCAATAGAAGCATTCAGCCTCTTTTGGGTCAGAAGAAGGAGTAATGAAACCTTTCTTGGTTCCACTTGAAGAAGAGCCATCAAGGGTCCGAGCCTTGGTACCCTTCGAAGATCTCTTTCTCTTCCTCCCTCGACTTTGCCCGATTGCCAAGACCGGAGTTGAGTTTGGAGTAGGAGTGATAGCAACCGACTTCCCCTTAAGACCTGTTTCTGCGGTCTTGAGAAGTCCCTGAAGTTTGCTGAGGGTGACCTCTTCCTTTTTCATGTGATATGTCATGCGGAATTGATCATAGCACGATGGTAAGGAGTGCAAAATGATATCTATTGCAAGCTCCTCAGGGAAGTTCACATTAAGCTTCAGCAAACGATCCACATACCTTTGCATTTTCTGCATGTGGCTCGTGACGGAATCCCCTTCCTTCATCATGGTTGTTATCATGGAGCAGATGATTTCGTACCTCTCTTGTCGTGCACTTTGATGGTATCTTTCCATCAAATCTTGGTGCATTTCATAAGGGTAGAAATCCTCATAAGACTTTTGGAGTTCAGCTGTCATTGTGGCCAACATGATGCAAGCCACCTTGGTTGCATCTCTTTCATGAGTATGAAAGTCAGCGATCTCCTGGGGAGTTGCAGTGGACTCATCAATTTCCTTAAGCTCCTTGTCAAGGACATATTCTTTGTCCTCGTAGCGGGTAATCATCCTGATGTTTCTGATCCATTTATTGAAGTTGGATCCATCAAAGGTGACTTTCCCACACAAACTCATAAGAGTAAAGGAGCCATTAGGATTCGAGCCAGAAGCATTATTTGAAGACATCTGAAAGAGAAGAACAAGTTTAGTATAGATTTAAGAGAGTCCTTAATAAAACACCCAAATGTAATATTAAGGCTAGGATCCAATCACAATATAATATAACTTAGAAGAGGTATGCCGTAATCTAAGCTATACTATATTTGAAAGGTAGGTGAATGACGATTCACCAATTTCCACCACGAAAACCGAAATATTAGATATTAGGTTTTATTGGATTTTTAGAAATTCCTAGATTCTTTGAGATTCAATGAACTTTTCAAAGGCATGTTTCAATCTCGAGAGTGCCCTCCAAGTTTTGTGACTGGGATACCGAGGATCACAAAACGAGGTGTGAAGTAACCATGCAAATCACTTGGTACCCTTAAAGTTTATCACTCAATCGATGTGCCGGTAAACCACACATGCTCCACCGATACTATAATAAACCTTAAGTCACCCTTTACCTACCTTGTTAAGTCCAAGTTAGTGTGCCGGTTAACCACACACGCTCCACCAACGACTTAGACAAAGTGTAAAGTGTAATTTTATGGATTAGCACCTTATTCACATTTTCCTAAAGTAACTAAGATTGGGAATTTAATAAAATATTTTAGTTACTTTATAATATTCATCATACTTTGAATGAGAATTTATAAGTCCTTGTCTTACCCGTTCGGCTAACGACCCTCCACCAGTCAAGCGAGCAAACACCCATTAAGTCACCATTTTATAGGCAACAACCTTATACCCACCTTATAGACCGACTTCGTGAATGAGGCGTACTAGCGGTAAGACGACTTTATTCTTATATATATATATATATATATATATATATATATATATATATATATATATATATATATATATATACATATATATATATATAATTATTAAATCATCATAATATAAGTATAAGGGTTGAATTTTAACTTTTAAAATTCTAGGGGTTGGAACTTAAAGTTTTAACTTAACTTTACTTGTTCCAAAACTTGAGGGCAAGTTTTGTAACTTTCAAAACTTTTCATTTCTTGTAACTTATGAGTTTAATAGAGTAATAAAATGAAGACTCTTCATTTTTCTAACTCTTGTATTTGTTTTAATGGTTTTAACTCAAGTGTGACTCTTGGTTTTCCATAACTTGAGGACAAGTTATGGACTCCATTAAAACACATTATGATCAAGAATTAATCTACCACATAGGTTACAAATAATTCCTATGATCATCTAAAACATCATAAGAACAAGAACATGAATATGAACACAATCAAAAATTACATTTAAAACTTTGTAATTTTGATAACTAGTTGTTGTAAATGAATTAGCAAAGACATTACACCACCAAAAACAAGTTTTCAATTACCAAAACAGTTTAGGGTAATGTTTCTAATTCATTTCCAGCAACTAAATCGAAATTCTGCAATCAGTCGACCCTACTCGCCGAGTGCATGAACTCACTCGCCGAGTTGGTTTAAGATACTCATGAACTCGACGAGTCCATTCGCAGACAACAAGATTTCCGATTTTTTTTTCAACTTTTAAGCACAAATAAGAGCAAACAAGCCTAGGCTCTGATACCACTGATGGGTTTTGAGCATTCTAACACTTCCTAAGTGTACATGCAACCCTAATAACCTTGGATCTATGTTTGTCTAATTATCATGCAAAGTTGAATTCCAAGGTTATATTCCTATCTAGCATACATGGGGAACAATTTTAACTTAAAGTATAGATAGAATAACTTACCTTGTTGTTGTTTGTGTTCCTTGAAACCTTGTGAGCCTAGCACCCCAAGTGTGATGCCTCAAATGCTTCACACAACACCAAATGCTCTTGGAAGAACTTATGAGAGAACACACACTTCTCAAAATCGGCCAAGCCCTCTTGTTTCTTAGTGTGTAGTAGATTTTAGGTGGAGAACATGTTACTTATATAGTGTTGACACATCTAGGGTTAAACCCTAATGTGTCATGACTCTTCATTTCCATGACCCATGGGTTTGTAACTCCCATGGAGCATCCATGGAGCATCCTATGGGTGGAACCCAACTTGATAGTCCATGGAGCCTTTTAGCCCACTATACAAGATATGGATGATTTACATAATCAACCCATATATTTAATTAGTTATCTTTTGATCACATAATTAATTCTAAATTAATTCTTGATCAAACTAATCAAATAATATTATTAATATATTAGAACTTATAATATATTAATAATCTCCAAGTGTTATTTCTCTCATTTAGTCTATCCAATTGCATGGTGCCATGCAACCCAAATGGACCATGCCGGGTCGGATCAAGTACATACCATAAATAGTTATGGACTTAGACACCTTATCCAACAAAAGTTTACTGCAATGTTCATGACTGCTCCTGAAATAAGATTTGAGTATTGGATTAAACCTATTCTCACATGAATCACTTCATTGATTTTATCACGAGTGATTGTGAGATGATAATATCTTATATTCTTGAAATGGAGACATATAATTGTTTTACGAGTCGGTTGCGCATCGATAATACGTAAACGCATCAGTAACTTGATGTTATTAAACATATTGTTGTGTATGATTTGATGAGTAAATAGTGCAAGCATATGAGTCGAAGTTTATCTGTTCCTTTTACCTTAAGAGGGATAAAAGCGATATATGTGGGCCTCTTGATGATTTAGTGATGAAAACCCTAAGCGCTTGGCCAAGTGTCACACCCCTAAACTGCGACGGCGGAAACATTCGGGGGTGGAGGACATCATGTACAACATCACAACTATTGCATCATAGTAATAAAAGTAAACATAACCATTACATTGAATATATAAGGTATTTACATTTGTTTGATACATAATTTGTATACAACAAAAGTATAACAAACGTATAAAAGACGCGACTCCATATGCTCCTTCATCTCAAAAGCCTGTAGGTTTACCTATCTACTAGTTCCCTGAGAATACAAGCGATTTTGAAAGTGTATCAACATTTAAATTAGTGAGTTGATAAGAAAATTTTGTATTGAAAACCTGACTTTGGAATCTGTGAAAATATTTGTATGTTTCTCTAGAAAATCCAATAATTTCTTTAGTATTGAAAAGTAGTCTTAGCCCTAAGGCCCAAAATGTATGTTCATTACTGCCTGGTTACAACCAGTTGTGTTGTATAGTGTGTTCTTTACAAAAACCTTTGTATGAAAACCCTGGCTACCACCAGTAATGTATAATATGTTATGTATGAAAACCCTGGCTACCACCAGTATGTATATTAGTTTTATTACTTAAAATAAAACCATATAATTATATTCCATACAATCCTCCAGTGTAGTGTGTAGTAGTTCTATTAATTAAAATAAAAATAATGAAGAATGAAATCCCGTAAACATATGGCTAGTTTATACTGTTGTGAGTTTGGCATAACCATGATTGATATGACCTAGTATGACATCCCCATTTTCACAGCATGGAAAAGACCGATTTTGTTTATGCTTTATAAAAATCAGAGTACCTCTTTTAATAAAAATGTTGCGTAATTTATTCCCAATAAAAAATGATAAATACGTTATCAAAGCATTTCTGAAGAAAAGTATTTTTATTCATTTTAAAACATTTGAGATGTCATCATCAATACAAAAACATAAGCATAAACAGAACTTACATTCATTATCACTAGTGATTTATATCTCCTTGATCTCTCAGTGTAATGTGACTTCATATCAAAACTCGTGATATAAATAAACTGAATGGGTTAGGTTGGGAAACCTAGTGAGTACATAGAGTTTTCAACCCACAATAATATAATTATTATGTTTAATCATCAAACAGTTAACCCAATTACCCATCCCTATTATCTTCTTTACTCTTAAGGATCTACCCTAAGAATCAGCTATTTCTCATTCATTTATTCCTAAGGAATAGGTACGAAGTCCATTGTTGTCAATGACACAGTTGTCAAGCACACCTGCTAGTTCTATCACTTAGGCGTAGCTTCCAGAATTGTGAAATTCTCTATGAGGCGTAGCTATCAGTATTGTCTTTCGGGCACAACTGCTAGGGTTATATTGTTTATTGACAATATCGTTTTTAAGAGTCCACTCGCAATACATGTCAATGGGTTTTTACAGTACACCGGTGAACACATCGTTCACAACACCTACAGGTTGCGAGCCTGCTAGTGTTTCACTGGACTGTCTAGAATAGTTCGTGGTTGTCATCCATACTCTGCTAGATGACGGGGCCACCATTTGGGAACAAAGCTTCTCACATCATCCACCTCTCAGCCTTACCTCATGGTCTATATCACCTCTCAACTCATCATCCAACTGATATTTCATTTACCCATGTTTTACCCAACATATTATTTAGATATAAATACATATAAAGTTTAAATCATATAAAACTTGTATAAAATCGTTCATCCAACATAGATAGAAAGTATACAGAAAATATGCACACATAGCACGTAGTTTATATAAAATACTTCATATCTATGTGTAAGATGAAAGGGACCATGCACTCACTTGAAAAGGTGGTGACTCGGCGCTCGAATAGCACTTCGTTACTCTTAACACAAATTTTCTTTGACAATACCTAGTATCATTACCATTAGAGTTTAGTCTAATATTCACCGAGATTAATTAATAGTCTTGCTATTATTACTATTATATAAGCACGAGACAATATTTCTCAACCACTATATATAGACAGGGGCCAAACATAAAACACCGAAGGGCAGGACCATTTTGGCATATAACACTTCTGAAATCCAACAACCCTATGCAACCCTTTAAACCAGATTCCCCGTACCACGAGTGGTTAAAAATATATTATAACGACACTTATACAACTCATAATAATAGCCCAAATACTTACTATAAGGTCCTAATAACATTACTATATTGAAACATAAGATACACTAACGATAGGGTAGGCATAGCTCACTTACAGCGGGTTTTTCGCAAAATCGGGCTTTGCTGGAGCAGTGTTCCCAAGCTGTAAGGATATTTTATCAAGGATTCAGGAGCCTCAGGGCTTCCTTCGGGTGCCAGGGGGTTTACCTAGGCTTAGGTGGGTTTTGGGGGCTTAGAGAGAGAAAGTAGAGAGAGAAAGTGAAGTTGGGAAGGTGTAAAGAATGAGGGAACCCGACACCTCTATTTATAGGCTATAATCCTGCTATACTCGTCGATTAGGAGGTTCTAATCATCGATTCCATGGCCAAGTGTCACCATCTGGTGGCTTGCCTTGGGGAGAAAGCCTTGGCCCATATTCAGCTACGTCACCCGATTTCACACAACACCCTTCCGACTTCTAAACCCTGTAACTTTCGCATATGAGATCCATTTTCTATGTTATTTATATCAATGTGTAGGTAAAAACAAGATCTACAACTTTCATTTAGACTCTGTCGGCTAATTCTCGGCCGATCTTAAATTTAACAGTAGGAGGAGATTATATTGTTAAATGTCCGTGTAAAATTCATAACTTCTACATAAAGACTCCGTTTTCGTATTTATTTTTATCGTTGAGTTCCTATTAAAGAGATCTTCAACTCTCATTTAGGTCATGTAGTCCAAAAACCACTCGAACTAAAATTCGAGTTTCGGGTCGTGCACTGCTATGCTAAATCTTAGAAAATTCATAACTTCCTCATACGAAGTCAGATTTGGTCGTTCTTTTTTTTTTTTTTTTTGTATGTTCACGGTTTAAAGTATACTACAAATTTTTTTTAGATCACTAAGCCTAAAAATTCATCTATCGTAAATTCACTATTTACGTCTCCCGGTTCCGTGCCAGTTTTGCAGAAAAACTTCGACGGGCCATAACTTTTTCGTTATAACTCGAATTTAGGCGTTCTTTATATGTACGGAACCCTTGAGAAATTTTATACAGCTTGGTTAAGATTAATCCTTATAAATAATATTCCATAAAAAACTCATTTATGACGCTCATTGTCTCTAAATTGACTAGCACGAATCTATGGGCGTTATACCTAGTGACCTCTACGATGTTCTTCAGGCATCGGAATGGTATGATATTTGTCACCCCAGGAATGTTGAAGGTCTCCTGGAAGGGTGTGATCTGCTTCAGGAAGAAGGGAAAGTGGGTCCCCACTACACTGGAGCGTTCACGATTGTTGCCAAGGTTAGCAAGGTGGCGTACATTCTAGAGCCACCGGATCCACATCACTTTCCACGTTTCGCAATTGCAAAAGTGCATTATGGATCAGGAGACAGTTTTGTCGTTTTATTATATTTAGGTCGATGAGCGCCTCAATTATGTGAACAAGCCTATGGCTATTCTAGAGAGGAAGAAGAAGGTTCTACGGAACAAGGAGATACCTTTGGTGAAGGTACAGTAGGAGCATCGGAGGGGATCCGAGTAAACGTAGGAGCCCGAGTCCGAGATGTCGGAGCATTGCTCGGACTCTTTTTGCCACAACAGACTTCAAGGATGAAGTCAAATTCAAGTGAGGGATAATTGTAACATCTCGAGATTTGGCAGGTATTTTCGAACCCTCTTCTATCTTTACCATGTCATTTATAGTCCTTGGGGTTGGAAGTGAAGAGCCAAGATAAGTTTAAGGGCCAAGTTTGCAAACTTGGGCCAAGAGGGAGTATGATGCGCGTACATAAGAGTACGCTAAGCATACTAAGGTCCGCCTTAGTACGCTAGGCATACACTTATGTACGCTGGGCGTACTAATATCAGGGTGAAAAACCTAACATTTATGGTTTGGGGCCTATATAAGCAACATGATGAGCATCAAACCTCCCTAACCTCAGCCTCCACAGATTACATTCGTCCTCCCCAAACCCTAGCCTTTCCTTTGTGTGTTTAAGCTTATTTGGTGTGCTCTTGAGTGCTTTAAGAGGAAGGTATTGCATCAAAGTGTTGGAGAAGAAGATCGAGCTTGTAGATATGAAGTTAACTTATGCTCAAGAACCTCCAGAAGGTATAAAGGTCCAAACTTTATGCATATATGCATATATCTGATCATTTTACTTTATTAGAAGCATTTCTTGTCCCAAAAGACATAAGGTGGTGGATGTTGTGTTTTGGATGAAAAGGTATATCCTTCTAGACTCGTGAAGGGACCTTGAGTTATAAAATATGAGGTCCCATTAGCTGTATATGTCCCATGCATGGAGAAATAAGGTCTTAATGGATTAAGACCAAGCATTAAGATCTTTATGGACGTCAAAAGTGATAAAGTTCATGACTTTATGGATTCTAGGCATGTTAGGTCTCTAGATATGAAGTTTGGGCTTAAGTGCTTAAGCCATTAAGCACTTAATAAGGTTTTGGAAAACTGTTGAGTACACCCAACATAAATCCAATATGCCCAGCGTACTGGGTCAACCACCCCGATGGTGGTCAACATCTGGTAGAGTACGCCCCGCGTACATCCTCTGTTGGGCCTTTATCAAATGGTTTTGGATTTTGGGTTGGTTATGGACTAAATGGAATTGGGCCTTTGTTGGATTTTGTAAATAAGATGTTTTCAGCCCAGTAGTGATAGTGGATCATGGGGTGAGGCCCAATTAGGAAGTTGGGCCCAATTTAGGAAATTGGGTCAATAATGGGCTTTTATATGGACTTTCAAGTCAAGGACTGGGTATTTGGGCCTTGGTCCAATGAAGAGAATGGACATAATGAATGGTGTGGAAATTTAGTCAAGAAGGTTATTTAGGGTATTAATTTGGTGTTTATTGTGTAATAGTTTGGGATTCCCGGTGAGACAGCAGTTAGAGATGAAGCCTCCTACTTTTGATGGGACTCAGGACCCCATCAAGGATATGAGGTGGGTTTCCGATGTGGAGGCATGTTTCTTTACTTTCTGGTGTCCTACTAACCAGAAGGTCAGGTGTGCTCTGAACCTGCTTAGGTCCGGGGCCAAGGACAAGTGGAGATTGATGACAGGGTCGTACACTAATGATCAGAGAGGTGCGGTTACTTGGGAGCAGTTCATGGATATGTTCCGCTCCCAATACATTCCACGGGTTGAGAGGGAACGACTGGATCAAGAGTTTTTGATTTTGAGATATGATGGAGAGTCGGTGACAGATATCACCCATATGTTCACAGAGAGGCCGATGTACTGCCCAGAGTTTGCTTCTGAGCAGGCTCAGATGACTCGTTATCTGAGCATGCTCAAGACCAACATCCGACAGTTTGTGTCTACCGAGCGATGTGATACTCTGTTGGAGCAGCAAGAGGCCACTAGGCGGTGTGAATTGGAGATTGAGTTGCAGTTGAAGGAGTATCGGCAGGCCCCGACACAGTCTCATTCGGTGCCGAAGCGGTTTAACACTGCTGATTCTAGGAACGGGGGTCAGCAGAGCCGCAATTATGGAAAGTGCGGCAAGGTTCATTCTGGATTTTGTTGAGCGGGTAATAGGTGCCACAAGTGTGGCAAGGAGGGGCACTATGCTAGGGACTGTCACCAGTCCGCCCCTGCATTGGATATGAGGATATGCTATCACTATCATTAGGTTGGTCACGTGAAGACCAACTGTCCACAGCTCGCAGCCAGTCCAGCGCAGGCTCTAGCGCTGGCTACATTGGGGATTGGGGATGGGAGGCCAGTTAAGGCGGAGCCTCCGAAGGCTTAAGGGCGTGCATTCCAGCTTACAGCCGAGGAGGCCATGGTAACACCAGATGTGGTTGCTGGTATGTTTCTATCCTTTGTCTCATTTATTATATTTGTGTTATGCTTATCTGTTGTACCTGTGTTTAGGTACGTTTTTTGTGAACTCTTTGCCTATACTGGTTTTATTTGACTCGGGGGTGATTCGGTCTTTCGTATCTCAAACATTTAGTAGGGAGTTCACTATGCCAGTAGGCGAGTTAGAGTGTTTATTGCGAGTTTCTATTGCCAACGAACACGTAGTTTCTGCTTCTTCGGTCTACCGAGGATGCGAGTTCGAGATCTTCGGGGTGTCCTTTCTGATAGATTTGATTCTAATTCCCATGGGGGTAGGTATTCATGATTGTTGGGATGGACTGGCTAGTCGATTTGGTGCCATGATCGATTGCAACGGCCAACGAGTGGTAGTTCGAACCCCAAGTGGGGGAGAACTGATTGTATATGGCGAGGGCACCAGAGTGGGATCAGGCAACTGTTCAACTGCTTGGGCTCGATAGTATATTCAGCACTGGTGTGTAGGTTATCTGGCATATGTGGTGGATACACGAGCCAGGGATCAGATTTCAGTTTCAGAGGTTCCAGTAGTTAGGGAGTTTTCTGATGTGTTTCCGGAGGAGTTTCCAGGGATACCTCCAGAGAGGCATGTCGAGTTATGAATCAACCTGGTGTCGGGTGCGGCCCGTATCGCCAAGGCACCGTACCGGTTAGCACCACCCGAGATGCAGGAGCTATCATCTTAACTGCAGGAACTACTGGGCAAACAGTTCATTCGACCTAGCAGTTCTCCATGGGGAGCACCGATCCTCTTCGTCAGGAAGAAGGACGGTTAGCATCGGGTGTGCATTGATTATAAAGAGTTGAACAAGTTAACAGTAAAGAACCGTTATCCACTCCCAAGGATAGATGATCTTTTTGATCAGTTAAAGGGTACATCTTGGTTCTCCAAGATAGATTTGAGATCGGGGTATCATCAGGTCCGGGTCAGAGAGGAGGACGTGGAGAAGACCACGTTTCCGACTCATTATGGTCATTACGAGTACGTGGTGATGCCGTTTGGGCTCACCAATGCACCAACAGTATTCATGGACCTGATGAATTGGGTCAGCAGATCGATGCTTGATCGCTCAGTCATAGTGTTTATTGATGATATCTTGGTATATTCCAAGACTCGAGAGAGGCACGAGGAGCACCTCAGGGAGTTATTGGGAGTTGTGAGACGAGAATGGTTGTATGCTAAGTTCTCGAAAATGTGAGTTTTGGTTACGAGAGGTCCAGTTCCTCAGGCATCTCGTTAACCAGGACAAAATTTTGGTCGGCACGGCCAAAATCGAGGTAGTCATGCAGTGGAAGGTGCCGAGATCTCCCTCAGATATCAGGAGTTTTCTGGAATTAGCAGGGTACTACCAGAGATTCATTCGACATTTCTCCAAGATTGCAGTACCCCTCACTCATCTGACGAGGAAGGGGGTGGATTTCCGGTGGGGCTCTAAGCAGTAGATGGCGTTTAATACAGTAAAACTCGGACAATGGGCCTTCATGTGGCCCCTCTGATTGAAATGAGAGAAAATTAAATCAGATACTAGGGTGGTGATGGTAGTAGCAGTACAATCTTTGCTGATACAACCAGTCCGACCGTACGTGAAGCAGCCAGAACCACCCACCCTGCACGCCCCATTGTGCATCCTACCACACTTCCACAATGGTCCCGAACCTTCTAGTCCCTCGATCTCGTATCAATGACCTTGGGCCTCTTACCCGAACCCTCTGTACTCTGCACATAATCTGGCTTCCTTTTCTTCTCTATCTCCATATCTATCCCCTCTCTCTGGCCCTCACAGTCATATCATTTAGTGACTTGTAACTGGATCGGATCACAAACTGCCCGATATCGCTCTTCAACATCTCATGATACCTCGTCTGCCACATACTGTGGAACCAACAACGCTCTTTCCCAAAACATCGCAGTGATCTCAACCACCATCTTAGTATTCTGGCGGAGATCCTGAAACCCTCGTGTTAACTGCTACCTCTCAGTCAATGGTGCAAACTCATCCCTATATCTAGTCACCAAATCATCCCATGTCATGGAATCAATCACCTTGCCTCCTAAGGCATGTCCTACCTCCACCTACCAATCCCGGGCTCTGTGTTTTAGAAGAAAAGATGCAAGTCTGACCTTTGCACTGTCGGGGAAACTGTTGGTGCGGAAAGTGTTAGCAATATCTACTAATCATCATCTGCTCGCAATCCGGTCATTTCCTGAAGAACTCTGGGGCTCCACATGCCCTGAACTTGCAAAAGGTCAATGAATGTGCTCCCAACATGGCTACCATCTTAAAATGGAAAGAGCCCAAATGCTCCTCCAATAGCTCCACAATACGCTCCTTGATCGTACCGAAGATCACAGGAGTCTTCTCAAGTATGCAACACATAACCTTAGATGAAATGAACTCCCTCTTTTGATCATCCAACTGCCCAGCTCTAAAACCTGAGCCCGAGCCCAAGCCAGCACCATAACTACCAACCGCTATGCCTTGAAGAGTCACCATACTAAAAATATACCATATAAACCATCTGAATACACACACACAAACACACACACACATACACACACACACACACACATATATATATATATATATATATATATATATATAGATATAGATAGATAGAGAGAGAGAAAGAGAGGAATCTCATATTCTACAAGCTTCCTAGTTTCATCGCAACTCTCCTATATCGAGTACGGATGCTCTCCTTCCAGTAGTACTGGCCCATACTACCTTCCATATTTATCCGTACTTTCCTCATAGATTGTATTGAATCCTCCTAGTCACTATTTATCTATACAATTAACCCTCATCAAGATAAGGATCCTAACACTAAATCTCTTCCTAGGTTTTCATATGGTAATCTGTACTCGACTCTCTGCCATCAGCTGCAGAAGGAACTCCTGCTAACTCCCTCTAACTTGCTCGTGAATATAATTACATATCACCAAAACCATATAATTCTTCGAATGAAAGGTCTCACACTACAACAGTTGGTCTCAAATAAGATCTGTGCAAAAAAGTTATAATCCAACCTTCTAAAATTATATAGTCTTGGTAATATGTAACTTAACATATTCACTTACTAGTTAGCAGGCGTTAGTGAAAACTCCTAAAAAGCACAAAGCAAGAAACATTCGAGCATTGAGTAATCAGAATCAAGAGTAACCTAATCAGGCCATCTTATCACTAACTGATCAGTACTAGCATGCAAGTCTAGATGCTCATATAATAGGCAAACAAAAACACATCTCCTAGCATTCTATCATGAAATTACTGAGCAGATCCTTACCCCTAACTAGCATGAGATTCACAGATTCACAAATCAAATTATATCATATAACATGCATGTGTACTTTGGGAAAATTTACTTGAGCTCGGTTGATTGCATGCACCGCACCCTTTCTTGTATTACAAAATCCTTTTATAAACATTTCCTTTTTGAAATCTTTTTCCAATTCTCCAGTTTGAGTTCAGACACACCTGAGAGAATGTATGAAACCATCAAACTAAGACTCTGATACCAACTTATAACATCTCAAAAATATAGACCAAAAAACTTTTTAATTTTTAATTAGCTAAAACCATTATCGAAAAATCATCGTAACCATAGAAAATCCAAATGTATCATCTTGATCATAAAACATCAAAGTAATCATAAAAATGCAGAACAAAACAGTGGGTGCATTTTAATCACCCAAAGATCTTCCCATTTGCACAAAACTACCTGAAACATAAACTGAAAATCGTAAGCGCAAAGCTTAGTCAGTTTCCCCCAAATACCACATACCACACATATCAAACATATAATGGGCCTTGCCCGATGAGTGGAATGGGCCCCAACCTACTCGCATTACCGGCCTCGCCCTAACTCACATAACGGACCCTACCCACTGAGTATAACGGTTCTCGCCCTAACTCGCGAAAAGGGCCCTGTCCATCATACAAACATACAAGTATAAGTAGTAATAGCATACAGAATAACCATTGGGAAAGCATACAAATACATACACATGCAAGATTCACACAAACATCTAGCACCCTAACATAATAAACCATGGGCCAGCATTGGTGCCTTCGACCCCCTAAACATGATGAGGAAAACTCACCTCAAATTGCTGAATCTCACACCCTTGGTTACCGGCAGAAACGCCGAGGTGCATGACGTAAATAAGTAATCACAATTATTGAGCATACATTAAACAATACAAATATAATCATCTGTTAATACCAAAAAAGAAATTATATTGATAATGATTATTGCTAACTCGTGGCACACGCCTAACAATCTGGCATTTACATAGGCATAATGAAAATGACGGTGAATCTTCCGAGTGAACACATCTGACATGCTAAATAACCTGAGAACACATGCATTAAGATATGTCAACAAAATTGTTGGTGAGTTCTACACGTTTTGACACAAAATATTTTGTGACCAAAAGTGTTTTTGTAACGATTCTATGGTTAACCAACTTTTCTGAATATGTGTCTTTCAATCAAAAGTATAAAAATAAAATGAGTTTTAAAATTGTATTTATACTCATTTAGAAATATTGTTTGCTCAAAACCAAAATACCCATTTGTTGAATATATAACTAAATCAAATTTATAATAAATCTTTACAGTTCTCATGACCAAAAATGCTTTTTATTTAAAGATTTTGAACACCAATTTATGTAATAGAAAACCATATCACTCTTTGTGAAAATATAAAATATCTGAATTCACTCTTGAAACCTTGCACAAGCATTCGTATAGCTTATATGGAAAATTCATAGTTTTTGTAAATTCGTGACGTGTTATTAATTAAATGTTACCTTATGACATAGAGGAATTTCCACTAAGATGTACGGTGTTAGAATTGTGACAAACATATCCCGTGCAACTTAGGAAATGATCCTAACTCATAAAGCTTTCAGAATAAATGTAGCTCATATAAAACGTCCCGTGGGTATGATGGATCCCAACAATATATCTAGACATTCTAATCCTAACTTCCCATTATAAGATATTGGACACCTATAATTATTTGGTGTTAGGATTAATTATTGATTGGAGTCTTATGGTATTTGAGATTCGTAAGACTTAACACATTTCCAAATTTTATTATCTGTCGTGACAAAATTTGGACAACATAACGGTTGTTTTGATAATAGTTTCCAGGTTTCAACTAATGTGAAACCAACAATTCCATAACATTTATACTTCACGTGATTAATACAATACAATATGTCATAAATAACGACCCTTAAGTTCTAAAGTCGATCATATTATTTATCGCAATAAAATCCATAACTTAGTAGAATGAATTATATTTTTATATTATATTAATAAATTTTACACTCATTTTACATAACTTGTATATATTAAAAGTAAATTTTCAATAATTTAAACTATTGATTATATATTTTCGTAATCTAGGTCTTTCCATCAAATATACTACTAGAATAATGTTTTTGATTTCATAATATCTTAATATACATATTAATAATCGCGACAAACAATAAACATATTAAACTTTAGCAATTTACTTTACTTGTATTGTTTATAAATGATTTATAACATTTTAGATTGCTATTTAATAAGTTTTTGGCAATTAATTAAGTATGCTGCTATTTTGTATATAAAATATGAAAATTATCAATACATTAATAGACACGCATATATTCTCCCCCAAATATTAAAGCAGTAAAAGAGGCCATAGAAACTCACCGTTGCAGCGTGAGTTGCAATCGTTCGAATTTGATTTCTTTGATAAGTTTGATGTCAGAAACTGCAAATCCACAATTCTTGAACTTTAAAATACTTTTAGGTCCATTTCGTAACAAATTGGAACTATCGGGATTGATTTGCAACTTTGCTAAAGTATATGGGCTTTTTAGTAATTTAATTAGATGGTTAGGACTGTTTTGGTAAGAAAATACCAAATGAGGGGTTTATTTTGAATAAATGGAATTATTGTTTATAGATTGGGACTGATTTGATAAAGCTTGTCAAGTGAGGGTTAGTTTTGTTTAATTTAAATACAAGTTTTGAGTTACCCTTGACTTTGGCTTGGTTAAATCGAAACGAGATTTCTGATTGAAGTCTCGATACAGTAAAAAAAAAAAAAAAAAAAAAAAAAAAAAAAAAAAAAAAAAAAAAAAAAGAAGAAGGGATTTTACATTCATATCCTTATAAACTTTAAAAATTACTTCAATATCCTTATAAACTCAAGAATTACTTACATATCCTTCTAAAAGTATAAATATTACATCAATATCCAAATTTATATTTTAATTAGGATTAAATCAATTTTTTAATAAATTATTTATTGAATATTAAAAATTGTACTTTAGTTTACCAAAATACCCCTGTCTTCTTCACTATTTCCTCCGACAATTCAACACCCCCTTTATAGTATCTCACAAATTATTTAAATGTATTTAGATTAGGTGGAGTATAAAATCTGTTTTGTGCACCCAAATTAATCCAGTCAGATACATAATTAATCTAATGCAAATTAAAATTACTTCAAAGAATATAACAAAAATTATCTACTGTTATGAACAAGAAAACAGAGATGTGATAGTAGGGGTAAAGAAGAAGAATTCCATTTGTTTTGGTTTCTTTTATAAAGCAACTTATGCTTTTTTTAAAGGTTATCTACTGTTATGAAGAAAGAGGCAGCGATAGAAATAGATGGAGAAGAAATTCTATTTTGTGAACCAAAGATAATCCAATACAAATACACAATTGATCAAACGCAAAGTTAATCTAATCAGATTAGCATTAATTCAAAGAAGTTTACCTGTTGTGATGAAGATGCGAAACTACTTATGTATGAAGAAGAGATACTTGATCAAGAAGGTATATGATACGTAATCTAATCTGCCTTGTGATTTAGTTTGGGATTTAATTAGGCAAGGATATTTTGGTAATGTAAAATGTAAATTTGAATATTAGATAAATAATTTATTAAAAAATAGATATAATCCTAATTAAAATATAGATTTGGATATTGATGTAATATTTATATTTTTAGAATGATATATAAGTAATTTTCAAGTTTATAAGGATATTAAAGTAATTTTTAAAGTTTATAAGGACATGAATGTAAAAATCCAAAAAAAAAAAAAAAAAGGCTCCAAACATCAAAAAGGGGCGTCGTCTTTAAAGGGGCAATGGATATGGAACGGGAACGATGGGCAATGGACGAACACAATGAGAGGGAAAAGCCCGAAGGCTCGCAGGCACAGCTTCGTCGATCGACCGCGAGTAGGTTCATCTTCGGGGTTCGGCTAGACTGAAGAACGAAGGGAGAAGCAGCGAAGGTTCGATCGTTCATCGCTGGCTGTGAGGTGCGAAGGGAGGAGGTCCGATGGGGAGTCTGGACGCCGTTAACAGCGGTAGCAGCAAGATGAGACCCTCGGAGCTCTGTGGTTGACGGGAACAGTAGAGAAGGAAAACGATGGGATAAAGGGGTATCTGGTCTTTGGCCGGTCACGAAGAGCATTAACGGTCATCGATCAAGGGGGTTTGCGATCGGTGGGGTGTTTGGCAGTGGAGTTCGACGGGAAGGACAGGTAGTCGGGTTTTGCGGTTTGCTTGAATATCACATGTCGTCTTCCTCTTCTTCTTCTTATTTTGACTGTAAATTAATGCAGTTTAATCTATAGCTTTAGATCAGTGTTTGGGTTTGACTGCTTGACAACGGAGGAGGCAACATTGAATGGATGGTGAAGGAAAGAAAAACAGAATCAGGTGATTGTTTTGGGGGTTGGTTGGATTGCAGGGAAGGAAGAAATCAAGGTGTAACAATCGGGATTGTTTGGCTGCTGTTGCTCAGGAATCCTCATAGGGGTGCTTGGAAGCTGCGATGTCTGAAGCAGAAGGGTGTTTGGGTGGTGCTGCACGACAGGAAAAAGGGGGTTTCTGCCCTTTGATGGCCGGAAAACTCCAATTCCTGTGGTGTCTTCTTCCACCGTGAGAGAGAGATGGGGAGGATGGAGTGAATTGTTGTAGAAGGAAGAGTGCAAGGGAGGGTAAGATAATTTTGTTTAGCTATTTGTGATCTAATCAGATTTTTAAGAGACTTTTGTGTACCGAAAGATTTAGGAGTGATCTTGAGAGGACAATGGATTGTATTATGGGTTTATATTCATACATTTGGATGTTTTTGTGTGTGAGAAAATTGGTCAATTTCATGTATCTATTCATGTATTTGGTTGAATTGCTATTAGGTTTGATATGTATTAATAGCTTCTTTAACGTAATGTACATGTGTGTGTGGTTTATAAGTGAGGTTGTGAAAATATATGTGAGGGAGTGGTTTGATCGAAATTTAGAGTCATGTAGTGGTTAGAAATTGTTCATATTCATGTAATTAGTATGTTTCCATTAGATTTCATGCATGTGTGTTGTTTGAAAATAATAAATCATGTCAAATACAAATGCATTCATATATCAACTCGTCATATTTGTATAGTAGGTGCGAACACCATGTATTACATGGGTATATTTAAAACAATTCTATATGTATAAACATTTGAAAATTTTGAATTTATAAGAAAAATGAGAAAAATATTGAATTACTAAAATTAAAGTGTTTTTTTTTTCTTTTAAATTTAAACAAATCATTTAGATAAAATAATCAAACCAAATTAATGAGATTTTATTTTAAAATTTTGAAATTATAAGGAAAATCAATTAATGAAATTGATATGCATTTATTATTAAATTTAAATACCATATGAAATTTAATAAATTAGGAAAACCACAAAATTACATATGGAATAAAAATTAATTTAAAATAACCACAAAATGACATGTGGCAAAATAAATGAGAGTGTGACAAGTGGAAAAAAAAACCTTTATTTATTAAAGAAGATGTATATTATATTTAATTATATGGATCCAGATTTAATAGATTATGAACTTGCCAAAATTGCAAGATAAGCCAAAACTTGGTCTTTTAATATCATAGATGACATTTATCTACAAATATGTTTATATATAGTGATTACATGATTATCTATTTGTCGTATGAAATTCGGATTTATAAAACTTTATCAATTATATATTAAATTTTTGGTGATTTTCGATTCGATTTTCAACGATAGACGGTTTAAGCAGTTTGGGATGTTCTAAAAGGTAATATACTTTAAATATAAAATTATACACAATTTGTCAATAATACACAACGTTTCGCGGTGGTTTGACCGCCGAACTTTGACAAATTTTTACCAATTGTTACATTATCCCACCCGATGAATTGAATTTTGACCCGAAATTCAACGTATAGATAAAATATTATAAAACAATTAGTGAGGATTTCTTTTCGCTTGATCTATACATGATCAGTCCAAAGTTGATTTAAGTCACATAACTCTAGATTAAATAACTGATCCATTATATGACTTTACCACAAGTCACCACTAAATAAGGAATTAGGAATACGACCGAATCAAATATTTTAAAGTTCATCAAGTTTTATCTACAATTTAATCACATGTACTTTCCTAACTATGAAATATTCGCAGTTTACTAGCTCACTTCATTGAAAAAGAGATAACAAGTGTGTCTTCGGACCGGCACTCCTTGAGATTTGACGTATGGAAAAGTGTCGTGTACATCGTTTAGTTTTCGAGATAAGTTAATGTAAATATTAGGACCAAATTATGTCTAAGAATCTTGAAGGTCCGTTGAGTCGTGGTTTAACTTAACTCGTTCTTTATGCACGATTTATTCATCTAAAAGAAAAGGCATTTTAAAGCTTACATAGTATCTGACTTGGAAGTCGATAAGCTTACATCTTTTATTCAATTAACTTTTTGTCGTTTGTGTACAATCTAGAATATTTCTCTTGTTCACACAATCTTTTTTGTGATCTCTTGATTGAATCTTGGATCAAAATGCAATGCATCACGTGCATGCTCTTTGTTCAGTTTCGTATCTCCAATCATTGTTCAACATATTGAGGGTTGACACTCTTGCCAATATAAGGCTTTAAATGGTAATTTCTGCTTTCATGAATATTCATCACTTGAATTCTTTCAAATCTAAGCACATTAGGTAGAATCCTGGATGAATGGGACACTTTAACCTGTGAGCTTTATTCAAAACTATGCTCACGTGTTCACTGTACTTAGGGGTACAGATTTGGTTCATAAAGTATCATGTCCCGTCATCCCTGAGCTTGACATGTTTATCCAGTCTTCACAGAGCTTCATTCGCGAAACTTCTCTCTTAGAATCTCAAGTAAAACTTTTCGAACTTGATATGTAAGTTTGAATGGACGATTATAAATAATAGTTGTACTCAACAGAGTTTGGTACGTTCTTTTCGGCTAAAGACATTTGCTACCATGTAAATCTTATTATAATGTTATCGAATCTCACACATCATGATAACAACAAATTTCTCACTTATGTCATTCAACCAAAAGCATAGGAAAACCTCGTCTCAATTCACCTATGTGCACCTCAATCCATTATGTACATGTCGTTGTGTACAAACAAGTTTTCTGTACTTTCAGAAAGGTAGGATTGTGTAACGCCCGTAGATCCGGGCTAGTCAATTTAGAGGCAATAGGGGTCGAAAACGACTTTTTGACAAATGACTATTTAGAATAAATAATCATAACCAAGTTGTAGAATATTTCTCAAGGTTTCCGTACATATAAACAACGCCGAAATCCGAGTTATAACGAAGAAGTTATGACCCGTCGAGGTTTCGCGTCGGAACCGGCACGGCACAGGGAAGCGTAAATAGTGAATTTACGATAGAGCGAGATTTAGCCTTAGCGATATAAACAAAAGTCGTAGAATGTGTTAAACTAAGAACATCGATAAAAAGAACGCCCGAATTTGACTTCGTATGAAGAAGTTATGATTTTTCGAAGTTTCGGATTAGCAGTGTACAACCTGAAATTCGAATATTAGATTGAGCGCTTTTTAGCCGACACGACCTAAACGAGAATCGAAGGTCTCGTCAAAAGTAGCGTAACGAGAAAAAGATGGGCGAAAACGGACGTCGGATGAAGAAGTTATGAGGATTTAACGGACCAATCCTGTCCCGGCCTGTTAATAATATAAATTTTAAAATCGAGTCCAAATTAGCCGACGAAGTCTAAATGAAAGTTGTAGAGTACGTTCCCACCTTCGCGTGGATATAAAGAACGTCGAAAACGGAGCTTGTATGCGAAAGTTATGATTTTTAGAAGTCGAAGTAGAAAATCACGAATCTGGTGCGAAGTTGCTGACGCGGCCGAATCTCAGTCGTCCCTTGTTGCCCACGCCTCGCTTCAGATGAGTGACACCTGTCCTCGCATACGTCCCGCGTAATCCGAAGACGCCCAGTGTTCGAGTACGCCTCGCGTACCAAGGCTCGTACGCCCAACGGTCTGCTGACTTGTGCGATCTGGAGCTGTCCACGATGCACCACCGAAGCCACGACATGCGTCCATTACGCCCAGCGTACTCCGAGGAGTACGCCCTGCGTTCCGAGGAGGGGCACCTATAAATAAGCTGCGAAGGCAGCCGGTTTTCTTGCACCAAATCCCACTCTCTCTCTAATTTCTTTCTCTCTCTAGCTTCCCAAACCATCCCTAAGCCCTAGGAAAAATACCTAGCACCCGAAGGAAGCCCCGAGGCTCCTGGAGTCCTGAGAAAAAGTGTCTTTCGGTTTCGAAACGCTGCTCCAAGTGAGTTCCGGTTTTCGATAAAATTCGCTGTAAGTGTGCTACGCTTACGCAATTTTTAATATAGCTTTCAAATAATTATAGGAATGTTATTAGGTCCTTAAAATAATTATTTGGTCTATTATTATGAGTTATATTGAGTGTTATTAACGCTTATATAATAATAATAGTCAGACTAATTAATTTGTCGCGGTTATCGTTATACTAAACCCTAGTGGTATTGGTACTAGTTTTATCGAAGGAAATTGTTTTGAGAGTATCGAAGTGTTGTTCGAGTACTAAGTCACCACCTTTCAAGTGAGTGCATAGTCCCTTTCATGAACATGATTTTAATACAAGTATTGATTGAAGTATTAATTATATGTTTATGTGCGAGTTAATTGATGTTGCCTGAAATACGTGTTAAAGAACATACCTGATTATATTTGATAATTTAGGATAAAGAGTAGATTCTTACGAGTACAAGTGAGTTAAACTCAGAGAATAGAATTTAGTCTATGTCATTTATCCGAGAGTATGGATTAGACATAGTCATTGTCCCTAGTCCGAGAGTATGGATTAGGCATAATCATTCATCATTAATCCGAGAGTATGGATTAGTCATTGTCCCTAGTTCGAGAGTATGGATTAGGCATAATCATTCATCATTAATCCGAGAGTATGGATTAGTCATTCGTCCCTAATCCGAGAGTATGGATTTGGTAAATTCGTTCATTTCTGATCCGGGAGTATGGAGTAGGTAAAACGACTAATCTTAGGTCCGAGAGTATGGATAGCCTCGTTGTGAGGATCGACGGGGTGGGATAAGAGTTGTTTATATATATGGTGAAATCGTATATTTTGTGAGTTTTAAACTATATATATGGTATAACATTGTGGGATTGAAATCCCTATGTACTCACCAGGTTTCCCAACCTGACCCACTCAGTTTATTTACATCACAGGTGTTGATATGAAGTCACATTACACTAAGAGATTTAAAGAGATGTAGATCACTAGTGTAAATAAATGTAAGTTCTGTTTATGCTTATGCTTCTGTATTAACGATGACATCCCAAACATTTTGAAATGAATAAAATACGTTTCTTCGAAAATGTTTTAATAACGTATTTATCGTGTTTTTCTGGGAACAAATTCCGCAACATTTTTATTAAAAGAAGAACTCTGATTTTTATAAAGCATAAACAAAATCGATCTTTTCTGGCCGTGAAAATAGGGATGTCACAGATTGGTGCGTTGCACCATAGTTGTTCCAACTTATGCTTTCTTATCTTTCCAGTTAGACTTTGTTTCCTTTTGGTGTTAACATAGCTGACATTTGGGCTACGATAAATAAGGTCTTGATGGATCCCTGGTAGTAGCCAACATAAACTCTTTTGTTGCTAAAATTACAATGTTCATTTCCTGGGAAGAAGTCTTCACTTATACTTCTACATTTTATCACATCCTTCATATTTGATTAAATTCTTCACATTTGATTAAATCATGGTGAGCCAAGAAGTTTACAACAGTCTATCATTTGATTTTTAGGGTAGGGGGAATCTTTAGGTGACATACGCACAAGATTGATGTGACAAACATGATTTGGTAGGTGTTAGAATGAAATTTATAAAAATTTCGCTAGTATATCTTTCGACAACTCACTAGTTCTCTCTACTTTACAGGTTTTCTCCAAACTAATGGGTTCATGACTCATACTAGGTTTAAGTTTAGGGTTCGCAAGGATTTCTTTGCATATCCTAATTAAAGGCACTTCAATATATGAGTGTTTATTAAGAAACGTACTAGTTACAACTGGTGTTTCCTGGATTTCTTTCCTTGTTCCCATAACGATTTCTATGAATCGCGTTGTCACCTTCTGACTCTTCAGTCTTGGGTAGTTTCACCGTCTTCATAGCAAACTTTAATTTAACTAGTGCTTGTTCTAATTTTTGTATCTCTCTTCCATGAGCTTATTCTAGTTATTCCTAAGTTGTGGTATAAGTAGAGTCAAAGCTTACGATTTCTGTATAGTAGTTCTACTCGGTAACGCCAGTGTCCTTAAAGGTGTAGGTGGCCTTCTTTTAAAATTGGATGATTCAAACATAAGTCGGACGGCTCCAACAAAACGAGATGGACTGATGGAATACCTAAGTCGAACTCGAATAGATTAGCAAATGCACGAATATTTCAAGGTATTTGAAAGATATCTAATAGGAATATTTGTAGAATATTATAGTTGAGTAGTTAGCATTCCGAGATAAACTTCGGACATGATTTACATTTATGATACTTACAGTTTCATGAGCATTTTAGGTAAATATTCGCTAAGTATTCGTAAGTGTCCACGAAAGTTTTTATGAGTTCTCAAGTGATTCAGACTGTGGTTTTCTTTAATATTTTGGATTCCAAGTGTTTTAGTCTACCGACAACCGAATCCAAACTTGATTGTGCATCGGTTTAACCCTAATTATACATATGTGATCAGTCTATGTCTAGTTGTGGTTCGGCCCACATACAACCAACTTAGCTAAGGTATTTGACAAAAAACATTGCATTGTCTTAGCATTCAGGGTTCGAGTTTATATATGTATAACCTATATTTATGGGTTAAGGAATATATTTAACGTAAGAGAGTAAGCCATAGGCTATAGTCGCGTTTTCTTAAGAAGGTACTGGTTTGCTATAGCCAATAGCTCTAATACCAATCTGTCATACCCTCGGCCGCCGGCGGAAACGCTGAGGTGCGCGATGTAAATCAGTAATCACAGTTATTGAACATACATTGAACAATACAAATATAATCATCTATTATTACCGAAATAGAAATATATTGATAACGACTTTTGCTAACTCGTGACACACACCTAACAGTCTGGAGTTTACAAAGGTATAATGAAAATGACGGTGAATCTTCCGAGTGAACAAATCCAACCTGCTAAATAACTTGAGAATACAAGCATTAAGATACGTCAACAAAATTGTTGGTGAGTTCTACACGTTTTGACACAAAATATTTTTATAACCAAAAGTGTTTTTGTAATGATTCTTTAGTTAACCAGCTTTTCTTAATATGTGTCTTTCAGTCAAAAGTATAAAAATAAAATGAGTTTTAAAAGTGTATTTATACTCATTTAAAAATATTGTTTGCTCAAAACCAAAAATAACCATTCATTGAATATATAAGTAAATCAAATTTATAATAAATCTTTACGGTTCTCATGACCAAAAATGCTTTTTATATAAAGATTTTGAATACCAATTTATGTAATAGAAAAACATATCACTCTCTGTGAAAATATAAAATTTCCGAATTTACTCTTGAAACCTTGCACAAGCATTCTTATAACTTATATGTAAAATTCATAGATTTTGTAAATTCGTGTCGTGGTATTAATTAAGTATTACCTTACTTGGTTTAGAAACTGACACTTAACCAGTGGGACAAACTCTTCCCGCATAAATATTGTGTTTTCGTGTAACAATAAAGGGTTTATATAAATAACTTATTCATTGTAACTTAATAAACCTCGTCCAGCTGTATCATGATATTAATTAGGTATTATATGACTTAATTTCTAGTATTGACACTTATCGTTTTGAATCACAAGCTATCCCACTACCTATAGTCTCTTTCAACTATGATCATTAAACAAAAAACCCCGTATAAACCCAAGATCGATTATATACAGTAACAAGGCAAACCCGAGATCCATGATGAGGTTATAACCAAATTGTGATGAACACCTCTGCATTAGCACTTACATGTTTTAGTGCTGGAAGTCCACACCCAAGTTTGCTCATCCTTAGGGACTTTATCGTGAAGGAAACGCCAACGCCCAAACTCGACTCGTCAACCGATGGTTGTGGCTAGCAACCGGTGGCGGGATGTCAACCCATATAAGTATGCAATCCTGAACTTATATATGGCGTTCCTCCTTCCAATATGAATTAACAGTTATGACACAGAGGAATTTCCACTAAGATGTAGGTCTTAGAATTGTGACAAACATAGCTCGTGCCACTTAGGAAATGATCCTAACTCATAAAGCTTTCAGAATAAACGTAGCTCATATAGAACGTTCCGTGGGTAAGATGGATCCTAACAATATGTCTAGACATCATAATCCTAACTTCCCATTATAAGATATTAGACACCTATAGTTATTTGGTGTTAGGATTAATTATTGATTGGTGTCTTATGGTATTTGAGATTCGTAAGACATAACACATTTCCAAATTTTATTATTTGTCGTGGCGAAATTTGGACAACATAACGGCTGTTTTGATAATATTTTCCAGGTTCCAACCAATGTGAAACCAACAATTCCATAACATTTATAATTCACGTGATTAATACAAGATAATATATCGTAAATAACGACCATTAAGTTCTGAAGTCAATCATGTTAATGAATTTTATTTTTATATTTAATATAAAAATATATTAATAAATTTAACATTCATTTTACATAACTTGTATATATTAAAAGTAATTTTTCAATAATTTAAACTATTGATTATATATTTTCGTAATCTTGGTCTTTCCATCAAATATAATACTCGAATAGTATTTTTAATTTCATAATATCTTAATATACATATTGATAATCACGACAAACAATAAACATATTAACTTTGAGCAATTTACTTTACTTGTATTGTTAATAAATGATTTATAGCATTTTAGATTGCTATTTAATAAGTTTTTGGCAATTAATAAAGTATGCTGCTATTTTGTGTATAAAATATGAAATTTATCAACACTTTAATAGACACGCATGTATTATCCCCCAAATATTAAAGCAGTAAAAGAGAGGTCATAAAAACTCACCCTTGCAACATGAGTTGCAATCGTTCGAATTCGGTTTCTTTGATAAGTTTGACGTTGGAAACCGAAAATCCACAACTTTGAAATACTCTTAGGTCCATTTCGTAACAAATTGGATCTATGGGCTTTTTAGTAATTTAATTAGATGGTTAGGACTGTTTTGGTAAGAAAAATACCAAATGAGGGGTTTATTTTGAATACATGGAATTATTGTTTATAGATTGGGACTGATTTGATAAAGCTTGTTAAGTGAGGGTTAGTTTTGTTTAATTTAAATACAAGTTTTGAGTTACCCGTGACTTTTAGGAAGTGATTCGTACACAACAGTTTTTTGGCATACACAACAATTTATGCATTATATAGTTTTACAATACAGCATTTTAAAGCATTAATTGTTGTGTATGGAAAAGAATTGTTGTGTACGGATCAACTGATGGGTTTTGGTCATAAGAACATCCTATGTGCTCATACAAACCCTAATGCTTGGATCTAGATTTCTCTATTGTACATGCAAGTTATCCAAGACTATAAACCCTAATTCTAGCACTCAAGTAATCATATTAACATGAGAATAGGTTTAACATCATACCTTGATTGTTATGTAGCAATAACAATGTCCATTCCTCCTTGTATTGACTTTAGAAAGCTTAGAGTCATAAATGTCACGCTTCTAATGGTTCACAAACACCAAGAGCAAGAGGATGAAGAGGAGAGAGGATGGAGGCTGTCCTAAAACGTGTGAAACCCTAGAAGGATGCTTAGCCACGTTTTTAGGTCATAAGGGATGTATATATAGTTAGGCTATTAGGGTTATCTAACAAGGAAACCCTAAATTGGATGCTTAAGCCCTAAGCAACCCATAGATTCCTTTCCTTAAGGCCTTGGACGATTTCCTCATGGGCTTTCCCATAGAATTCTTCCACTCCTTAATATAAGGCAATCCATAGACCAAATTGCAATTATCTTATAATTACAATTCCAGTCCCTTAAGTTTAATTAATCTCTTTTAGTCACAAAATTAATTATCAATTAATTCTTGACTAATATTAATTAAACAATATGATTTCTCCTTTAATATATTATTCTCATAACATATTAATAAATCATATTTAATCCTTTCTCTCCATAATTCATCCTATCAAGTTGCTTTGGTGAAGGCAACCCAAAAGGACAATGCACCATCGGGTCAAGTACATACCAAAATAGTTATGGACTTAGACACTAATCCAACATCAACTCCCTTGACTTTTGGTTGGGTTTAATCGAAACCCGATTTCTGATTGAAGTCCTGATACAATCGATCAAAAAGGCTCTAACATTACAAAGGGGCATCTTCTTTAAAGGGACAATGGAGAAGGAACACGAACGAAGGGCAATGGACGAACACACTGAGAGGGGAAAACACGAAAGCTCGCGGGCACAGCTTCGTCAATCGACCGCGAGAAGGTTCATCTTCAGGGTTCGACTAGACTGAAGAACGAAGGGAGAAGCAACAAAGGTTCGATCGTTCATCGCTGGCTGCGAGGTGCGAAGGTAGGAGGTCCGATGGGGAGTCCGAACACCATAAACAGCGGTAGCAGCAAGATGAAACCCTTGGAGCTCTATGGTCGATGGGAACAGTAGAGAAGGAAAACGAGGGGAAAAGGGGTCTTTGGTCTTTGGTCGGTCACAAAGAGCATTAACGGTCGTCGATCAAGGGGGTTTGCGATCGGTGGGGTGTTTGGCAGTGGAGTTCGACGAGAAGAAGGGCAGGTATTGGGGTTTTGCGGTTTGCTTGAATATCATAGGTCGTTTTCCTCTTCTTCTTATTTGTACTGTAAATTAATGCAATTCAATCTATAGGTTTAGATCAGTGTTTGGGTTTGACTGCTTGACAAGGCAGGATGCAACATTGAATGGGTGGTAAAGGAAATAAAAACAGAAATCATGTAGTTGTTTTGGGGGTTGGTTCTATTGCAGGGAAGGAAGAAATCAAGGTGTAACAATCGGGGTTGTTTGGTTGTTGTTGCTCAGGAATCCTCATAGGGGTGTTTGGAAGTCGTGATGTCTGAATCAGAAGGGTGTTTGTGTGGTGCTACACGATAAGAAAAAGGGGGTTTCTGCCCCTTTGATGGTCGGAAAACTCTAATTCCGGTGGTGTCTTCTTCCACCGTGTGTGTGTGAGAGAGAGAGTGAGAGAGAGAGAGAGAGAGAGAGAGAGCTGGAGAGGATGGAGTGAATTGTTTTAAAAGCAAGAGTGCGATATTTGTTTTGTCAAGGAATGTTTCTTGACAAGAGAATCTTATATGTCAAGGAATCAGTGGGAGTCTTAATGATCTTGAAAAGGTTCTGAAACAAATTAAGAGTAAACCTAGTTGATCATCACTAGCAGGTGACTGAGGTTTATAACCTTTCATACTGTTTTTTCTGTGCCATTCCAGTTGAGTTAATTATGCATGTGAGTTCTATAAGTTATGATTTGAAGGCATAAAGACAATGCACCTTGATCAATGGAAAGTACATTGATATGTAAGGGTGAGTTTCTTGGAAGACATGGTGGGCATTCATGCTACCATGAGCCAAGGAATCAAAATTGAACAAGTTCAGTCCATATGAGCTTGAATTTGTCGCAAACCTTGGTTTGGAAAAATCCAAATGGATAGGAACACATACACTATATAATCTAAGTGACATAAGGTTTCCCTCCTTCATGAAAATAATATGAGGAAATGCTTTCACTAAGAGATATTTTAAGGAGATATCAGTTGTGTAAATTGTATTCTCAAATTCGATTATAATTACAACATCCCTTTTCATAGTTCAAATTGTGATATTTGGCAATTAGTCTGAACATTTGGGACTTAGTAACATAAGTTCTGAATTTGTTTAGACACACATGTGAACTTTCTAAGACAAAGGTTTATGAGTTTAAGAAGCTTAGATAAAGGCTCATCAAAGCATCAGGTATTAGAAATATGAACATAAGGAATTCAATAAGCATTGTCTTCTGGAAGTTCAATTGTTTTCTGAATACATGTCAAAGCTAGTGGGAGCATAAGTGTTATGCTAATAAGGAAATAATCATTGCGTTAGTGGGAGCATGATTATTATTTTAAGTATTGCAAGTTAGAAATATTAATTATAGAAAAAACAAAGATTCAATTTGCAAAGTTGCAAGGGTTGAAAAGTTGTTTTGTTATAATTAAGGGAGAGAATATTATAATTTGTTTCAAAAATCTAAAACTTAGATCAAGAAATGTTAATAAAATTTAGTCAAGGATACATAGCACGTTCTCAAATTTGATTATGATTACGGCATCCCTCTTTATAGTTCGAATTGTAAGAACATGACTAACAAAATATTATGGCAAAAGACTGGTAAAGTATCACGTCTTTATGTAAGACATTATGAATCATGTCCCATACGCTTCGGGTATAGGATCGATTGCATATGCTATAATGTTTGACCATTCTAAAATTTTCCAAATGCATTGTGCATTAAGAGGGAAAAGGGACTAGAATCGGTTTTGACTAAAATAATTAAACAACTATCAAAGGACGATCCAAAGTTCGATGGGGGTTGGTTGCTTGTGAATAGTTTGAAGTATAGTATTGGATGGATCATATCGACATTATTATGAATAGATAAGATTCTATTTAGAATGAGTTGTGATATGGCAATTATGGAATGTTTCCATATTTGGAAATTGGAAATTAAGAATTTATGTATAGATTAGAAAATTTTATGCAAAAAGGATGTTCAAAGGAATGTACTTTGAGTGAGAGACATCACATCTATAGAATTGTTTTGTAACAATTTCTGATAGTGAACCTTGTAATTCCATTGACCAAGTCTTGGTGACTTCATGCTATAACATTACGAAAGGATCGTTGCATAAATGTTAGAATCTAACGTATTCTGATAGTGGCAAGAATTTTGTATTCTTACACTAATAATGAGGATTAGGAATTGTGAAATGAGCATCATTGGAAAAGTTTTCAATTGATCTATTTCACAAAGCATGTACCATAGGAAACATAGTGTGCATGGGACAACTATTGTTGAAATTCAAGTGTCAAGTTGATTATCCGAAACATTAAACAATCAATAACGAGTAATCAATATGATGTTTAAATAAAAAGGTGTTTTATTTACGCTCAAAAGTTTTAAGGCCATATAGGACTAAGTATTATTGTTGTGTTTCACTTTGCATGTTTTGACTTCCAGAATAACTGGGTTATTCGAACCTCCACAGTCGATCATACATTGGAAGTAGGTATGAAGCAAGATTGTCATGAATCTGTCTGTAAATTGTCTAGAGTGTTTAGACATAGCACAAGTTTGCTGCAGAGCTCATGAGTTCTTTGATAAGATTAGAGTATTGGATTAAACCCACGCTCACTTGAATCACTCATGGTTTTTATCACGAGTGATTGTAAGACAATAATATTGTATATTCTTGAAATCGAGACGTGTGAGTTGTAATTAAAATTCGGTTGCACATTGATAATATGTAAATGCACCAGTAACTTGGTGTTATAAAACATATTGTTGTGTGTGATTTAATGAGTAAGAGCAAGCGAGTGTTTGAGCCAAACTTTATCCATTCCTTTTACCCAAAGTGAGATAAAAGTAATATATGTGGGCCCCCCGATGATTTAGTGATGACACCCTAAGCGCTTGGCCAAGCCGGGAGTAAGTTAATGTGTTCAATTGTAGTCTCTGTCAATCGTCATAAATCGGAAGTCGGGAAACAGTATAAAGAGAATGATCAAAATTCATGTCTTGTGTCTATACAATATATTGAGAATGGAGGAATATATGATCCCTTATCTGAAGGACACGCGTATCTGATAAGATCAGAGTTGACAGCGGCTTTTGAAAGCTACGATTGTTGATCAGGTTCTGAAGTTATGCAAAAATAGTTATTAGACTTATCCAAGTGGGAGACTGTTGCATTAGTGTCTAAGTTCATAACTATTTTGGTATGTACTTGTCACACCCCCAAACCAAGGATGGTGGAAACGTCCGGGGGTGGAGGACTTCATGTAGTATCATAACCACAATTTCAATAGTAATTTAAGCAAACACAACCAACATATATATAATTTAAAAAGGTTACATCACTAGTATGAATTTCATGGTTCAAAATCAATTACAATATGTTGACAAAATATGAAAAGTTTGACGCCTTAACGTCCCATCCTCAAAAGCACTTGATTACCTGTTTAGTGTTTTCCTGAGAATACAAGTTATTTGAAAAGTGTCAACACAAAGGTTGGTGAGTTCATAAGTTTTTATTATAAAACTTAGTAGAAGTTTTTCACATGTAAATGTCGCGTTTGTTTCAGAAAAATCCGATATTTTCCTTGAAATCCGAAAAATGTAGCCTTATAACCAAAGATCAAAATGTATAAGAAATCATCATTACTTGGTAGAAAAATGTCGTGAGTTTAAAATGATATGGAAAGTAAATTTTTAATCAACCTAAAACCTACTTCGGTTTTATGACATCCCGTGAACTTTATGAATTGTTATCTCCCTAGGTGAGTCGATATAATCATATTGTGACTATGCGAACCTGCCACAACGTTTCTCAAGCGTTGCGAAATGAAATGACATTTGTCACTCGTAGACCTGCAGGTCCCACTGTAGCTAGCAGCAAGGTGTAGGGTGTCAAACCCAATATAGATCTATATACAAGTATCACGTTCTCCCTCAAGGAGATTCTGATTATAACTACCAGGAATTATATCCCGCACTCGGACGTACGGGGAGAGAGAGAGTCTCACAACATAGGTTAACAAGTTTACGTGAAATGTGTGTGAATATAAATCTTTCTTGTATGAATGTACCCTTTTTGTACGAGTGTGTTGAGTGATGTATCATAAACTATACCTATTATAGTTTATCTAAAATGTATGTAATATGTATGAATTCTTTTATGGAAATGTATTAGTGTTGTGAATTTATCAAACTATACTTTTTATAGTTAAATATACGTGTTCTAAAATGAATGAATAATATTTAATAAGAATGACTTAGTTTCAGTTCATAATGATAAACTAACAAGGAAACACATACAATAATTAGAACTTATGATTATACACTTTGCTCAACATAATACAAAGTGTTATGATATTTACATGTTGTTGGCTAACTTTAGCCATTCTGCCCTGTTTTGGAAAAATCATAGAAAAATCATACGAAGTCAAAAACTAGATCCGTAAATTCTGAGAGTTCACAAAATGTGTCTAGTTTACTCATAATTTTTATCACGATTTTTAATGACCTCCAACTTGGGTGAAAAAGTCCATAATCACAGACTGGTCCGGGTTGTTGTTTGAAATGATAGGCAGTTTTGTAAAAATCACCATAAATTGTAGAAAAATCGTATGGAGATGTGCAAGTAGTCATTTTAAAGCTACAAACATGAACTATTTGCACCTTGTACAATTTTGAAAACAAAAATGTTTAAGATGCCCAAAATAGTCTGTGAATGGAGTTGAACTTTTCTGATGAAGGCTGTTAGAAAATTTTAGTTATGTTCTTGGTGTTTTAACTTGTATCCCCCCCCCCCCCCCCCTGAAAACTTGAGAAAACATGAAAGTGTAGGGGTATGAACTCACCTTAAGTGATTTCAGTAGATGATTGTTGAAGAATGGAAGTGTTTAATTCAAGAACACTTGGAGATGCCTTGAAGGTCTTCGAGAATCTAACATTATAGTTATGGAGTTTGTGTAAGCAATCAAATATTTGAGTAGAAGGAAGTGAAATAATAATAAGGAGGATGAATTTTTACTTACTAAGAGTAGAAGAACACTTGAAATCAGCCTTGAATCTCGAAAATTTGTGTAGAAAAAGTTTGAGAGAAAAGTGGTGTTTGTTACTTAGTGGAATGAGAGAAATGAGAGAAAATGAGGAATGTGGTTGTTTGTTCCAGCTCAAAAAACGTGGGAGTGAGTGAAATTTGAGTGTAAGGGGACATTGAAGTGACATAGGTAAGGTGGGGAGGTATGGCTGGTCATAGAGTGGGTATGGGGTGGTTGCTTGTGTCATAAGTTAAGGCAAAGTCAACACTCCACCTTAAATAAATCCCCCATTAGATCTTTATTATTTAGATAATGATTTTCATAAAAATATGTTTAAATTATGAATATTTAGAGTTTATTATGTTAAAATATAATTTCTGGAGAAAATCCCGCTTTAAAATCACAAAAAACGGGCTCAAAATGTTAAAAATATCAAAAATGGGCTAAAAGTGACAAATTCCCGAAGTCTGGCCGAGGTTCGGCCTTCTCATGCTGAAACCGAGAGGAGGGAGGGTAGAAACCGAGAGGGGAGAAGAGAGAGGGAAAGAACCGAGAGGGGGGGAGGAGAGAACAGAGGGGCGCGAAGAGACAGAGAGGCGGAGTAGAGACCGAGAGTAGGGAAGAGGCAGAGAGGCGGGTAGAGACAGAGCGAGAAGCGAACAGATGAGGCGACAGAGACAGAGCGAGAGAAGGAACAGAGAAGGCGACAGAGAACCGAGGCTCGGTCCTCGCGTGCATTTAGCAAACAAAGGCTCGGTCCTCGCGTGCTTTAGCCAACAGAGGCTCGGTCCTCGCACGCCACAGCCAACAGAGGCTCGGTCCTCGCCTAAGAAGCCTCTCTTCTTGGTTTCGGTTCCTAAAGCCTATTTTTCTCGTTTTCGCCCCGTTTTAAGCCGTTTTTGACCCAGTTAAGGGCCGGAATGACCCGAATGATTCTAAAAAGTTACGGGAACTATTTGAGGGAGATTTGGGAGAGATTTCTCATACTTGGAGAGATTTGGGAGAGATTTGACATTCTTGGAGAGATTTCTCATACAAAGAGATATTTGAGAGAGATTTCACATACTTGGAGAGATTTGGGAGAGATTTGACATTCTTGGAGAGATTTCTCATACAGAGAGATATTTGAGAGAGATTTGGGAGAGATTTCACATACTTGGAGAGATTTGGGAGAGATTTGACATTCTTGGAGAGATTTCTCATACAGAGAGATATTTGAGAGAGATTTGGGAGAGATTTGACATTCTTGGAGAGATTTCTCATACTGAGAGATATTTGAGAGAGATTTCAAGTGTGGCATTTGTGAGTGTTTGGCTCCGCAATGCAAGTCTCTTGAGCCCCATTAAGTCATGGTTAAGGATCCCACACACTCCCAATGAGTATGCAACATGGTTTTTATCAGTTTAGTTCATTGATTAGCACTAGGGCTTATGAAATTTTTAACACAAGACTTTTCTCAAGTGATGTTTTCCCATTAATATAGCAAGTTATACAGTATGAACATAACACAAACCCTAATACACAAGGTTTAATCGAGTTGATCGGCTTGACTTGATGACTTGACTTGACTCAAGATTGACGATTGTCACATCATCCCCCCTTTAGAGGGAATTTCGTCCCGAAATCTAAATTCGGCTGGGACTTCAAGGGTTTGGGAAAAGATGTGGATACTTTTGCTTCATTTGATCTTCACGTTCCCAGGTAAACTCAGGCCCTCGTTTCGCGTTCCAACGAACCTTCACTATGGGAATGCGACTTTGTTTTGTTCTCTTGATCTCTCGATCCATGATCTCGACAGGTTCCTCCACAAAGTGGAGATTTTCATTAACTTCGATTTCTTCGAGTGGTATTACGAGTGTCTCGTCAGACAGACACTTCTTTAAGTTGGATACGTGGAAGGTAGGGTGTACATTACTAAGTTCTTGTGGTAGTCGGAGTTTGTACGCCACAGGCCCATCCTAGCAAGGATTTCGAACGGACCGATGTACCTTGGGTTTAGTTTCCCTCGTTTACCGAAACGTATCATCCCCTTCCAGGGGTAAACTTTTAGTAGTACCCGATCTCCGACCTGGAATTCTAAAGGTTTGCGTCGCTTATCCGCGTAACTCTTTTGTCGATCACGAGACGCTTTTAGTCTTTCCCGAATTTGAATGATCTTTTCTGTGGTTTCCCTTATGATTTCAGGCCCAGTAAGGGTGCTATCAGGGACTTGCCCTCTGGCTAGCTGAGTATCTCCAACTTCGGACCAACACAGTGGTGATCTACACTTGCGACCGTAGAGAGCTTCGAATGGAGCGACTCCAATGCTAGTGTGATAGCTGTTATTATAAGAGAATTCGATAAGCGGTAGATGGGTATCCCATGCCTTACCAAAATCTATCACACAGGCTCTCAGCATGTCTTCCAATGTCTGGATGGTTCTCTCGCTTTGTCCGTCAGTTTGTGGATGGTAGGTCGTACTCATGTCTAGCCTGGTTCCTAGAGACTTCTGTAGGGACTGCCAGAAACGCGAGGTGAATCTACTATCTCGATCAGAGATAATGGATGTTGGTACACCATGTAGTCGCACGATCTCTTTAATGTACGTCCTGGTTAACTTCTCCATCTTGTCTGTTTCCTTTACTGGCAGAAAGTGCGCGGACTTGGTCAATCTGTCCATAACCACCCATATGGTATCCATCCCACCTGATGTCTTAGGCAGTTTGGTTATGAAGTCCATGGTTATTCGCTCCCACTTCCACTCGGGTATATCCGGTTGTTGAAGTAGTCCTGATGGCTTCTGATATTCCACCTTGACCTTGGCGCAAGTGAGGCACTTGCTCACATAAGTAGCAATTTCAGCCTTCATGTTTGGCCACCAGTATAACCTTTTGAGGTCTAGATACATCTTATCTGACCCAGGGTGAATGGAGTATCGAGTCTTGTGGGCCTCGTTCATTACAACATCTCGGTACCCACCGAACTTCGGTGTCCAGATTCGATTCATGAGATAACGAGTTCCATCCCCTTTGACTTCCAAGTTCTTATCCATCCCCCTTAGTGCTTCGCTTGCCACGTTTTCTAGTTTCAAGGCTTCTAATTGGGCATCCTTGATCTGGGTGGCCAGTTGGGAGTGGATGGTCATGGCTAGGGATTTTACTCGGCGACCCAAGTATTCTTTCCTGCTTAAGGCATCGGCTACTACATTGGCCTTGCCCGGGTGGTAGCGAATTTCACATTCGTAGTCATTCAGTAATTCCACCCATCTTCTTTGGCGCATGTTAAGTTCTTTCTGATTGAGAATGTGCTGAAGACTTTTGTGATCAGTGAAGATGGTGCACTTGGTGCCGTAGAGGTAGTGCCTCCAGATCTTCAGGGCGAACACCACCGCTCCCAGTTCAAGGTCGTGGGTTGTATAATTAACTTCATGTGTCTTCAGTTGCCTTGATGCATAAGCGATGACTTTTCCCCTTTGCATGAGCACACAGCCGAGGCCTTGATTCGAAGCATCGCAATACACCACAAAATCATCGGTTCCTTCTGGAAGAGACAAGACTGGTGCGCTGCATAGGGCTTGCTTTAGTGTCTGGAAGGCGACTTCTTGTTTATCTTCCCATTCGAACACCACACCTTTCTGATTCAAGGTGGTGAGAGGCTTAGCGATCTTGGAGAAGTTTTGTATGAATCTTCGATAGTAGCCTGCGAGTCCCAAAAACTGTCGGATTTCTGTTGGCGTTGCAGGTGTTGACCAATCTTCGATTGCTTTGATCTTTGAGGGGTACACATGTATTCCTTCTTTGCTTACTACGTGGCCAAGGAATCCTACTTCACGGAGCCAAAATTCACACTTTGAGAATTTGGTGTAAAGCTTCTCGGTTCTTAAAATCTCTAAAACTAGTCGTAGGTGTTGTCTGTGCTCTTCTTCGCTCCTCGAATAGACCAAGATATCGTCGATGAATACGATGACGAATTTATCCAAGAAGGGTCGACACACTCGATTCATCAAATCCATGAACACCGCAGGCGCGTTTGTTAACCCGAATGGCATCACTACAAATTCATAGTGCCCATAGCGAGTTCTGAATGCCGTCTTGGGGATATCCTCTTCCTGAACTCGTAGTTGATGATAGTCCGACCTCAGGTCGATTTTTGAAAAGTAGCTGGCTCCTTGGAGCTGGTCGAAGAGGTCATCGATTCGGGGTAGGGGATAACGGTTCTTGATAGTGAGTTTGTTTAGTTCTCGATAGTCTATGCACATGCGAAAAGACCCATCCTTCTTCTTTACAAATAAGACTGGTGCTCCCCAGGGCGAGAAGCTTGGCCTGATGAACCCTTTGCTCAATAGTTCATTCAACTGGCTGGACAGTTCTTGCATTTCTGCCGGTGCTAAGCGATATGGAGCCCTGGCGACGGGGGTAGCTCCTGGGATTAAGTCGATCCGAAATTCGACTTGTCGTGCGAGTGGTACACCTGGCAGATCGTCTGGGAAAACATCAGGGAAGTTGCATACTTCTGGAATTTCTTTGATGTCCTTCACCTCCTGTTTCTTGTCTACGATGTAGGCTAAGAAAGCATGGTATTGCTTTCGGAGGTACTTTTGGGTTTTAACACAAGAGATGATTTGTAGGTTCGCACTAGGTTTATGGCCATAAACGGTGAGAATGTTGCCATTCGGCAGATTGAGGCGGACGGCCCTTTCGTAACATAGAATGTCGGCACGATGAAGGCTTAACCAATCCATACCAATGATTATATCGAAGCTTTTTATGGTGACCGACATAAGGTCAATTTTGAACAAATGGTTGTCTAGAGTGAGAGTACACCCTATGTAAATATCATTAGCGCGCTCAACCTTTCCATTTGCCATTTCTACGATGTAAGAATCTTCTAGTGGTTGAGAATTTTGCTTAAGTATATGTTTGAATTGGTGACTTATGAAACTTCTTTCTGCCCCACTATCGAAAAGTACGCATGCATAAGAGTTATTGAGGAGGAACGTACCAGTAACCACAGAGGGATCCTTGACTGCTTCTCCCTGCCCTAAAGTTAGGACTCTCCCTACACCCCCAGAATTAGGGGCTCGTGCCTTGGGGCAGTTCCTCCTGAAGTGTCCCGTTTCACCACATCCATAGCAGGTTTGGCTTGCTCCAGTGTTGGCGGTCGTAGCGACTTGTGCGGCGAGTTGGGTAGTCGCTCTACAGAATCGTGCAGTGTGCCCCTTTTTGTTACAGTTATTGCAGTGTAACTCTCGACAAGCACCGTTATGGTGGTAGTTACACTTGTTGCACTTGGGAAGAGTTCCTGTATACTGTTTCGGTGGCGCTGGAGCGACAGCAGTAGTGGCGGCACGAACAGCAACAATCTGTTGCTTTTTGGCGGGGTCCTGAATTGGTTATTTCTTTTTATTGCCCCAGAACTTCCTCTTGTTGTTCCCTCCTTTTGTTCGGTCGGTGGTGGTTATCACGGTACCACGGCTAGCCCTGTGATCTATGAGTTGTTGTGCCAATTCCTTGGCACTCTCAAAGGTAGTGGGTTTCGAGGCCAATACACTATCTTGAATCTGGGATGACAGCTCGTTCCACCTTCTTCTCTTCTGGAGTGACCATTGTTGGACAGAGGAGTGCTAGGTCGTTGAAACAGGCAGTATAAGTTTCAAGATCGGTGCCTGTCATTCTGAGGTTCCAAAGTTCTTCTTCAAGTTTTTGTATTTCGCCCCTCGGGCAGTATTCCTTTAACATTAGGGCTTTCAAATCCTCCCAGCTGATTGCGTTAGCTACTGCGGGAGTAAGTGATTTAACTCGGCCATTCCACCAAGTAAGTGCTTTTCCAGTGAAAGTGAATGCCGCATACTTAACCTTGCTCGCTTCGGGACAAGCGCAGATTTCAAAAACTGCCTCGGTCCTTTCGAACCATTGCACCAGCGTGATAACGCCCCCGCTTCCATTGAAAGGGTCGGGTTTGCCATTCGTGAAGTCTTTGTAAGAGCACTCCCTCTTACGCCCCGTGCTGTCCCCATGAATGGAATTGGTGGCTCCGGATCCAGAACCGCCAGAACCATTGGTTCCCATTTGCGACATTGCTGCCGCCACGGCTGCCGTTACTGCAGCCTGGAACATTCCAGGATCAAACTGCGGAGGTGGTGGTGGAGGCGGCACTGTGTTGTTGGAAGGCCTTGGTCTTTTCCTTGGTGGCATGGTTCTGTCATAAAAAAAATGACCAGTCGGTAAGACTTCAATAGTGATAACGAGTCAAGTGTTACTGGTTTCATCCCTCTTGTATTTTATCAAAACTTTATTATTCGTAAACTGTTTGTGTGATCAGGTTATGATGTATAGTGCCAAACATTCAATAAATAAAACACATGCCAAATTTCATTGATAACTTTTAGTACATAACGTTTAGAGGGAAAAGTTTGACCTCATAAGGGTCCACATTACATCGTTACAAAAGATAGTTTTGGCATTACAAAAGCCCTTTGAATAGTGTAATCACATAGTCGCAGGGTCGACCTACATACAAAGAGTAGCACCAACGCGTACTCATAAAATTTTACTACCAAGACGTGAGAATAGTAACGAGTTCTAATTACTGCGACCCTTCTTTGACGGAGGCTGCGATGATGTCGATGCGCCCTGTAGTTCCGCCAATCTACGTTCGGCTGCAACCATTCTCTCTTCGAGTGCCATGTATCTTTCCCGATACTCTCTTGTTTCTGCTTGAGCTGCGAGAAGGTCTTGAATGAGTTGGTCTCTGTGGTGGGAGTCTCGTTCCAGGTCTCTGGTGCGACCAGTAGTAGACTGTACGATGGCACTTAACTCCCGGACCTGATCGGTCGTCGTCCTACCACGATCATCCATACTTGCTATTCGTTGTATCGTGACGAGGAGAGCTCTGTCAGCCGGTCCACCATGAGTAAGATCATAGTAACCTCGTTGGTAGCCATATGGTGACCGTTGGCGTTGTTGTCGGCTCCATCTTTCGATCGTTGTTACCCAAGGGGGTTCAGGTCCGTTGTATCCAAAACGGTGCACGGGTACCCTCGCGATGTAGGGAGGGTTGAATACTTCTGGTGGTTCCTCTGCTTCGTTCCCAAACATGACTATCTCATCACCTTCCTCTTCTTCCTCTTCGTCTTCCTCTTCTTCTTGGTCATCTTCCTCTTCTTCTTCTTGTTCGTCTTCCCCCTCGGGCTCCCCCTCGGGATCCTCCTCGGGATCCTCTTCGGGATCCTCCTCGGGATCTTCTTCAGGATCCTCCCCGGGCTCATCTTTGATCCATCCCGCGTTTCCCTGATTGGGAAAATAGGGGTCCCCGGGTATGTGAAATCCTGCCATGTCGTCTGCACGAGAAACGGGGTTAAGAAGCACATATCGGAAAATAATAATCTGGCGCTATAGCAACGTACAAATACTCCTATAGTATTTTTTAAATGTTTATATTTGGTTCTTAGCGTGTTCTTTATGGAGTGTAATTAGGTTATCAGATTTGTCGCTCATTACGACTATTCCTTAGTGTGCGTAAGTTACTTCTTGGACGGATATAGTTGATCAGGCTATATCCCTCCCAGAACTGATTACACATGCTAAGGCGTACTAATAATGTTCGACTCCTCCTCTTTTCAATTTATGTTCTCCTAAGTTATGACACCATGCTAGTATAGAATGCATGTAAGTATACTTTAAAACAAGAAATTATTTGTTTTCTAAAAGTACAACTTCGTTAAAGCATCTTAAGAATCAGAGACTTTTAGTCCCAAATGTGTTTATAGTTTGTATATCTTATGTGGTTTGACATACTTAATTCACTATAAACCGCGCTCTGATACCAATCTGTCACACCCCCAAACCAAGGATGGCGGAAACGTCCGGGGGTGGAGGACTTCATGTAGTATCATAACCACAATTTCAATAGTAATTTAAGCAAACACAACCAACATATATATAATTGAAAAAGGTTACATCACTTGTATGAATTTCATGGTTCAAAATCAATTACAATATGTTGACAAAATATGAAAAGTTTGACGCCTTAACGTCCCATCCTCAAAAGCACTTGATTACCTGTTTAGTGTTTTCCTGAGAATACAAGTTATTTGAAAAGTGTCAACACAAAGGTTGGTGAGTTCATAAGTTTTTATTATAAAACTTAGTAGAAGTTTTTCACATGTAAATGTCGCGTTTGTTTCAGAAAAATCCGATATTTTCCTTGAAATCCGAAAAATGTAGCCTTATAACCAAAGATCAAAATGTATAAGAAATCATCATTACTTGGTAGAAAAATGTCGTGAGTTTAAAATGATATGGAAAGTAAATTTTTAATCAACCTAAAACCTACTTCGGTTTTATGACATCCCGTGAACTTTATGAATTGTTATCTCCCTAGGTGAGTCGCTATAATCATACTGTGACTATGCGAACCTGCCACAACGTTTCTCAAGCGTTGCGAAATGAAATGACATTTGTCACTCGTAGACCTGCAGGTCCCACTGTAGCTAGCAGCAAGGTGTAGGGTGTCAAACCCAATATAGATCTATATACAAGTATCACGTTCTCCCTCAAGGAGATTCTGATTATAACTACCAGGAATTATATCCCGCACTCGGACGTACGGGGAGAGAAAGAGTCTCACAACATAGGTTAACAAGTTTACGTGAAATGTGTGTGAATATAAATCTTTCTTGTATGAATGTACCCTTTTTGTACGAGTGTGTTGAGTGATGTATCATAAACTATACCTATTATAGTTTATCTAAAATGTATGTAATATGTATGAATTCTTTTATGGAAATGTATTAGTGTTGTGAATTTATCAAACTATACTTTTTATAGTTAAATATACGTGTTCTAAAATGAATGAATAATATTTAATAAGAATGACTTAGTTTCAGTTCATAATGATAAACTAACAAGGAAACACATACAATAATTAGAACTTATGATTATACACTTTGCTCAACATAATACAAAGTGTTATGATATTTACATGTTGTTGGCTAACTTTAGCCATTCTGCCCTGTTTTGGAAAAATCATAGAAAAATCATACGAAGTCAAAAACTAGATCCGTAAATTCTGAGAGTTCACAAAATGTGTCTAGTTTACTCATAATTTTTATCACGATTTTTAATGACCTCCAACTTGGGTGAAAAAGTCCATAATCACAGACTGGTCCGGGTTGTTGTTTGAAATGATAGGCAGTTTTGTAAAAATCACCATAAATTGTAGAAAAATCGTATGGAGATGTGCAAGTAGTCATTTTAAAGCTACAAACATGAACTATTTGCACCTTGTACAATTTTGAAAACAAAAATGTTTAAGATGCCCAAAATAGTCCGTGAATGGAGTTGAACTTTTCTGATGAAGGCTGTTAGAAAATTTTAGTTATGTTCTTGGTGTTTTAACTTGTATCCCCCCCCCCCCCCTGAAAACTTGAGAAAACATGAAAGTGTAGGGGTATGAACTCACCTTAAGTGATTTCAGTAGATGATTGTTGAAGAATGGAAGTGTTTAATTCAAGAACACTTGGAGATGCCTTGAAGGTCTTCGAGAATCTAACATTATAGTTATGGAGTTTGTGTAAGCAATCAAATATTTGAGTAGAAGGAAGTGAAATAATAATAAGGAGGATGAATTTTTACTTACTAAGAGTAGAAGAACACTTGAAATCAGCCTTGAATCTCGAAAATTTGTGTAGAAAAAGTTTGAGAGAAAAGTGGTGTTTGTTACTTAGTGGAATGAGAGAAATGAGAGAAAATGAGGAGTGTGGCTGTTTGTTCCAGCTCAAAAAACGTGGGAGTGAGTGAAATTTGAGTGTAAGGGGACATTGAAGTGACATAGGTAAGGTGGGGAGGTATGGCTGGTCATAGAGTGGGTATGGGGTGGTTGCTTGTGTCATAAGTTAAGGCAAAGTCAACACTCCACCTTAAATAAATCCCCCATTAGATCTTTATTATTTAGATAATGATTTTCATAAAAATATGTGTAAATTATGAATATTTAGACTTTATTATGTTAAAATATAATTTCTGGAGAAAATCCCGCTTTAAAATCACGAAAAACGGGCTCAAAATGTTAAAAATATCAAAAATGGGCTAAAAGTGACAAATTCCCGAAGTCTGGCCGAGGTTCGGCCTTCTCATGCTGAAACCGAGAGGAGGGAGGGTAGAAACCGAGAGGGGAGAAGAGAGAGGGAAAGAACCGAGAGGGGGGGAGGAGAGAACAGAGGGGCGCAAAGAGACAGAGACGCGGAGTAGAGATCGAGAGTAGGGAAGAGACAGAGAGGCGGGTAGAGACAGAGCGAGAAGCGAACATATGAGGCGACAGAGACAGAGCGAGAGAAGGGAACAGAGAAGGCGACAGAGAACCGAGGCTCGGTCCTCGCATGCATTTATCCAACAAAGGCTCGGTTCTCGCGTGCTTTAGCCAACAGAGGCTCGGTCCTCGCGTGCTTTAGCCAACAGAGGCTCGGTTCTCGCATGCCACAGCCAACAGAGGCTCGGTCCTCGCCTAAGAAGCCTCTCTTCTTGGTTTCGGTTCCTAAAGCCTATTTTTCTCGTTTTCGCCCCGTTTTAAGCCGTTTTTGACCTAGTTAAGGGCCGGAATGACCCGAATGATTCTAAAAAGTTACGGGAACTATTTGAGGGAGATTTGGGAGAGATTTCTCATACTTGGAGAGATTTGGGAGAGATTTGACATTCTTGGAGAGATTTCTCATACAAAGAAATATTTGAGAGAGATTTCACACACTTGGAGAGATTTGGGAAAGATTTGACATTCTTGGAGAGATTTCTCATACAGAGAGATATTTGAGAGAGATTTGGGAGAGATTTCACATACTTGGAGAGATTTGGGAGAGATTTGACATTCTTGGAGAGATTTCTCATACAGAGAGATATTTGAGAGAGATTTGGGAGAGATTTGACATTCTTGGAGAGATTTCTCATACAGAGAGATATTTGAGAGAGATTTCAAGTGTGGCATTTGTGAGTGTTTGGCTCCGCAATGCAAGTCTCTTGAGCCCCGTTAAGTCATGGTTAAGGATCCCACACACTCCCAATGAGTATGCAACATGGTCTTTATCAGTTTAGTTCATTGATTAGCACTAGGGCTTATGAAATTTTTAACACAAGACTTTTCTCAAGTGATGTTTTCCCATTAATATAGCAAGTTATACAGTATGAACATAACACAAACCCTAATACACAAGGTTTAATCGAGTTGACCGGCTTGACTTGATGACTTGACTTGACTCAAGATTGACGATTGTCACAGTACTTGACCTAATTATGAGCATGGTCCTTTTGGATTGCCTTCACCATAGCAATATGTAGGATGAATTAAGGAGATAAAGGATTAATTATGATTTATTAATATATTATGAGAATAATATATTAAAGGAAAAATCATAAAGTTTAATTAACATTAGTCAATAATTAATTAAGAATTAATTTTTTTGGCTAAAAGAGATTAATTAAACTTAGGGGATTGGAATTGTAATTATAAGATAATTGCAATGGATCACCTTGGAATATAGGTTGGATGAAATCTATGGGAAGCCCATATGATTTTCGTCCAAGGCATGTTCCAGAAGGAGTCCATGGACTGCTTAGGGCTTAAGCAGTGAAATTAGGGTTTCCTTGTAAGATAACCCTAATAGCCTACCTATTTAAAGACCCCTTAAGCCCCAAAAACGTGGTGATTGAATCCTTAGGGTTTCCTAGACGTTTTGGAGCCTCCTTCTTCTTCTCTTCTTCATCTTGTTGCTTAGTGGTGTTTGTGACTCCATTAGAGGTGCAACACTTGAGGCACTAAGCTTTCTTAAGCCAATCAAAGCAAGGAATTGATTGTTATTTCTATATAACAATCAAAGGTAATTACTAAACCCTTATTTCAGTTCTTATATGATAGATCTAGGGTTTATAGCCTTGGATATTCAATTGTATTTCATTAGACAAACTAGATCCAAAAGCTATTAGGGTTTGCATATACACCATAGGAATGATGTATTGCTCGAAACCCATCGATTATGTGCTAGTAGTAGGGTGTGAAATAGTCCCCGGGACCGGGTGAGAGATACCGTAGGGTAGGCAGGCACCCTCAGAATAGCCTAACATGGGTAGGTCAGCACCCCAGAATGGCTTGACATGGGTAGGTCGGGCACCCTAGAATTGCCCGACAGTATGTATGATTGTATGGTATGTGGTATGATGGGGGAACTCACTAAGCTTCGTGCTTACAGTTTTCAGTTTTGATTTCAGGTACCTCTTCAGCTAAGGGGAAGGAGCCGGTAGGGTAGCAGCGCATCGCACACACATGATTTTCGCTTTGAGGACGATGGGATTATACTCTGACATTTTACTATTTGATGTTATGATTTTCGAGACTTGTGATTTGCGACTTGACGTTTTGAAATGATAGAAATGATGTTTTCCGTAAACTATTTTTATAAGTACTATATTTAAACAAAAAAATTTGGGTCTTAATTTTGGGATGTTACACCATGCCTTCCAAACCGTTGTCCACCTGATCAATCGACTTTTCACACCCATCCTACACTATCAATCTCCATACGAAAAACTACACAACACATCACCCTCTTACCAAAAACTAAAACCTTTTGGTTGCCTTTGTGACCTACGTCTACGACCCTATTCCTCATCCAAACTCCATCCAAGATCTTCCAAATGCATTTTTCTTTGTTACTCCACATCGAAATCAACATATAAATGCTATGATCCCACTATTCAAAAGTGATACCACTCTCGCCATGTTGAATTCATTGAGCATATTTACCCTTATCATACTGAATCCTCTACACCTCCTCCTACAGCAGACTCCTTTTGTCCTGTTTTATCCAACACCGATCCAACACCCAGTATACAAGTCCTCGACCAATTACTCTCTACCAACCAGCACCCGTTCTATTTCAGACGAAGCTTCACAAGCAACTCCACCACTAACCTCTCCTGTTACATCACTGCAACCACCACATTCCCCTCCTTTGCCATCACCTACACACTTACTTCAACCATCATCCCCAAGAGCAGAACCTATCTCCTCTCATCCACAACAAAATAGAAAACGCAATCCCAAATATTTCAATCTGAACCTCATTAGCAATACTACTCTCCACCCCATACCTTATATTCTTGAACCCACCACTCATAATCAAGCTCTTAAAAATCCAAAGTGGAGAAGTATCACGGACTCTAAATTCAACGCCCTTCTTCAAAACCAGACGTGGGATCTTGTTCCTTCATCTTCTCATACAGCAATTGGCTGCAAATGGGTTTTTTCGCATTAAAAAAAATCCTGATGGTTCATATCCAAATACATGGCCCGCCTTATTGCTAAAGGTTTTCTCCAACAATATGGCAAAGACTACTTTGATACCTTCAACCCTGTCATCATTCACACCATTCTTTCCATAGCTCTCCAACAACTGGCCCTTACATCAGCTAGGCTTCAACAACGCCTTTCTTCAAGGCACACTCCATGACCCAGCCACCTTTCTATGCCCATCCTCAATATCCCAATCATATATGTAAACTAAAAAAATCCATTTACAGTTTAGAAGAAGCTCCAAGAGCTTGGTATATTGAGCTTACCACATTTTTAATTCAGTTTGGTTTCAAGAAATCACTAGTTGATGCCTCCATGTTCATCTATAAAAATCAAAGTGTCATATGTTACTTCATGGTTTATATCGATGATGTTGTACTCAAAAGAAATCATCTAAAGTTCCTGGATTATTTCATTCAAGCCTTGGGCACCAAATTCTTGGTCAAAGATCTTGGTATGCTTCATCACTTTCTAGGAGTTGAAGTCATTCCCACTCCTACGGGCATGTTTCTTTCAAAACATTGTTGTATTCAAGACATTCTCACTCAATTTGGCATGGAAGGTGCCAAAGATGTTACCACTCCTCTTAGCACCACTGAACCTCTATCCATTACAGATCATCTTCTACTGTTGATGCTACACCATATCGTACACTCATAGGCTCTCTCCAATACTTATCCTTTACTCGCCTAGATATCTCATTTTCCATAAGTAAACTCTCTCAATTCATGCATAGCCCTCGCCAAACTCATTGGCAAGCTCTCAAACGTGTCCTCCGTTACCTTGAAGGCACCATTCACCATGGTCTTGTCCTCGATCATAATTTATCTCTAACACTATTGGTCTTCTCATATTCTGATTGGGGAGGTATTCACAACGTAGGTAGATCAACAACATATTTACTCTACTTTGGTACCAACATAGTCTCATGGAAATCTACACACCAAAAGTCTGCTTCTCGCTTATCTATGGAGGTTGAGTACAAAGCATTAGCCAACGCATCTGTTGAACTTCTTTGGCTCAAGAACTTACTACATGAACTTGGAATTTCACCAACTACTACTCCTACACTGTTTTGTGACAACATTGGTGCTACTTATATATGTACAAATCCTATTTATCATTCGATAATGAAGCATGTGGCTCTAGACTATCACTTTGTCAGAGAACAAATTACATTTGGTCATCTCAAAGTACTTCATGTTAACTCTCAAGATCAGCTCTCCAACATGTTAACCAAACCCCTTACTCGAGCACTATTTCTGCAAAATCGATCCAGGATCGGAGTATCCGATGGATCCTCCATCTTTTGTCTGGGGGGGGGGGGGGGGGGGGGGTATAATGGATATACAGTCAAATAGCACTCACAAACATGAGTCCATACACCATCAGCCCGATGAATCTATACAACACGTTTACAATTAGTTTATTTACTGTTGTATATTTAGATGTATAGTCAAGCAGATCCTAGAATAGCTCTTATTAGTTTTGTAATTAGCTTATATAAGACATGTAAATCATTGAATACGATTGTCTCGTTCAATCATATTTATCTCTTCTTTATAGTGTTTAGGTTGATCTTGGTAATATAGAAAACATCGATTTATCATGTTTGGAGTTTGAGAGAAAGATACGGTTTGGAGTTATAAAAATTTTCTCAATGGTTCGGCGATAGGTGATAGATGGTGGTGGAAAGTGGCGGTCAAAGTAGAAAAGCAGCTATAATGGAGGAGACTAGAAAAAAGAGAAAAATGGATGGGTGAATATAACTATGTAGTATGGGTATAAGTATGCGGGTCATGGTATTTTAATATTAATATAAAATAAAAATAAGTAAAAAAAAATAATTTTGTAGAATACATATGTGAATATAAATGTTTTACATGACAACCACACAAAAAATTGAAAACATATGGATCCTCATTTAAAAAAAAAAAAAAAAAAAAAAAAAAAAAAAAAAAAATTAACGACTAAATCTATGATTTCTTTGTAGAATACATAGGATCATTTTTTGTTAAAATTAAATAATCAAAATATGTTGTCTGTTGATAAAATAATAAATGAAGTTAGCTATTAATTTCCAAAAGGAAAAACGGAATTAGTGAAGGCGGTTTCAAGTTTGAAGCCTTGAACCGCGGGTTCTGTATATAGAATATAGTCCCTGGTTTTAGCCTTTTATAGAAATTTAGAACCAATTAAAATTTTTAATTTAAAATCAACAAATAAGAGGAAGGTGTTCAAAAGAGCAGTTGGTCAGACAACCCATTTAGCTTTTCATTGACTTCTTTCGTTCATCTCTCTATCAGTCGCACACGCTTTAATTTCAGCATATAAGTGGGAGGCCTCTCCTCCCTCGTATCCTCAAAAACAACCCTATATACAAAACAACCCCACTAGGCCATTATTCTTCACATTTTTCCTCTGGTTAACTAAACATATATTTTATCCACGCTCTTCAGATTCTCAATTTGGTTATTGTTTCGGAAGCAAATGCAAAAGATGGGTACGGATGACGGAAGAACTGGGTTGCCGGAAAATTATAACCGCCATGACCATTACCACTCCGACACGGAGGTTGTAGCTGTTGACAGGAAGGCATTCAGCGGTCCGTTAAGTGGGCCGTTGAACAAAAGAGGTCACCGGAAAAGCCCTAGGTTTAATATTCCCGACGGTGCTCCGGGGAGTAGCAGCGGCAGCGTGAAGTCGAGCAATGACGACTACGTTGAAATCACTTTGGACGTCCGTGACGACTCGGTGGCGTTACACAGCCTGAAGACAGCCGATGGAGCTGACGTGGAGGATCCTGAGCTGACTTTGTTAGCTAAAGGGTTGGAAAAGAGGTCGTCTTTTGGTTCGTCGGTGGTGCGAAATGCGTCGTCGAGGATCCGGCAGGTGTCTGAAGAGTTGAAACGGTTGACTTCATTCTCGAAACGACAACCCGCTGGTCGTTTAGAGAGAACTAAATCCGCTGCAACTTATGCTCTCAAGGGGCTTAAGTTTATCAGCAAGAACGACGGAGGTGCGGCGTGGATCGCCTTGGAGAAGCGGTTTGACGATCTCACCAAACCCACCAATGGCCTTCTTCCACGCTCGCTTTTCTGGGAATGCATTGGTAATTAATCAATTATTAAATCCAAAACTCACTGCATGTTCAGATGTTCTTCGTATATATTTTCAGTAATTAATTAATTCTGGGTTTATTTAATTTAATATAATATTCCAGGGATGAACAAAGATTCGAAAGAATTCGCTGGCGAGCTTTTCGATGCATTAGTTCGAAGGAGAAACATAACAGGTGATACGATTAACAAAGAACAATTGAAGGATTTTTGGGATCAAATTTCTGATCAGAGTTTTGACTCAAGGCTACAGACTTTCTTTGACATGTGAGGATCGGATTTATCAATTATTTCTTCATATATTTCAGTTGGGTGGAATTCTTATTTATAAATATAATTAAACGCAGGGTTGATAAAGATGCAGATGGGAGGATCACTGAAGACGAAGTCAGGGAGGTATAGTATATCGATTATGGAATATCAATACGTAAATTATTATTAATATTTTAAAAGGTGGCTAGTGGTAGATTAGAATATTTTGGTAGAATGATTATTCATTATTGATAACGGATACCCATGTGATGCAGATTATTAGCCTTAGTGCTTCAGCAAACAAGTTATCGAATATTCAAAAACAAGCAGACGAATACGCCGCTTTGATCATGGAAGAGTTAGACCCGGATAACCTCGGTTACATCATGGTAAGAATTAAGATTATGATTATAACGTAACTACATTAAGTTAAGTAGAGTTAGGTGGGAAATTGTTATGCAATTAATAAAAAAAATCATTAATTAATTTAAACAGATTGAGAATTTGGAGATGTTATTGTTGCAAGCACCACAACATAACGTGAGAGGAGAAAGCCGAAACCTGAGCCAAATGTTGAGCCAAAAGCTGAAAACGACTCAAAGTGGTAATCCGATAAGAAGATGGTACGAAGATTTTAGGTACTTTCTACAGGACAATTGGCAGAGATGTTGGGTGATTGTACTCTGGACAGTAGTGATGGTTGCTTTGTTTACATGGAAGTACATTCAGTACAAGGACCGAGCAGTCTATAAAGTGCTCGGTCCTTGTGTCTGTATCGCTAAAGGAGCAGCTGAGACGCTTAAATTAAACATGGCGCTTATTTTGTTACCCGTTTGTCGAAACACGATCACCTGGCTCAGGAATAAGACCAAATTAGGTGTTGTTGTTCCTTTCGATGATAATCTCAATTTTCACAAAGTGAGTGTCATAATTAATAAACTTTTTATATATATAATTTTTGTAATGACTAAAATATATATATATATATTGTTGTAGGTGATTGGGGTGGCGATTTCGATTGGAGTTGGGTTGCATGCGATTTCTCATTTAGCGTGTGATTTCCCGAGGCTAATTCACGCGACAGAGAAAGAGTATAAACCGATGCAACAGTTTTTCGGGGATCAAGCTAAGAATTATTGGCATTTTGTGAAGGAACCAGAAGGGTATACGGGAATTATAATGGTGGTTTTGATGACAATTGCTTTTACTTTAGCAACACCATGGCTTAGACGGGGAAAGCTTAATCTACCATCGTTTTTGAAGAAACTCACGGGGTTTAATGCATTTTGGTACTCTCATCATTTGTTTGTTATTGTCTACACGTTGCTAATAGTTCACGGTTTCAAACTTTATCTCACCAAGGAAACATCCAAGAAGACGGTTAGTTTTTAATGTCGGATTGATTTTAGAAATTGGTATATATTCCAATTTTGTTATTCTTCAACTAAATCATGATAATGGATGCAGACATGGATGTACTTGGCTGTGCCAATCTTCCTCTATGCGTGTGAGAGATTAATAAGGGCGTTTCGGTCTAGTGTGAAGCCGGTCAAGATACTTAAGGTATGATTTTACATTAATTCATCGGGTAAACTTTATCATTATTTTTTCTTTTTAATTTATCTATTAACAAGATGCTATATATGTTACGATATTTTTGGTGTTAAAGGTGGCGGTTTATCCTGGTAATGTGTTGGCAATTCATATGTCGAAGCCACAAGGCTTTAAGTACAAGAGTGGGCAATACATGTTTGTCAACTGTGCTGCCGTTTCCCCATTTGAATGGTAAGAGAGAAATTAATTCAGATTCACACTAATAAGTGATATATATATATATATATATATATATATATATATATATATATATATATATATATATATATATATATATATATATATATATAATGGGAAGGGAAGTTAATGATTAATATATATATATATATATATATATATATATATATATATATATATATATATATATATATATATATATATAATGGGAAGGGAAGTTAATGATTAATATATATATATATATATATATATATATATATATATATATATATATATATATATATATATATATATATATATATATATATATATATATATATATATATATATATATATATATATATATATATATAATGGGAAGGGAAGTTAATGATTAATATATACATGATGTCCACAGGCACCCGTTTTCCATCACATCTGCCCCTGGTGATGACTACCTCAGCGTGCATATACGAACTCTCGGTGATTGGACTAGGCAACTTAAAGTAGTATTTTCAGAGGTAAACTTGTCATGTATACATTAAGTCCATTAAGATTTAAGAGTTGCTTTTTTTTTTTCCTATTAATAAAGCGTTTTTTTTTTTTTTTGGAATAATTAAAATGTCCGATTATAAGTAAATGACCATTTTACCCTAGATAATTTAGGATCCTTTATGGCATGTGAGTTGCTTTATTATCACCTAACAGTTTCTTTAATTTGGTCTTTGGTAGGTATGTCAACCTCCACGTAATGGAAAAAGTGGGCTCTTAAGAGCTGATTGCCAAGGAGAAAATCCAAAGTAAGCAAGTTCAACTGTTTCTAGATTTTTATTTATATATTTATATATTAAAACCGAACCATATAATATCTTAAGGTTTCCAAAGATGATAACAAAATTGCATTCTAGTTCTTACCGTTTAGTATGAAAACATACCACCTTTCTTTTGCACCTAAAGCCTCGAGTAGATCATGCAAACAAGGACATCTAACAGATTACAAAAAAGTTGGCATGAATTTTGGACTTTTTCAATGTGGTTCAAACATGTGATCTTTTTCAACCAAAAAATATTCTGCCTTGACTAATATAGCAAATATTTTCCAACATTTCTCATGTATCATTTGATAACATTTCACCTAAACTTTTTATTTTTATTTTTATTTTTTAACAGTTTCCCAAGAGTTTTAATCGATGGTCCATATGGAGCACCAGCACAAGACTACAAGAAATACGACGTGGTGTTACTGGTGGGGTTAGGAATAGGAGCAACCCCTATGATCAGTATTGTGAAAGATATTGTGAATAACATGAAAGCCAAAGAAGAGGAAGAGAGTGCCTTGGAAAGAGGTAGCAATGACACTGGCAAACTACAAAAGAATAAATCAGGGCCAACGAGTGCGAATAACTTCAAAACAACGAGAGCATACTTTTATTGGGTGACTAGGGAACAGGGTTCGTTTGATTGGTTTAAAGGTGTTATGAACGAGGCTGCTGAAATGGACAAAAATGGTGTCATTGAGATGCATAATTATTGCACAAGTGTTTATGAGGAAGGTGATGCGAGGTCTGCTCTAATCACTATGCTTCAGTCACTTAATCATGCCAAAAATGGTGTTGATGTTGTCTCGGGGACTCGTGTTAAGTCTCATTTTGCTAAACCCAATTGGCGCAACGTGTATAAACGCATCGCTCTTAATCACACTGGTTCAAGAATAGGTCAGTTCCCTATCCCTCTGTTGATTCAATCTCATTCTTCTCTTTTAGTTAACATAATATCTTTTATGCCTTTTTGTCAAATAAGGAAAAGAAATTCAAACTAGAGACTATTTTCTGTAATGAGTGCTAAATATAAACTCTGTGGCTTTATTTGTCAATACTCACTAAAGGTGGCCTTTGAATAATTTACACCAAATGAAACCTAGAAAACGCGTTATATTTTTTTGGACCGAAGTCTTTTTCATACTATAGTCTATATCCTAATAGGACTAAAGAAAATGATACTGCGGGACCATAAAAAAGCTAAAATACAAACTTTATAGTGGCCGGGGGTTTGTTTAATGCTAATGGAGATTGATTAACGTTTAGTGCTAATAAACAAATCTAATTAACGAAATTGACAAAGAAAGGTGCATCGTGCCAAAAAAAGGTAGGAATACAAAATGGTGAAAAAACAGGGTGTTTAAACCGTGTAATAATAATAATAATAATAATAATAATAATAATAATAATAATAATAATAATAATAATAATAAGAAGAAGAAGAAGAATGATATTATCATATTATAGACTTGTTTTCACTAGTTGTAATTCTATATTCCACTATAGAATGTTGTAAGAATAGATTATATAGATTATAATATCATATATGATTGAATATTAAGCTGTTGTGTTTGGATCATGTCATGTGAGATTTTTTTTTTTTTTTAAACGTTTGTCTCATGAAAATCCGCAGGGGTATTCTATTGTGGAGCACCGGCACCAACAAAAGAGCTGAAACAATTAGCTTTAGATTTCTCACACAAGACGTCAACCAAATTTGACTTTCACAAAGAGAATTTCTAAGAAAATTTTCTTTTTTTGGCTATCAAACCCACCTTCTAGAATCATATCTCATATGTACAGGGAATTAAAGATCAACGCCGATATATAGTTTAAGATAATGTATTTTTTTCTTTTTAATATTTTTTTAATATAATATGAGAGCTGTAAAAGGATAATGCAAGGAGTATAGCGACACCACCACCCATGATTGTTGTGGCTGCCAGCAAAGGTAGTAGTGGGAGGAAATTTTTTATAAAAGGAAAAAAATCACCATCAAGCTCTTGGGATGGGAGGATTAAAGAAGAAATATTCTATAGAAATGGCGTGTCATCATTTCATCATGGTGGTTGGCTTGTCGTCATAAATTAAATTTTGTTTCTTTAATTTTATTTTTTGTTGTTAAGAAATGTTTATCATGTAATATAGGTTGTGCGTGACAGGGAATAAAAATAGATACCAACTAAGATGTATATATTTCTTTCCATTTTCAGAATTTGTTGGTTGTTGGAGACTTTTTTTTTGTTTCCATTAGATTAGTCACATATATATGTGACACGGCTCTTTAGATGTCCATTGTAGTTTACAATGTACATCGTTGATATTAAGTGGAGGAAAATAGCATGTATAATTTTGAGATGGACCCCACATAAGTTTAAAAAAATAGACGTGCAAAGTAAATCAATTTTTTAAGGCTAATAAGTCATGCACATGGCAGCAAATCATCCGGAGAGCCCAGTGGAAATATCCTTTTTGACTTCTGAGGGGAGCGAATTATTGTGATTTTAAAAATCTTAATAAGCCAGATTTGGTTAGATAAAAAGGGTTTGTAAAATTATAAAAATGACGCAAGAGATTGGTTAAAAAGTATATTGTTGTTGATGATTATATATCAAAGTAATTTAAATCCTCAAAAGAATCCGTTAATCTTGTACCTCACATTCGTAGGTGATAATATCTTTGAAGGTCATAATCTTGTGTGGAATACAACCCCTAAAGAGAAACGAACAGGTAAGTGCTAAGATAATGCGTTAGGTAACAAGCATTAGCCATTTTCCACCAAACAAGAAAGTAGCTACCCTTTTAAAATTTCTGCAAGGATTGATCTATAATTCGTTTGCTTATTTTTGACTCGAAAAGTTCAACCATCTCGTCTAAGACCACCGCTTGACATTCAATAAAAAAAATTTATTAGTATTATAATACCCAATTCCCATATGGAGGTCGAGTAAGGGGAGGTTAGATACACACAATTGAGTTTTAAGGGAAAATGACATAAGAAACACTAAGTTCAGATAAAATTTCGATTTTGACACTGTTTTTTCCCTCAATTAAGTCATTAAGTATACAATTTTGTTGCAAATTTAACCAATGGACCAGTTAGTTTTAGATGTTTCATGTTTTTCAATTGTTGACTAGGCAAAAAGCTTATGTGGATTACACATATGACCCTAGTTTGGCCAAAAATATGGGTTAAACTATTGATTTGTACTCACTTTCCTTTATTTCTTCTTAATTTCTTCTTTCAAAGCATCATGATTTTGTGCAATGGCTTCCTAAGATTGCTTAAATAGTTCATTATCACAAGTGGTTTAAGCAAGGCAAGGAATGTTTCCATTAGGAGATGTCATTGTGGACAACCTTTTTTGCCTTGCTTACACCACTTTGGATGATGAACCACTTGTGCGACCTTGGAAAAGCCATTGCACAAAATCCTGATGCTCTGAAAGAAGAGAAGAAAAATAAATAAGGGAAAGTTGGTACATATATACGTAAGGATTCAGTTTTAATCCAAATTTTTGCCAACTAGGATCATATGTGGAAACCACATAAGCTTTTTGCCTAGTCATCAACCAAGAACGGTTTTTTGGTAAATGTAGTGTCCTTTTTGTAATTCGCCCTTTCCTTAAATGACCATATTGATTAGCCATGTAATTTAGGCATATTTCTGTCTGTTGTATTTTAAAATTTTGGCAATACCCGTCAAATTTAAATTCACTGTATATAAAGGGTTCTATACTTCTATTTAATCTTTTAAGATTATATTGGAAATGAATAAAATTCTCTCTTGTGAAACCCTACACGCTATTGTGTTGTTTACTTTCGTTCCTTTGTCACTTCAGCCATCTTTCAACATTCAACATAACACCACTGTAATTTAGCTAATTCATAATTTCTAAAATATAAAATATTAGAATGTTTTCCTGTTTTCTTCTTTTTTAAGCGGGACAAAGAGTATAAGGTGTACTCCACTTTAGACATCCATGTGGAATAACAAGGCCAAGGTGACATACTCTAGCAAGAAGTCATCTCTTGCACAAGAAGCAGGGTTTTGACTGGAAATTAGTGATCATTCTTTATTGTTGTGGCTCATTTTTCCATAGTTCAAACCCATACTTATTCAACTCCTACACCTAAATGGTTGCTGTTTTCTTCTGTCTTTTAAGATTCTACTGTCTTAAATCTTGACCATTTTCAGTTTAGTAATCCAACACCAGACTAGTTTAAAACTTAAACTCTAAATTCTTTAAGTACTTTTAATATAGAATTTAAAAACTAGACTGGTTTTCAAAACAATCACCCAATTCTAATACTTCCAATGACTAACATGACAGAGATATTGATTTAGTTTTGCAGTTTCTATTCATTTAAATTCAGGTTCACAAAATGTAAAGCATGGACTATTTGTAAGATTTATTAGGGAATTAAGAACACTTACTTGAAAAGAAGACCAATGTAGATTTATCTGTATTTCCTTCTCACCCTTTGGAAGTTGGGTCTCATTGGCTGGCTTAAATTTGTTCCCATATCTGAAGTTTGAGTTGGACCAAATGGGATAAGAGGCTTCTTTGTCAACATGCAAGCATCACTTGGGGAACTACTTGAGGTGATGATTGGTGAAGAAACTTTTGCTTTTAGCTTTCTTGGTATTTCTAGTCTTTCTAGTATCCTTGAAGTTTTTTCATCCAGTGGCTTATTACTCTCAGTTGGTGTAGAAGCCAACTGATCCAACTTTGGTTTGGAAACACAAGTGGAAGAATTGATATTAGGAATTTCATTGACAATTAGTTGTTCCCACTCTTCTGTTATACGTGCTGTGATTTTATCTTGTCCGGATTTCAAATCCATCTGTGAGATTTCCATTTCTGTTTTCTCTTCAAAGGCTATCATACCCTTTGTTTTCTTTGAAGATCCATGTTCAGATAAAGATTCTCCTTGAGTTGATTTAAGTTCATGAGGTGACTCTTCTGATTTGGTAGGCAATGACCTGGATATATATATATAGCCAGGTGTCATTTGTCATGGGCTTGATGAAATCCAAGCAAAACTTGATGCTAAAAGGAGAAGATATCTAGTTATCTACCCAAAATGCAAGCTTTCTTTCACAAGCACGTTCAGTTTTTGATGAAATCCCCTTTCGTGTAGGATGGGGTTGTAGTCGCGTACTTCAATCTGAGCAAAATAATAGAATATAAAAATGTCAAAAGAATAAAGAATTCGAACTAATTTTGAGACAGATTGGTACTGTATGAGCTGATAATCAAAGAAAAAACTAACCTCGAGCAAAGAGGCTTTTATGGAATCTTTTATATCCTTAGCTTCTGTAGAGTCGAATGATTGGCTAACATCAGGGACAGGTGTCACTTCTTCTGATCCTGCGAGCCTCTGTAGGAGTTACAAAAAATAAGAGAAACCATTAATTAAGAAAGAGACAGATTATTGATCCTTTTTAGATTGGTGATATTTGAGACCATTGGTTAAAATTCCCATTTCATGTGGACTGCAGTTAGTAGAAGGAAGTGGGACCCACCCTGAACAGCATCACTCCATTATCTGAAGGCAGAAGTATGTAATAACACTTGAAGGGTGTTTCTCTCATTGTATCTGTGTTACATCTGGATGAGCAAACCAATCCCTGATCTAGAAAATGTAGGGCACTGCAAAGCCCTTGGAATACTACAAAATCATATCCAAAATATAAAATTTTCAGAAATTTTATTACAATTTAGAAGACTCCTATTAAAAATTTTAAAAACATGAACCACAAAAGGAAGACATTCAATGACCTTTGTTGTTTAACTCTGTCTGATCAATATCATCCAGTTCATTTGAAGAAGATGGAACAACAACAAAAGGAGTCCCTACAATCAACCCTGTGACAAAACACCAACATGTGATTTGTGAAACAGTTTTATGTAAAGATTTTCATGAAAGGAAAGTATTTTGCTATTACTGAAAGTAGGTTGCCTTAAGTGAAAGTAAGACAATACACACTTTGGCAACCAGTGTGATGGTAATAGTTAAGATTTAATAAACATGATGTAAAGTCTAAACTACTTGAATGGCATTTAAATGAAAGTACATTGTCATAACTGAAAGTAGAATGCTATATGATAAAAAGTTGATAGTGTGTGACATTGAAGGATCATGAAAATAGTTATGGTTTAGGTAAAGAGAATAAATAATGAAAGTACCTTCACTTAAAGACTTTAAGTTGGTTCTATCAATGATGTTGAAGTCAATAGGTGTGGTGACATGCTGCAACTTTGTGTAGTAATGAAAGGAGGGCATGAACAGGACTGTTTTTTCACCAGCCTTGAGAGAGTTTACAGTTGAATCAAGTGTGTCAAGCTCATTGCCAGTGACTGGACAACAAGTGGACTTCACCATTTTGTTTCTATGTTCATCATCCAATGGATAGCCATGACACCTGCATGACTGATATGTGGTATTTTGTTATTTAGAGTAAAGTTGATTTGTATATAGAAGAAAAGAATATAAAAGATTATATAAAGATATAATACCTGGCAGGGTTCAAACTCATCAATGATGTGAGTGAAAGATGGAAAGAGATTGCAGCATATTTGGTTTAAAGAGCCTAGAATGTTTCTTTTGAATTTGAGACGGGCTTGGAGTTGTTCTGTTTCATCCCTTAAATCCTGTAGCCATTGTTTCACCAGAGAGCACAAAACCTTTGCATCTGCAAAAGTGTTCTGTAAAAGCACTTGCTACACAATTCCCTTTCATTTGATACTCTTTACCTCATTTTTACATATATGAACATTTAATATGGCTAATGGTGTAATGTAGCACAGCCACATAATTATAGTGTTTATTATCATTTCAAAATAAGTGTTTCTGTTACATTCTTGGATGATATTATGTACGCTAGAAGAAAAGTACCTGGAAGATGATTATGGAATGAACAATTCTCAAGATCACGTATATTCTTGATGAAGTTGTTTATGCTTTCTGAAAGAGCACCAACACCGGTTGACACTTTCTCCAACAATATAAAGTCCACTGATATACATTTGTCTGCTGCTTCCTATAAGGAAGTGATGCAACAATCAACATTTAGAACTAAGAATTCAAAACTGATTACATTGTAAAGCCAGTAGCAAGTGAAATGCGAGAAAGAAAAGGTTGTAGAAATTCTTCACCATTAGAGTCTTGTTTATCACAGAGTCTAAATTTTCAAGTAGACATGAACTGATAACAATCACTTTTCTTCCGACATCTTCGTTGTCACCTCCCCATGAGTATAGAATTTTGTCACTAAGGACACTTGGAAGGTGGACATCTGCTGGAAAAGAAGGCAAATAAATTTACAAAAAGGGGTAAAGAAGCTATAAAGCAACACAATGGATACAGAATGAATATCCTAGAAAGTTATATGTATTCATTAACACAAAAATTCCATTACCACAACATGAGACAGCTATACAATTGTTGAGTTCTGGCAAGAAGGCATCATGAGGCAAGTTGTTAACAGCATGATGAAAATCACGGAGACTGAAATTTCCACTTGGCCTGTATGCTACCTTCATCTGCTATGAACCAAAGAACATAATAGAAATAACAAAGAACAGACGTAAGAAGAATTCAGATTGCAGACTGCAGTACAAGAATAATTAAATACTGACATTAACAATTAAGTTGTTGTCTGATCAATATGAAAACAAGTATGGCCTGCCTGATAAAAAAAAAAAAAAAAAAAAAAACTTCAAAAGGTGTCTCTAATTTCGAAGGGGATGAAATCCATCCTTTCTGCATACATTTGAACTACTTTTGGACGATTTAAGTCAGGGGTGGAACCAAAAATTTTCGTCAGGGTAGCACCAAAATACCATGCTTAATTTTAAACTTTTTTGGATTTTATAGCAATGAACTTTTAGTTGTTTTGAATTTTATAGCAACATACTTTCAGTTTTTCAGCCATTCATGGTCAAAATACCATGCTTATTTTTTAACTATGTAAAAGGGCAAACAAGTAATATTACATGTAGATTCCATGAAGAAAAAGGGTATTCTAGTCAATCTCAACTATATAACAAAAAACCATGCTTTGAAAAAAGACAAATGTAATTATCTAACTAATAGTTGTAATATGCAACATCTATTAAGCTACCAATTCTAACATTCACTCAATAGCTCTAACATTCACTCAATAGCTCTAACATGCATCATCTACTTATACAATTCACTCTACTGTTTAACATAGCTACGGATCCCATGAGGCACATGACAAAACCCATTGCTAAGTTAGAGAGTGCCACAAATGATATCAGAGGAATCAGAAGAATCACTCCAACCAAAAAAGCCTCAAGTCAATTTAACCTTGAAGTTAAAAAAAAAAGGATCAACTAAAAATTATTTAATTTAAAAAAAAAAACATTTAATTTACTTAAGACCTTTTGCAAGTAGCCATTACTGATTATACTCTTTAGGAATAACAACTTATATACTCTTTTAGAATAGGTTTTATTAAAAAGATAAAAAGAATAATACTTTAAGCATTTCATCAAACAGTTTGTATGCGTACAAAATACGGAAATCTAGTAAGAACAAAAATTGTGCTTATCAGTATAGACTTATGAGGCTCTTTAGAGTGTTCATAGGAGATGCTAACCTTATAAATTTTAGTTGAAAAAAAAGGACAAAAAAGGAAGCGTAGGCAGAGAGATTAATTAAACAACATTACATGTGATAATAAGATGCTAACTTGAAATTCTACTGAAGCCCTTGCTTTATGGAAATCGACTAAAATAAAAAGAAGTTATTATAGAGATTAATTTATACTAGAACTCGATTAAAGCCCTGGCTTATAGAAATCAATTATGATTTTGATTATGCTTCCAAGTATATGAAGAGGGTAAAATCGGAATTATAGAGTTCTCATTCCCTCTCAATACATGATTAATTTCCTTTCATACCAAGTAGCACCTTAACATACACAAACTTGATCTGCCTACCCCTATCTAGTATCTATCTTCTTCTCGGGATTTTTTTAGGGATAGCACGGGCTACCCCTGCAAACTAACTAGTTCCGCCCTTGATTTAAGTTAATAGCTCCTGTTAATTCAGTTCATATGTTCAGATTAAATATTATATCCAGTATTACCTAGCATTTTAAATTTTAAAACCTCAACTGCATCAGTTTGAACATTCTTCGCATTTTCATCGCACTTATGTTAATTCTTCACATGATGAAGTTAAACGAAAGCTACTTATCAATAGCAAAACATAAACGGCCTACAGTTTTTTTGGACCAATAAGTTGAAGTACGAATAATCACATACCTCTGTGGAACAGGATACTCGATTTTTGAACACATAGCAAAGCCCGATCTTATCAAGTAGTGATTTCGACTTCGAGATCGACCTGTGACCTCTAGGACTTGAAATTGCGTAGAAATTCGCTAGCTGCAGTAATGACTGGCAAACAACGAGTTTCTTAAATGATTTAGTAACTTATATCAAGACGATTTACGAATTCTTCTTAAATAATTGTAGTTCTATAGATCGAATTCGATGTTCGGAGAAGATTCATTAATCGATATAAATATTTATAAATTAATTGATCCATGCCTGCTTTAGATCTCGAAGTAACGGAGGCGATAACGTCCGCAAATCCAGTAGGAAGCACAGCATCACCATTATTCTCTCTCACATTCAGTGACAAGTCTGCATACTTTCAGGTTTGAAGTTTGGCGCGCTTTTCTCCCTTTATCTTCTTCCGCCTCTATAATGAACTTCCGTCACGGAAAGTAAAATACTTTAAAATGCATACGATAAGAGTTTATAAGCATTGTATAAAAGTTATTTTCAATAAATCAAACTCTTTAAATAATCATGTCTACAAACTTATAACATACATGGTTGATTTTATAAGTACTGTTAGCTTAAGATATAAAAGGGCGAAATTCCGAAATTCATGAAACTAATCAATTTCAGACGGTTTTTTTAAGTCTAGAGATTTTTTTCCCCCTATTTTTAACTAAAACTCTTTATTTATATATGAAATGTTCATTTTTTTCAATGGAATGTATTATTTTATGCATAATATTTCATTTATTATGCTTATTTAATATTTCTTTTAGATTTTAAAAAAAACTATTTTTATCTTAAAATTCTAGAATTGTTCTTAAAATTTGATATATATTTTCGAACTCTGAAATTTTAGTCCGACATCTGAAATGCTGGTCCGAAATCCGAAATATAAGTTTTAAATATGTTTTTTGTTAGAAAAATATTTTTTTGTTAAATCTAAAATTCTCCATTTAAGAATTGGTGGTTGTTTTTAAAAATAAAATAAAAAATAAAAAAAAAAAAAAAACAATTTGGTTATTCAATTACACGCTACATCTATAAAATAACTAAGGGATAATGTCATAAAAAAACCTTAATTTTGTAAAAAAAAAAAGTCGGTTTTACCCTCCGATGGGTTTTTGTGTCATAATGTCGCATACTTGTCTCACCTTTTGCGTTTATGCCAAATACCCGGTTGCAAGAGGACGGAAGTCCCCTGAGACACATGGACCAAAAGGTTAGGGCCTGGAAAGGCGTATGTGCGTAAGTAGTATTTTGGGGGATTCACTAAGCATTTATGCTTACAGTTGTTATGTTATGTGCTTCACGTACTAGCGATGACCGTGGGAAGGCGCCGGCGTGATCTGTACATACTGACGAAGGAACTGTTTTATGATCATGGGATATATTTTGTTACAATGACATTTGTTACATATGTGATTCCAGAATATTAAATGATGGTTTTTGATGTTTGCAAAAATGAAAAATTGTTTTGAAAATTCACGTTGTTACACTTTAGATCATCCAAACATGCTCAAAACAATGCTAAAAGATAGCAGATGCGAGTTTAACATTGATAGTATTGAATAGTTGAACAAAGTAGAAGTTCCGGGGTGTCACATATCCTCTCCCGAAAACATGAAAAATACGAAAGATATGGGGGTATGAAGCTCACCTTGGGGTTTTCAAGATGTAGATGAAGAAGATGAATTTTTTTGAATCCTAGCTTAAGCTTGGAAGGAATCTTGAAATGGTGGTTGATATAAGCTCCATATTCACGAAAACGGAGTGGTATGAGGAAGGATTGTTAGTGAAATATTGGAACAAAGTAACATATTTTACAAAAACTTACCTAGTTTGTGTAGCTTGAAGAAAACTTTCTTGAATAACTCATACAAAGTCACGATTTTTAGAGGAAGAGATGAGAGGAAAATTGAAGTTTGAGAGGAAAGAAGAACTGTTTGAAGTTTTGGAAATGTGAAGTATTTGTGTGTATGTGTATGGCTGAGAGGTAGACAAAAGAGGATGGGTAGGGTACTAAGGTTTGACTTTAGCTATGGATGATGTGAAGTTGCTTGGTTACATGAAGGGTAAACACTTTGTTACATGTTGGTTTTTCATGAGGTGGCATGTCTATATAATTCACCATTTTCTCTTTTTTTTAGATGGGCTAATCCGACCCAAGAGGGGTCTCGGCCCATGGTTGGCCCAAAATAGTGGTGTTCGGTTTAACTTGGTCAATAGGAGTTTTTCGGCTCAAAATAATGTTTAATAAAAGTTTTCAACCCATTTGGACCCAATGAGAGGCTATCGGCCCAATAGGGCCCAATAAGGAAATATTGGTCCAATAAAGGTTTTGGATTGAGAATTCTTAGGCTCATGCCCGAAATGATTGAATTTGGCTTATTGGATCGAGATTTGGGCTTATACAAGCAGATGATATTATTCAGGAATTCACATCTTAACCTAATTTTTGCCAGTTATGACAAAAGGCTACATATCAATACCCAAGTGATGCTTAGTCATTCACTTCGTGGTCAAAAGGTATATCTCATTATCATAATAACACGTGAAAGCAGATTGTACATATAACACATAACATACAATTGTCCCTATATTGAACTCACCGAATGATAAAATGATGATTTGGGAAGCACTTTGCCTCTTAAAATGACTTTCTTTGACGAAACTGGGGATTTTTTTGAAAACCGGACCTTGCGTGGGCAGAGTTTCAACTTGAAAATATTTATTTTCTTGGGTCTTCGGTGCGTCGGGACTTGCTTCGGGTATCGGGGATGTTTCCTAGGCTTCGGGGGGTGTTAGGGTAATTTGAGAGAGAGTAGAGGGTGAGAGAGAATCAAATTTGTAACCAAAATTCGGGCAGCCTCACACCATATTTATAGTATCCGAAGGACCAGATTACGTTAGGCGTAATTTCATGTATGCGAGGCATACTCCCTTAATAGCCACTATGCTAGGCGTAAGCCATCGTATGTTGGGCGTACGATGGGATCAATTCGAACGCGTCAAGGCTACGAATACGTGTACCACATGCGAAAAAGTAGGCGACATAGCCAACTTCAGATCACATACAAGAGTACACTGGGCGTACTTTGATTTATCAAACTTCACAAATTCGTAACTCTCGCATATGAACTCCATTTTTTACGTTCTTTATATCCACGCATAGGTATAACCGTGCTCTACAACTTTCATTTAGACTCCGATGACTAATTTTGACTTCACTTTTAATATTATATTTTTAACAGGCCGAGACAAAAAACTCTGTTCAAAATTCATAACTTCTTCATCCGACGTCCGTTTCCGTCTGTCATTTTACCGTTGAATTGTTATTGACGAGATCTTCGATTCTCGTTTAAGTTGTGTCGGCTAAAAATCACTCGATCTTTATTTCAAGTTTTTAATTATATATTGCTATACCGAATCTTAAATAATCGCTTCTTCATACGAAGTCAGATTTTGACGTTCTTTTTATGAAAATTCTTGATTTAATGAATATTACGATTTTCATTTGGATCACTAAAGCTAAAAAGTAATTTATCGTAAACTCACTTTTTACGTCATATGACGTCGTTCCGGTTTTGTCGCGAAAATTCAATAGGTCATAACTTCTTCGTTATAACTCGAATTTTAGTGAGGTTTTTGCCTAAATGTTTCTAATGAGATAATTTGCAACTTTTAATAGCATTATTATTATTTTACTTATTTCCAACTTAAATTTTTACATTTTTGTTAATTTCGATAATTGACTTTTGATTGGAATCTCATAAGAGTTCCACGTCTTTTCGAATGATTCTAAACATAGTTTTACTTCAATCTTCATAAAACTATCTTGTTAGAACTCAATGCTCAAAACCATATATTATTTAACTAGGTGTGAGACCCATGTATTACATGAGTTTATTTAAAAAATTAAATTAAATATGAAATTTTAACAATTTGAAAAGTTTCAAATTTATAAGAAAAATGAGAAAAAAATTGAATTATTAAAATTAATGAGGCTTTAATATTGAATACATTACATATATAAATCTTTTTTAATAAATATCTTATATATATATATATATATATATATATATATATATATATATATATATATATATATATATATATATATATATATATATTACTTTACATATTAAATGTGGAATTTTAATTTAATATAATGAAAAATACAATAAAATAACAAGTGGAAAATAGAAAATTCAAAAATTTTAGAAAATATCATGTGTCAAAATGAATGAGAAGAGGACATGTGGCAAAAAGTTCTTTATTTATTATGGATGATAATATTCATTTTAAAACTAACAAAACACGATAATTGAACATGTATGTTACATGTGCTTATGACTTAATTTGTATGTAATAATAATTTGTTTTTTTAATTTGATATTTTAACTTATATACTTGTTTTGTAGAATCTGGATGTTAACGCTTTCCTCCAAAACCCGACATTTGTGACGACAATTGGAGATATTATCCGTTTATTTAAGAACTAAGTCAACAATGCGGGCAACAACAACGAGAAAAACAACGATGGGGGAGACGATGAAGCCTAGTATTTCTTGTTTTATGTTATTGGTGATGTTATTTTAAATTTATTAGATAGTTTATGGATTGTATATTTGATATTTATTTTGGATTTATTAGATAATTTATGTAATGTGGTATGTATTGTTTTATGTTATTTGATGTTTTATGTAATGTGGTATGTATTGATTTATGTATTTTTATAAAATCTGCATTTTATAATATATAAACTAATATCATATATAAATTGTTAAAAAAAATTAGTGGCGACACCATTTGCGACGACATGAAACAACTCGACAACGCATACCTCCAGGAAGCTTTGCCGGAGAAACTACGATCGGTGACTGGAAAATTAATAGAGGCGACGCTAATAGCGACGACATGTGCTTTTAGCAACTTGTCTACGCAAAATATGTTACCGACGATTTTTGGCATCCATTTGTGACGTTATTTGCCGTCGCTAAAGGTAAGATTTTTTGTTGTGAAAGCATGTGGAACTCTATTTTGTTCGAGAAAATTACAAGAAAGATTGATTTCCGTCCAATACGTTCCAACAAATTCTGAATTAGCTGATATGTATACAAAGAATCTCCCAAGAAAGAATCATTACAACTGAGCAAGTTGAGAGTTTTTCCTCTCCAACTTGAGGGGGGTTTTGATATTTATGATGCCACGTCTGCCACATAAGCACAAGTGGTTGAGTTAGTTAGTGCATGAAGTCTGTTAGAAATTTGTTAAGGTTAGTTTCATTCTGGTATATAGTTAGCTCTTGTATCCGTTTCCTTTCAATAATGAGAAATCACTCATTCATCAAACTTCTCTCTTTCTCTAAATTCTCAAACCTTTCTCATTAAAGACATATTATATTAAAAAAATTGAAAAAATAATACATTATCTTTAAGTATAGTTACATTGATCTTCAAATCTCTGTATAGAGAAGAGATGACGGGTAGAATTTATGATTCTAGTTAAGGGTTTGATTTGATTCATTTCTCGAAGTCTGTAAATGGGAAAAAAAGAGGAAAAAAAAAAACTTTCTTAGAAGTTCTCTTTGTGAAAGTCAAATTTAGTTGACGTCTTGTGTGAGAAATCATGAGCTAGTTGTTTCAGCTTTTGTGTTGGTGCTGGCGCTCCACAATAGAACACCCCTGCGGATTTTAATAGACAAACGTTAGAAAACATCACATATATGATCAGTCGATCAGATGATGGAATTACACGAGCTTGTTTTATTATCATATATGATATATATCATACTCTATTCTTAATCGACAGTGCATTCTCTTGTGGGAAGATAGAATTACAAGAGAAAAAACAGCTTTTCAATATCATGATTTATTTATTGACGACATGCATGCAACCATTTGGACATGGAAAAAACAAACCCGCTCCTACTTAACCTTTGTTAGATAAACAATATTATCAACGTGCCAATAAATACTTGGTGAAATAACATCATTTGGCTAGCTACTGAATTTTGAATTTTGTGTTTTTGTATTCCTGTATTTTTTATACCCTTCTTTGTCAATGTTAATAAATTAGCTTATTAATTATAAGCACTTCATGTTGATGATCAATCCCCATTAGCATTAAATCACCAGTCACTATAAATGTTGTATTTTAGCCTTTTAAGGTCCAGCAATGTATATAGATATGCCTACGAACGTTAAACGGTTTAAGTATATCTTAAAAAAATGAACAATGAGATGAATTAGCGCACAAAGGGACTGACCTATTCTGGAACCAGTATGTTTAAGAGCGATGTGCTTGTACACCTCGGGCCAGTCGGGTTTGGCAAAATGAGTCTTAACACGAGTATCCGAGACAACATCAACTCCCTTTTTAGCATGATAAAGTGACTGAAGCATAGTAATTAGAGCAGACCTGGCGTCACCTTCCTCATAAACACTTGTGCAATAATTATGCATCTCAATGATACCATTTTTATCCATTTCAGCAGCCTCGTTCATAATGCCTTTAAACCAGTCGAAAGAACCCTGTTCCCTAGTTACCCAATAGAAGTAAGCACTTGTTGGTCCTGATTTATTCTTTTGTACTAGTGTACCATTTTCCAAGGCACTCACATCCTCTTCTTTGGCTTTCATGTTATTCACAATATCTTTCACAATACTGATCATAGGGGTTGCTCCTATTCCTAAACCCACTAGCAACACCACGTCGTATTTCTTGTAGTCTTGTGATGGTGCTCCATATGGACCGTCAATTAAAACTTTTGGGTAACTGTAAAAAAAAAGTTTCAACTAGGTAATTAGCTACGTGGGTGAAATACCATGATATATAATGTTGCTATAAATAAAAATTAAGAACAAAAATTTTTCTATAAAATAATGTCGCCACATATATTTGCTATATTAGTCAAGGAATTAAAGAATCCGTTTTGTTGAAGAAAATCATGTTATAGATGTTCTCGATAGCAAGGTGTACACAAAATATGAAAATAGTCAAGGTTTAATTAGGTGCAAATTAAGAAAGGTTTTGTATATATTATGTTTTTATATATATACTAAACAATAAGGACTATTCGATGGTAACATGTTTCTCGTACTAATTAATTTGGAAGCTTTCAGATATCAATTAGATGGCTCAGTTTAAATATTAAAATATATGAAAATCTAGAAAGAGTTGAACTCGCTTACTTTGGATTTTCACCTTGGCCATCAAGTCCACTTTTTCCATTAGCTAGAGGCTGACATACCACCAAAACATACATGTTAAACACATATAAACTAATTAACTCACGTGTCATAAAGTAATATTAACATGTATGTCGTGTACCTCTGAAAAGACTGTTTTTAGTTGTCCAGTCCAATCACCGAGACTCCGGATATGAACGCTAAGGTAGTCATCACCAGGAGCAGATGTGATGGAAAATGGGTGCCTGTGGACATCATGTATTAATTAATCATTAACTTCACTTAATTTTTATTTATATATGTATCACTTAATATGAATTTTAAAAGCCCTGTATAGCTAGCTACACACCATTCAAATGGGGAGACAGCTGCACATTTGACAAACATGTATTGCCCACTCTTGTATTTAAACCCTTGTGGCTTCGACATATGAAGTGCCAACACATTTCCAGGATAATTCACAGCCTTAATTAAACATATAATGTATCATTTAATATATCATATTATTGTGAATATATGATAAAAAAAAAAAAAAAAAAAAAAAAAAGTCTGAAATTAATTTAACCGTGAATTAAAAACTATATATACCTTAAGTATTTTGACTGTCTCTCCACTAGATCGAAACGCTCTTATTAATCTCTCACAAGCATAAATCGAAATTGGTACGGCCAAGTACATCCACGTCTGAACATAATCAAAACTTGATTAGTTAATTTAGTTTAGTACAATTAAGGATACGATAAGAAAGATGATTTTCAAATTAAATATATGAAATCAAACATATATAAATTAAGGAACTAAATAATTACCGTTTTCTTGTACCATTCCTTTGTGAGGTAAAGTTTGATACCATGAACTATGAGCAGCGTGTAGACAATAACAAATAGATGATGTGTGTACCAAAACGCATTAAACCCAGTGACTTTCTTTAAAACCAATGGTAGTTTGAGCTTGTTTCGTCTTAACCATGGTGTTGCGAGTGTAAAAGCAATCATCATTAGCACTAACATTATGATTCCGGTATACCCTTCAACTTCCTTCACAAAATGCCAATAATTCTTAGCTTGATCCCCGAAAAACTGTTGCATCGGTTTATACTCTTCCTCTGTCGCGTGAATTAGCCTCGGGAAATCACATGTTAAATGCGAAATCGCATGTAACCCAACTCCAATCGAAATCGCCACCCCAATTACCTACAACAATATCAATTTTTTTAGTATTTATATAAGTTTAAGTTAAAATAATTTACATAATATTATTATACTCACTTTGTGGAAATTGAGATTATCATCGAATGGAACAGCAACACCTAACCGGGTCTTGTTCCTAAGCCAGGTAATCGTGTTTCGACAAACAGGTAACAGAATAAGGGCCATGTTTAACTTTAATGTCTCGGCTGATCCTTTAGCGATACAAACACAAACACCGAGCACTTTATATACTGCTCTGTTCTTGTACTGAATGTACTTCCATGTAAACAAAGCAACCATGACAGCTGTCCAAAGTACAATCACCCAACATCTCTCCCAATTATCCACTAAAAAGAACCTGAAATCTCCATACCATCTTCTGATTGGATTACCACTTCGTGTGGTTTTCAGCTTTTGGTTTAACATTTCGCTCAGGTTTCGGTTTTCTCCTATCACGTTGTGTGTTTGTGCTTGTAACAATAGCATCTCCAAATTCTCAATCTGTTTAATTAATTAATTAATTAACTTTTTTTTATTAATCATCTTATATATAATGTAGTTGTGTGTATAATCTTACCATGATGTAACCGAAATTTTCCGGGTCTAACTCTTCCATGATCATCGCAGCGTATTCGTCAGCTTGTTTTTTAATATTCGCTAGATTGTTTGCTGAAGCACTAAGGCTAATAATCTGCATTGCATGGGCATAGAATATAGATTATCTATAATCATGAGTGCAATTTTTGAAAAAAATAAGTATATATACATATTTCCTTGTAAATCTACCTTCTTGACTTCGTCTTCTGTGATCCTACCATCTCCATCTCTATCAACCCTGCATTTATATACACATTTCTACATATGATAACAAAAATATGTGAATAAATACAGATTAGATTAAATAATTGAATACTCACATGTCAAAGAATGTCTGTAGCCTTGAATCGAAACTCTGATCAGAAATTTGGTCCCAAAACTCCTTCAGTTGTGCTTTGTTAATGGAGTCACCAGTTATGTTCCTCCTTAGAGCTAGTGAGTTAAACAGCTCTCCAGCGAACTCTTTGGACTCTTTGTTCATGCCTACCAGATTAAAATAAATTAAATTAAGTAATAATTAAATAAAAACCTAATTATTAAAAAAATGTGAAGAACATATGCATGGATGGATGGAGTTAGTACCAATGCATTCCCCGAAAAGCGACCGTGGAAGTAAGCCATTGGTGGCGGCGGTGAGACGGTCAAATCGCTTCTCTAAGTCGGCCCACGGTGTAGCTCCGCCGTCGGTCTTGCTAATGAACTTGAGCCCCTTGAGAGCATAAGTTGCGACGGGCTTACTCCTGTCTAAACGACCCAAGGGTTGTCGTTTGGGTTTCGAGAAGGTAGTCAACCGCTTGAAGTCTGACGACACCTGCCGGATCCTCGACGATGCATTTTGCACCACCGACGACCTCTTTTCCGACCCTTTAGCTAACACACTCAGCTGCTCCGGGTCGTCCACGTCAGCTCCGCCGGCCGTCTTCACGCTCTGTACTGCCTCCGAATCGTCACGGACGTTCATATTGATTTCCGGCAAACCAGTTCTTCCGTCATCCGTACTCATCTTTTGCATTTGCTTCCGAAGCTAATCAAATTGAAAATCGTCTGAAGAGAGTGGTGGATGTTAGTTAATTAATAAGAGAAAAATGTGAAGAATAATAATGGTGGAATTTGTATAGCTGGGTTGTTTTTGGGAAAATGAAGGAGGAGAGGCCTCCTACTTATATGCTCAACGTGTGTGTCACCACCCTTGAGGATATATTAAAATTACCCGAAAATTAATGACATTGCTACCCTTAAATTTTAAAATGACGAAATGATTAGGAGACACCAAAATATTTTGACTTCCTGTTCATTAAAAGGTCTATTTTTACAAACAAGACTAATCGAACAACGATGGACCCAAGAGGTTTATAAACAAATGACAGAGATTTAAATTATTTGAAAACCATATGGGTGGTGTGTAATATTTGGTGGTTTTAATTTCGTTTTCTTTATATTTAATTTCTGAACTCGAGTTTTCAATTAAACCATATGGGTGGTGTTTAATATTTGGTGGTTTTAATTTCGTTTTCTTTATATTTAATTTCTGAACTCGAGTTTTCAGATTAAACCGTGTGACAAATTGACTGATATAATATTTATCATAGGAAGTAAGTCTTTAAATAAATCTAGTTTTGACTGTTTATATTTATTGTTCATTTTTTTTACTTTTGATGTTTTTATTATTTAATTTTGATTTTAAATATTTTTGTTGTTGATATATAATATTTATGGAAAATATATAAATATGATTGTGTTTTAAATATTTTTTTATTGTTATAAGTTTTATCAAATAATTTATAATACAAATAAAAATATTTAAAATTAAAGTTGAAGAACAAAGAATTTAAAAAATCAAAAGTAAACAATAAATATAGAAGAAATAAAGTAATAATTAGGTTTTTGAGTACATTCGAATATATATATATATATATATATATATATATATATATATATATATATATATATATATATATATTATCTAATACACGTTCTGATATTGCAACTAATAAATTGGTTACCTAATCTTTCTTTTGTCAGAAACCCAATTAACTCGAACTATGTATTCGAATCATAAATACTTCAGTCGATTTATTTGGATATAGTTTAGTTTCAAACCTAAAATATACACGATAGAGAGAGAACGGAATGAATAACGAAATGGGTTGTTGACGAGCTCCTGAGCTCCCCATATGAACACCTCTTTAACAACTATAAATGTATCTCCGTTTGACATTCGGATGAGTTGTTTTATTTTTTCATTTTATATTTGTTCTAAATTTCTACCAAATCCTATTTATTGTTTAAATTTACAATCTAACAATAAAAAACTATATATTTAACATATTCATACCATTTCATATGTTTTAACAAACATTATTATTTTCTTTATCATGTTATATAAATAGTACATAAAAGACAAAAATATAATAATATAATGACACATTTATATATGATTAAGAATAACGTGTTGCATGGATACTATAAAGTAGGATTTTTTTAATTAGTTTTACTTTTTATTTATTTATTTTTATTTTTGTAATTAAGTACGTAGTTAAGTTATTATCCTTGATTTGCAAAAATGATTACATCTTGGAGTACGTCAAATAATGACATCTTGGACTATGTGATTCTTAATTTAAAATTAAGGATATATACATTAAAATCTCAACATTTTCATCGATTTGATAAAAAAATTTTAAACTTTATTTTTTTAACAAGTTTAAATTACAGACAATTTTTGACACTTTTACTATTTTTTTTTTCCAGTTAACCGGTAATTAGGACTTTTGTATTAAAAAAAAAAATTAGAACTTTCTTGTCAAATCTCAATTACGATTTTACTGTTAAAAAAAATAAAGTTTAGGATATTCTTATCAAATCGTTGAAAATATTGGAACTTTAGTCTATTTTAGTAACCCAAGAACTTTTAATAGTGACTTTTGTTGCAACACCACTGTTTTTCTTACCATCATTATTTTGTACCCTGACACAATCACACGATCAGGAGAAACATATGCAAAAGAGAGAGCGAGAAAGGGTGAAAAGACTTGTAAAATTTCTTCTTACTTCACCACCAAATCTTAAACTAAAAAGTGGGGACAGATTATATAAACACAAACAACACACACCTAGTAAAAAAGGTGTGAATGTGGTGAAGGGAAAGAATGGTAATTTTTTTTTTTGATTTCTTATTTCTCCATTTTTTGGACTGTTTTTTTTTTTTTTTTCTTTCTTTCAATGCTTTAAAAACCGGTTTGAACCAGCCGATTAAACTGGTTGGATCGGGAAGCGGATGAGGGAGCGGTTCAACTATCATCAGTTTTATGTTCATTTCTGAACCATATTGAATTGGCTAGTTTTTAGAAAAACCCGGTTGAACCGGTCAAAATAAACCGATTGAACCGATTAAACCGAATAAAAATACATGAAAAATAACCATTTATATAATAAATTTTGTAGATTTTTTTCAAATCTATTTATTTAATTTTTTTCAATAAAAACATATGATATTTGTTATAAAGTTTTTTAGTATTTATATAATCTTATGAGGTGTATTTATATTCCAAAATCTTTTTAATTATATTTTAGATATTTTAGATAACTATCTAATATTTGATAAATATAGCACGGATCGTGCATACACATTTGTTTACACGGTCGATTGATGATCTGGCATGTACTAGAAAGATATGTTAAAATAGAATATCATAAAATATTTTATATTTTCTTTTTTAAAGCTTAAATTTGTTTTTTTGAAAAAGACTTTGTAAATTTATTTATTATTTTTTTTTTTAATGATTTAGCCATTTTAGTTTTTTTTTTCAAAAACAATTGTAATCGTAAGAGTTTTTTTGATTTTTTGTTTATTATTATTATTATTATTATTATTAATTTTTGAGAAAAATTAATAATGTTAGGCTTTATTTGGAAGCATTCAGAAGGTTAATGTTTTTTTTTTTTTTGGAAAGAAAAAGGAAAAGTCACACGTTGGCTCTACTATGAATTTCGATTTTACCCTTTCAGTCTCTAATGTTATTTATGTGTCTTTTAGGGGAAACAAGTCATTTTTGACAAAACGAAGTGGCAACCCGAGTACCTATTATACAAGCTCACTTAGTTTTATATTTTAATAATTAAAAATATAAGGGGGGCCCACAACATCTCAATCAATCAATTTATCTATCTATCTATATTGGCAGATGTGTGTGTTACCCGGGGGGTCCCGGGCCACTGCTCCGCTTCAGTCCATTAGGGTTAAAAAAATTCTATTAGGTGCAGCGACTTTAAATTCGTTCGGGTGATACTATACTTTCGAGAATTTGATGCCCAAAAAATAAAAAGTGTAAAAAATGCTAGACCAATAAAAAAAAAAATAGCCCAATAGCCCAAATGCATTGTGAGCTTGTGGCCAAAGTTGCTTATTAAAATTTTAACCTAATTTAGAATTAGCCCAATAGCCCAAATTTCTAGGTCTATATGCATTTGGCAGTCAAAGAAAAGAAGATGGAGTGTTGGACACGATCGACTACAGAAAAGAAAAAAATTGACACTTATTCTTCTGTGAAGGCTGTCAATGAGAAAAAAAATCGGTTGCTTCCCTTCAATCGATTACAACCATTCAACCAAGTTAACAAGTCTTAAGTATTTCGATTTTGCTTCGCTTGACTTGACACTCTTTTCAATCCTACAAATACAATGAAACAAATAAGTATTAATAATTTTAGGTTTATGAAATTAGTCAAATTAGTTGTTGTTTTTTTTGTTGAAATTTGTTATTGTTTAGGTGAAATTAGTAGTTGTTAACCTTGAAATTACTTGTTTACTTAATATTAGTAGTTGTTAACCTTGAAATTACTTGGATGGTTTATTTGTTTGATATTGAATTGTTAGGATAAAATTGAGTCCTTTTTTAGAAGAACAAGCATCAATAAATCAAGTGTTGGAAAATCCTCTAAAAGACCATGCTCCAATGATTTAAGTATTTGAAGAATCCTCTAAAAGACCATGTCCTTCTAATCAATCATTCCCTTTAGTTTCTAATGTAAATCCACAACCTACAACTACTCCAATTACAAATGTTGAACTGAAAGATCTTCCAAAAGGCTCGGGTGTTAGACCAAAGATTACAACTTACCATCAAAATAAAAAAGATGAAATAAGGAGGGCATATTTGCTTCAAGGACCTTGTCAACCAAAAGGTCATACATTCCCTTAAAAAAAATAGGTTTAAAAGAAAAATGTTTTGTTGTTAAGTGGTTTGATGACTTTGATTGGTTAGAATATAGCATAAAAGAGAACAAAGAATTTTGTTTATTTTGCTATGTATGTGGAGATATGGTGGGAAAACAACATGGGAGAGATGCATTTGTTTCACAAGGTTTTGATAGTTGGAATAAAAAACATTCATCGAGAGATCATGTGGGAGGTATTGATAGTTTTCAATTGTGAATTTTTATTGAAAGAAAAACAATCTATTAGTGCAGCTTTCAAGAAGCACACCAAGATTGAGGAGAGCAATTATAAACTTCGTTTAGGTGCTTCGATTTGGTGTTGTAAATTTTTATTGAAAATGGTTTACCATTTCGGGGTCATGATGTGTTAGTGACTCTCTTAATAGAGAGCTTTTCTTTGAGTTATTATATTTCTCGAGAGACCATAATGAAGGCATTCACAATGTTACCTTAGAAAATGCTCCTAAAAATAATCAAGTGACGTGCCTGAGGACTCAAAAGCAGATTGTTAAATGCTTTTCAACAAAGATAGTTTTAGATATTTGCAAAGAAATTGGTAAATATGTGTTTTCTTTATTGGTTGATGAATCTAGTAATGTATCAAAAAAAGAACAAATGACCATAGTTTTGAGGTATGTCGATAACTATGGAGTGGTGAAGGAAAGATTCATTGGAGTGGTGCACGTGAATGATACATCATCTTTGACTCTTAAAGCGGCTGTAGATGACATTTTGACCTGTAACAATTTGAGTATGTCCCAGGTAAATATAACATTTTTTCTTCCTTATAATGAATTTTAATTGAATATTATTCGCTTTAATGTTTAATATCTTTTTTTATCAGGTAAGAGGACAAGGTTGCGATGGGGCAAGCAATATGCGATGTGCATTTAATGGTCTAAAAGCTATGATTTTACAAGATAATGATTCAACGCATTATGTGCATTGTTTTGCACACCAACTTCAGCTAGTTATTGTGGGTGTAGCAAAGAAGCATGATGGTGTTGACGATTTCTTTGAGCAACTTTCCTTGGTGGTTAATGTGACAGGTGGTTCATGTAAAAGACAAGACATGCTACGGGAAAGTCAAAGAGAAAGGGTGCAAATGTCAATTGGAAATGGTAAACTCGAAACTTTTGAGCGGGAGATACAAGATAGGGTTCACATTTCAAAACCATCACAAGTTTGATGAACTTATTCCCGGAGGTTCGTCATGTTCTTGCTTATGTCGAAGAGGAAGGATCCACTTTAAGTAACCGAAATCAAGCATTTGGCATCTTAAAATATTTCAAGACATTAGATTTCGTGTTTTACTTACATTTGATGTATGAAATTTTACACCTCACGAATGTATTGTCAAAGCATCTTCAAAAAAGGATCAAGATATTTTAAAAGTGGCTTCTATGGTTCGAGGGACAATGGGCGCATGGAAGTCTTTAAAAGACACGAGGTTTGCTAAACTTTTATCGAAGGTATTATCTTTTTGTCAAAAACATGAGATTAATATTGTGAAGATAACGGAAAATTATGTCACATCAAGAGGACGTAAGACTAAAGTTACTAATCAATTTCATTTTGAAGTTGAAAATTTCAACATCGTTATGGATATACAAATTATAGAATCTGGGGACTGATTTAGTCAACTTAGCATCCAATTACTAGAATACATGGGAGCTTTGAGTACTTGTGATTCATTTGCTAAATTTGACAAAATAAAGTTGTTAAAGTTGAGTTATACACAAAAGATTTTGATGACGCAGAGAGTATGTAACTTGATGGTGAACTTGAAATGTATTATTACGCTTTGCATAAAGATGACCGATTCACTAGTTTGCAAGGAATTTACGACCTTTCTCGTTTGATGGTGGAAACGGGGAAACATCGGTCTTATCCTATGGTTTATAGGTTATTGAAATTGGTTTTGGTTTTACCCGTTGCAACAGCAACAGTCGAAAGATGTTTTTCAGCGATGAAGTTTTGGAAGACGGATTTGCGTAACAAAATAGGTGGTGATTTTTTGAACGATGCCATGATTTCTTATGTTGAAAAAGAAGCACTTATGAAAGTGAAGATCGAAGATGTATTGGGTCGGTTTCAAAAAATGTGTACCCATATATGTCAAATTTGAATATTAAGATGTAATGAATCGGTTTGATGTACTAGTACTTTTAATTTTTTTTTTGTTATTATATTCGGACGAAAAAAATTGTGCCACTTCTATGATAACTTTCTGCGTCTGCCACTGTTTATCTCTCTCACACATATTTTACACACATGGACTTTGGTCATATGGGTTTTGATGAAACCAGAGAACGGAAGCAAGTTTTTGATGAAGCTACCATGGCGGATAGACATACAAACGCTAGACATATGAAGAAAATTAAAAGCCCTAAACATCAATCCACCTCTTTTCCATCTTGATCTTCTTCGAAGCTTTTCATTTTTGCATTTGATGGAAATAATCAACAGACAATCAAATCATTATAAAAATATCGCTCCAATTTTTCTCACCCTCTTCCCATATACCCACATCAACCACAGACCCCACAAATGATTTTTTTAACCCATAACAACATTACCAGGAGTGATTTGAGCCCTAGATGAAGGATGATGATGATGAACAAAATGTGACCTCCATTTCAACCAACTCAACCAATTTACAGCACAAAATGGTGGCGAAACCGTCCTAATCGTTGGCTTGGAACATTCGACATGACGGAGGTCGCCGCCATGGCTTACGACCATGAAGCTTTTATACTTCGCGTTGAAAACGCCCAATTGAATTTCCCACAGTGATTCCTCAAGAAAACCAAGAACGGACCGGTTTCAGGAAGTGGTCAGGACTTCGGTCATGAATCATCTTCTTCATTTCCTCTCAATCTGTTAGTGAAAGACGATACAGAGAAACAAGGTCTTCATGGTGATCCGGTAACTGGGGAAGAGAAAATTCCGATATGGCGTGGGGAAAAGTCTATTTTACTAACGGATCGACCAAAGGGGTTGAGCGACTGTGATTGTGGTCGAAAGAAACGAGTTTTTTTTAGGTCTAAGGCTTTAGCAGGTGGCAATAGTGTTAACTGTAAAGAGAGAGAGAGAGAGAGAGAGAGAGAGAGAGAGAGAGAAAAGTGGGCCCTAAGTTTTGTATATGTTTCATCTAAACTGACTAAACCAAGGAAAATGGACTAAAAAAACAGGTTGTCCACAACTTGGTTCCCTCAAAAAGCCACAAAAATAGTTTAGGGAATAAAATGACTAATCCAAAAAGTTCGTAGGGCTACAATGTCATTTTCCCGAAAAAAAAAATACAAAGTTGAAGGCTTTCGAAAAAAAATGAAAAAATATAAGGTCGTTTTCAGGGAAAAAAAATTTGAAGTATAATTTGGAAAAAAATAATAAATTTGAAATATAATCCGGAAAAAACACAAATTATAAGGTGAGATTAACCTAACTATAAAGATACTATATACTCTATATATTTATCAAGGAACTAAATAACATTAGGCATGCCTTGGCGGCAATGTCAAGCCTCACAGTTTTAAGAATCGTAGCGGACCACATCATTTGTTAGGAATGACTTAAAGGCAATTATATATATATATATATATATATATATATATATATATATATATATATATATATATATATATACATATATATATATATATATGTATATATATATATATCTGTGTGTGTGTGTGTATATATATATATATACACACACACATACATATTTTACTATTATTCACTTTTATATAAATATATGATTTAAGGCGACATTTTGTTAAAGTTTAGCAGTAAGTACAAGCCTTGGAGCCATGACACACCTTGGCGAAACCATGACGAGCTTTTTAGAACATTAATATTTATCAACGGATATATAGTGTCTTTTCTACTCCTGCCACATCATTCTTCCTTTCTTTGTAACATTCATAAAATTCTGGAAAATTTTAAACTTTTTAAACAACCCAAAAATCATCATTGTTTACAAATTGTTTTCAAAATAAGTTTCACATCAGATAAATTCCAAAATCGTAAAACCAAAAGAATGAGGGGGTGCACGATCACGCTTTCGTCTTATGTAACATTCGTAAAATTCATGAAATTTTTTAACTTTTAAAATAAAACCCCAAATCATCATTGTTTACAAATTGTTTCCAAAATAAGATTCATATCAGAGAAATCCCAAAATCGTAAAAACAAAACATGAGGAGGTGCACGAACACGCCTTTGCCTTCCCGCGATCTTCTGAAGTACCTGAAACATAATCCAAAATTGTAATCCCAAAGCTTAGTGTGTTCCCCTAAAATACCAATACATAACAAATAACACAATATAATAACACCATGCAATTGGTCCACAGATTTACAAAGTTGATTACCCTTGAGCCCACAACAAAAGTTTGGCTTGCCTTACAGGCCCACAACTTATGGATGGCTTGCTCCCCGGTCTAGTCAGTCAACCGAGTGAATACCGCTAAGCCCTCAGTACGATTCCGGCATGCCGCGTTCGACCCTCAGCTCGTATCTAGAACGCTCATGAGTCCTCACTATGAGTCGGGCATGCCATCCCTGACCCTCAGCTCATATCTAGCATACTCCGAGGTTTGTTGGCTAAAACATAAAGTAGAACAACCTCAACCCAACCAACACAATATGTCGACATATAACAGATAATATCATAAACAGATAAACAAACAATTCACAGGTAGTCCTACAGACCTACCATACTAGCATAATAAGACTAGCATGCATATTGTATCATACTTAGCATATCAGCAATATCAGGTTATCAAACAAATGGGTCGGCTTTGGTGCCTTCGACCCGAAACTATAGTGGGGAAGACTCACCTCACAAGCAGCTGAATCGATAAGATCTAACTCCGAATCAGGAATATAGCACATGTATTCTCTTCCAATTATAGTTATGAGCTTAGATACCTAATCCAACATTAATATCATATAACATATGTATTCTCTCCCAAAACATGTAAAAATATGAAATAAGGGCCGCAGCACTCACCTTAAAGTGTGGGTGTCGGGTCGTTCCAAGTATTTGATGAGAGGAATTGAGATTTATTTCCTTGAACATGAACCTCCAAGATTAATTTAGTTTCCTAGGAAAGTTTTATATAAATAAATATGTAGAGGGTTGTTTGGTAACTTAAACAAAGTATAGGGCTTATTTATTAATTTAAATAAATTAAATATGACCAAGTTTGTTAACTATTTCCAAGTGAGGGGTTATTTTTAATATTTAAAATAGAGGTTTATAATTTTAGGACTTATTTTGTAAATAAATTTCAAGGAAGGGTATAGTTTAAATAAATGAAATGAGGGTGTAAATGGTTAGGACCTATGTTGAAGGAAATTTTCGAGGTAGGGTTGAGTTTTAAACATTTTTAATTAAATTGAAAGGTTTGGACGTTTTGCAAAGGATTTTCGAATGGGAGGGGGAATTGTTGACAATTTAATTGAAGTTTACAATAGGAGGTGTTAACCTCATGTTGATCGTCGAACACATGCATAGCTAAAAAAATTCCGCCAACCATGTTTTTGTTTCTAGTACTGATGGATCGATGAAAGGAGGGTGGAGGTAGACTTACGGTGGTTGTACAACAGGACATGTAGTGGTGGTGCCCGATGTTTCCTTTGGCGGAAAAGGTGGCAATGGGGTGGCAAGAGGCTTCCAGCAGCCTCTTGCTGCCTCCATCTTCTTCTTCTTCTTCTGGTGGTGTGTAACATCTCAATCTTCAGGTATGAAATTAAAACTTATTATTTATGTTTTCAAGGCAACTCGATGAGCTGGAAGGCTCCAACTCGTCGTGTAGAGTATTTAATGCCCATGTATTTTCAATGTCTACTCGACAAGTTGGAAGGCCCCAACTCGATGAGTTAAAGGCTGATCATGAAAACCCTAATTTTTAGGGTTTGCACCCTATTTAAAGGCCTTAACTCTCATTATTAGCCTCCTTTATCGCCTCCTTGTCCAGATAAAACCCTAATTGTGCCTCCTTCCACCATTTTGAGTATGTGAGAGTTTATAGAGTGTTCTTTGGTGTTTTTCTTAAAAGAGGTGAAGTTGGTGGTGCATAGCTGAATAGAGAAGCTTTAGATCCGAGATTTCCAATGTTGTTGCAGCCATTTGGAGGTATAAAGTCGATAGCTTGATCATCCTTTTGTTAGATCTCTTCTTTTGGAAGTTATGTCCACTATTAGCTTATCGTGGGACTATTCTTGGATTAGAGCTTGTTATGGAGCCATGGTTTCAAATCTGGACATCTCATGGCCTCCATGGAATTAAAGTTGCCAACTTTATCAAGTCTTGGCCCTCCTTCATGCCGTAGGTCCCTTGATAAGCTTTATTTGAGTGTTTTAGCCCTCTTGATGCCATGCATGAACGTAAAGCTAGCATCTTTATGAGGTATTTCAGTCTTGAGGGACCAGATCTATAGTTTAGGGCTTCGGTTTTGCTTAAAAGTGTCTGAATGCATTAAGGCTAGTAAAACTCGACAAGTTGCTCTACCAATTCGACAAGTTGGATCGAGTTTTCCCATCTTCTGGATACTTAGCGAACTCGACAAGTTGATGAAATAAATTGGCGAGTTGGCTAGGGTTTTTCTTGGTTTTCTGAACACTGAAGGAACTCGATGAGTTGGTTCAACATGGACTGTTGACTTTAACTTTGACCATGGTTGACCAAGTTTGACTTTAAGGTGTATTTGGGCTTTTCGGGATTTTGATGGAATTAGTCTCTTGATGGTTGTAGGAATTTGAGTTCGGAGTTGTGATTGAGAGTTGGGTTTGTCAGTTAGCACTACTTGTGAGGTGAGTTTGTTCCTCACTATACTCAAGGGTCGAAGGTACCAAGGCCGACCCTTTGTATTGTTATCCTGCTTTATTACAGTTGTGATATGTTAGATTGGTATCATGGTAGATAGGATGTTTCTATGTGGTTATGATCTGTTAGATCGGTATCCTAATAGATAAGATGTTGCTATTCTTAGTGATCTGTAGATTAGTTTGATTGTCTGTAGACTAGTTTTATGCTTAATTTTTTTTAAATGTCGACATGTATATGGGTATGTGGTTGGGTTGAGGCGGTCCTGCTTTGTGATGTAGGCCAACAGACCCATGGCATTCTGGATAGACTGAAGGCCTATGAGGTGGTCCAGTTGGACCGAAGGGCTGATGAGCGGTTTGGATAGACTGTAGGCCCTGCGAGGCGGTCCAGTCATGTCGAAGGCTTGGGAGAGTTCCAGATAGGTTGAAGGCTTATTATGCATGTTGTTTTTGGTTATGATTGTGTCGTGGTCTTTTGGGGGAACTCACTAATCTTCTGGCTTACAATTGTGGATTTTGTTTCAGGTACTTCAGCTGATCGCGGGAAGGCGAAGGCTTGATCATGCACCTCCTCATATTTTATGTTATGGTTTCTGGGATTTTCTCTGATGTTAAACTATTTTGAAAACAATTTGTAAACAATGGATGGTGTTGGAATGTTTAAAAAGTTTAAAATTTTCATGAATTTTATGGATGTTACATCATGGTTAACGAGTGGGGAGGGGAGGAGATGATGGGGTAGGTCTTTTAAGGCAGCAACACAGCAGCACCTCCACAGGAGGTGGGGTTTGTTCGATGGTGGTAGTGGGGCGGCAGGAGGGTGGCAACAAGGTTGTTTCCATGTTTTTCTTGCTTCTTCTTGGCAGACGATGATGAGGGGAGGGTGGAGAGCTGATCATGGTGGTCAAGGGGGTGTTTGGGTGTGATTTTTGGTGGTATAATGGTTGGGAAATGGTGGTCCTATGGTGGTGTGTTGTAATGCCTAGCTCCCGCTACGTATTTTTATTATAATGTTTTTGGACTTTCACTCTGGGACTCGACGAGTTGGTGGTCCAACTCGTCGACTAGATGCGAAATTTGGACGCGGGTGGAAGAATCTACTCGCTGAGTCGGAAGCCCTGAATCGATGAATAGATATGTCTGGATGAAACCCTAAGTTTGAGGGTTTGCACCCTATTTAAACAACTTATAGGGTCTCCACTCCATCCTCCATCACCCTCAGACTCTCTTCACGAAACCCTAATTGATTATTGAGTGTTCTTGAGCTTTTGTGCCATTTGTGTGTGTCTTTGAAGCTTGAGAAGAAAGAGGAGGCTTGGGAGATCAAGAGAAAGCAAGTAGATCCAGAGGTTTTAGCACATTTCCAGCTCAGTTGAGGTATAAAACTGATACCTTGACTATTCATTTCTTAGATCTCTATTTAGGGTTAGTTTCTACCTTTTCTAAGCCATAGTGAAGCTATTTTCAGGATTGTGTGCATCTTTAGGGTTGTACATTTAGATCTTGAACCCTTAAGGGTTCCGATGGCATAAAGGTGCCAACTTTATAGCCATGGGAGTCCCATGTACCATGTAGACTTCATTTAAGGTCCTTATGAGCTAGTTAACCCATGCATGCACATAAAGTTTGTAACTTTACATGCTATATCGACCCTATGAGGTCAGATCTATGTTCTAGATTCATTAAGCCCGAATGAAATCGACTGGATAGACATGGACTTTGGGGGACTCGACGAGTTGTTCATGGAACTCGGCGAGTCGGGTTATGGTTCCCCAACATTTTCTGTTTCTGATCGATCTGGTTGAGTTTAGAAGACGACTCAACAAGATGGACGTAAATATGGACTTGAAGATCAAAGAACTTGTTGGGGTGCAAAGTTTTTCATGTATGACTTTGTAAATGTTTGACTTTTGTAGACCCACTTGCATGTGGTGCATTAGCCTTATGACTAATGAGAGTTAGAGAATGAGTGAGAGACATATAAACACCTCTATATAAGGTGGATTCATACCACTTATAGAGGTGTGCTTGAGAGATGTAGTTCATAGTAATTAGTGAGTGAGATATTTATGAAGTTCTAGACTAGATCATTTTTTGTACTCATTTACTATGATCGAATATATCTTTTAGCACCCAAATCACCATGTTAATTGTGCAAACTTTTATTCCGCATGCCAAATCGTGTTCTTTTGTCACTACAATTGGTATCAGAGCGGGTCTTCAAGATCAAGGTGATTTTTGAAGAACGATTCTCGGTTTGACAACTTTTGTCACAATTGAAACAATTTTGGTGAGTCTTTCTCTATGATCTCTCTTGATCTCTCTTAAATCATGCGTTGTGTTCTTGATTTTTGAACATTTTGACTCGTTGGATCATTTTTTTTCTTGAAAACCCATTTGTTGTGATCCAATAATTTTTTGTTGATCAAGGTTCAATCCAATCTCATATTTTGTTGTTCATTTTTGGATTTGATATTGATTATATTCGAAGTCACCCAAAATTCATTTGATCCTCATCGTGAGCCCAAATTCGTGGTCCTTTACTGTTCATGTTGGTTATTTTGAGCCCAAACAAAATTGGATCTATTACTGTTCATATTATACTTCTTTTTTATCTTAATCATATTTCATCTATCCATTAAACCTATCTTGACTAAATCAGATATTACTAATTGATTAAGTCCAAGTGAAAATCGATTTAGTTACCTATCATCATTCTCGCATATGCTCTTTGTTCGATTAACATTGATTTGATTTCAAACTCGATTTTGATAACGTTCGATGTAGTGTCGACTGTGATCTCGTAAGAAGCGTTTAATCGTTTTTCAAAAGTTTGAAGTTTTAGTTTTGTTTTGATTTCAATTCCTGAAATCGATAATAGAGTTTGATTTTGGATTCGGTGGTTTGATTGGATTTCTATCTCTGTGCTTTGAGTTAATTTCTGAATCTGATTTGGAGATTATCAACTAATGAACTAAAAGTCAACACGAAAATCAAAAATCAGATTCTTGATGAATATGGAATTGATTTCACTTTTGATGTTCTTGCATGTGGTGCACTAGCCTTATGACTAATAAGAGTTAGAGAGTGAGAGAGAGACATGTAAACACCTCTATATAAGGTGGGTTCATACCACACTTAGAGGTGTGCTTGAGAGATTTAGTGAGTGAGATATTTATGAAGTTCTAGACTAGATCCCTTTTTGTACTCATTTACTATGACCGAATATATCTTTTAGCACCCACATCACCATGTTAATTGTGCAAACTTTAATTCCGCATGCCAAACCATGTTCTTTTGTCACTACAGAACTCGATGAGTTTAAGGATGAACTCGACGAGTTCAAGGCGATGTCCCAACTATATGAAGAAGAACTCCATGAGTACAAGGAAGAACTCGACGAGCCAAGGACTAAACACTTCAACTTTTATGAAGCAGGACTCGACGAGTTCAAGGATGAACTCGACGAGTTCAAGGATGAACTCGACTACTCATGAGCAAAAGGTTCCTATTCTGTATATAGGAGAACCCCACGAGTTCTTGAAAGACTCAACGAGTAGGATCGAAGTTCCAGGATTTTGGTGGGTTAAGGAACTCGATGAGTTGGTGGACCAACTCGGCGAAGTGAGTCAACCATATGTTGACTTTAACCAAAAGTTGACTTTGACCAATGTGTTGACTTTGACATGAGTTGACCCTAGTATGAAATGGTAATTAAGGAAGGTTGTTATGTGTAGGAGTTGAACGGAGTTGATCCCTGCATCGAGGACAGTTCAGAAACTTCATGACATTGAGGTGAGTTACGTTCCTGTAGAAGTGGGTCTAAGGCACCAAGGCCGACCCACTAGTAAGAGTTTTAGTAGGGATGATTGTCTTCATGTAATTATCTGGTATGTGTTAATTGTTATGATTATGTATTAGCATGATATGATGTTATGTGATAGTAAGTAGTAGGGGAATAGTCCCCGTGATGCGGTCGTAAAGACCGAAGGGTAGGTCGGACACCCTAGAAATGCCCGAGAGTATGTTTATGCTATGTTATTATGTGGTAGTAGTAGGGGTGGAATAGTCCCCATAGCTGGTTGAGATAAACTGGAGGGTAGGTCGGCATCCCAGAAATGCCAGACAGGGTAGGTCGGCTCCCCAAAATTGCCAGACAAGGTAGGTTGCACCCTAGAATCGCCAGACAGGATAGGTCAGCACCCCAGAATTGCCCGACAGTATGTTAGGTATGTGGTATGTGGTATGATGGGGGAATTCACTAAGCTTCATGCTTACAGTTTTCAGTTTTGTTTTCAGGTACCTCTTCATCGAAGGGGAAACAATTGGCATGGTAGCAACGCATCACACACATGATTTTCGCATTATGAGATTCTTGGGATTGTACACTGACATTGTTACTATTTTTGTGACATGATGTTGAGACATGTGATTATGTTTTTATGAAACCATGTGACTCGATGATGTTTTCTTATAAATGTTTTTCTAAATCGTTATATCAAAATGAAATTTTTTGTCTTAAAATTGGAATGTTACAAGTTGGTGTCAGAGCCTTGGTTTGAGGGATGCAAACACACTTCCGGGAGTGTCTGAACTCAAATCGAGGGTTTGAAAGATTTTTTCAAGAAAATAAAATTTCCAAAAGTTAAAATAAAGAGTTTTGAGAAAGAACAAGGTGTGATGCGTGCAACCGGCCGATCTCAAGTAAGTTTTTCCCCAAGATACCCATACATTTTATATAATATGATATGACTATGAGAACTGTATGCTATATTAGGGCTAAGGATCTAAGAAGATGCTTGATATGTCTGTTATACGTGGTTATTGAGCCGCATGATAGTATTGATTGGTCAATGATATGATAGCCTAGATAAGATATGCTTGGTTTGGGTTACTCAATGCCCAAATGTTTCTTGCTTTGTGCTACTAGGAGTTCTGGCTATCTTTAGTTAACTAGTAAACGAGTACATTACATTACATATTGCGAGGACTAAATAATTTCAGAAGGTTAGGTCTAGCCCTATTTTGCAACTCTTGTCTGAGTCCAACCGTTTTAGGGTAGGACCCCCCATTCAAAGAATTATCTGTTCTTGGTGGTATCTTATAATAGTTTAAATGAACCCATTTATTTTACATTAGATGCACTAAAATTCAATGAGTTAAATTACAAAGAGATTTATTGTAAATTAACCGTATGACCTAAATTTCGGGATGTCACAATGTTTCACTGCCTGCTCCCCAAATTTAAGTAAAAAATGAAATCAAAATTTCATCAAAATCAGGAATACAAGTGAAATACCTAAATCGAGAGGGTCAGTGTTGGAGAAGGCAACGGTGGTGGAGTACCGACGACGGGGTTGCCTGTTGCGGCAAGGATGGTGGTCAGTGGGAGGGTTGGAAGTAGATGGAAGTAGAAGAAGTTGTTACTGGAGTATGAGAAGGGGTGGCTGTCGTTTGAGGTAGAAGCGATGGAGTTGTAGCCTTGCGTTCATTCATCAATTTGGCGACGAAGAAGAAAGGTGTGAAGAATAGACTTTTTTGGGGATAAGGGCAAATGAGGACAATCAAGCAAAATGACCAAATTAACTTCTTTTTATTATGGGACCGAGTCAGGAGGCGGGTCAATGGTTTTTGACCGTGCCAAACAAAATTACCAAGTATCAAACATGCTGACTGGAACGAGTCAGCCAAAAGTGTTGATCGAATCCAGTCAACAACATATCAAACAAGCATAAATAGATGTGAAAAATCACAAAAGTTTGTTATTATTCAATTTAATTGGTTCAACCGTTTTCTTATAAAAACCGACCGGTTCGTTCTGGTCTAAAAATAGATATAGAACCGATGCTAGTTGAATTGTTCACTTACACAGTTCCGGATCCAACTCGTTTGAACAGATTTTTAATACATCAATAAATATGTGTCTATCTGGATAAGAATATCAATTTATTATAGTAATTAAGCTATTTTATTTCAATAATAATGAAACTTTTTATCAAAATGATCTCCGTGTGGTGTGACTGTACGTAGCCACATTTAACTAATTTTCTTTTAGCCAAATAGTTTGATTTTACGTATTGATCGAGTATAAATAAAATACAACTCAAATCGATCTTTATCAAAATGGCCATATAGCCCCATATCTAGTCTTTATTCGATTCACCCTTTAACTATTAACCATTAGCCATAATCGATGAAATCTGATTCTTGCCTAGCTATCTCCTTCCTGATCAGTTTTATGTTCTTCACAATCTCCAAGTACTTCCGATATGAACTTTATCAAAGAGCATAATCCACCCAAAAAGTTATGATCAATCACCCCTTTACCCTCTGTAACATGTGCAAAATCAATAATCTTGACTTGCGCGTTTTGACTCACGCCTTCTAACGCTAACCGTTTCTCAAACACAAAAAGAAGCGAACAAGCACAAAAATGGTACATGGTTTGATCTTCAAACCATGCCTTGAGCTCTAACAACTGTGCCAAAATCCCTTCAGTCCCACCATACACGTTGGATGCTAAAGCAGCGTCCGCTTCTAGCTCTTGTGGGACTGCAGCTGGAGCTGGATTAGACGACACAAATCTCCTAAAAAGACATCGAACGTCGTCTAAACCACTTTTCAGGACATCATCTCTAGGAGGCTTATAGAACCCGGATTCATCATTAATGTAAACTTGCAAACCGGATATCCTGAACCCTAATTGAAGACTAGTGGTCTCGCGATCTCTTTTCAAGCACTTTGCAATGTAGGCATCCGAAGCTTCGTGCCCGAAGGTTCTTGACCCGATTTTGATGTCCATGATGGTGGGATTCAGGCGTGAGGAAGTAAGATCTTGTAACACGATGTGAGGGTGTTCGGATCCATCAGATGCAGTCATGACTTGAGTGCCATAGAAGATGGGGAAGAATTTGCGAATATGATCTGGGATTTGTGTGTTTGAAGAAAATTGTTTATAGAAGGCTGCTTCAGCTGACCCACGTTCATCGCCTTGGAGAGGCTTGTAAAAACGACCTGAATCGTCAATGAGAGGGCCAAGGGTTCCATTACTAGCATGGTGTCCGGCGACTTGATGTTCTGGGATCTTAAGCATCTCTTGAGATCAGATTGAATTTTGCAACAGACACAAACAACTGTAGAAATGAATATGAATAAACAAAATTGATACGAGTGAAATTGCATTTGAATTTTTCACAACTGTTTGTTTAAACCTATAACAACGAAGTGATAATCACAATCGGAATTAACGAAATTGTCGATCACACATGAAATTAATTGAAAGCATGATGAAATTAATCTAAAATTAATTGAAAAGTGACCTGAATAAGAAAAGATCGAGAGAAAATGTGAGCCCACTTTATTCGCCTGAGGCTGAACTATTAGAGGAATGCACCCACGCTCTCCTCTGCTTGGTCTTGTTGATAGGGAAGTTAAGGGCTTAAATGCATGCAAGTGCGCTTAAAAAGTATGGTAATTTTGCGATTCACACCTCTGTACTTGTGCAAATATTACAATGATGACATTTTTAGAATTTGTTTTGTTTATTGATACACATGATTCGAGAGACTGAAATACTAAACATTCATTATGCAATAAGTAGATTTTTTTTAAAGTAATTGTATCATTATTTATATCTTACATTTTTGTAACTTCAGAATTTTGTTTAAAATTTTGTTTTCAATATTATAAACGCTAAGCATGTTTAGCATGTGTTTGATGCTATTTGTGGACTTCATAGCCGGAGGCTATGGATGGTATGGTTATAATTGATGATACTATAAAAATATACAAGACACGAAATTGGAAAGAAATTAAGATTTAAATTTGTGTTTGTGTCAATCGTAAAAAACATGATGTCATGTGGTATTCGTGTTCAAAACTTAACACAAAATTGACACGATTTACTATTTGTTTGTCGTGTTTTTCGTATTTGTCGTGTTATATATGATTAATTATTAATTAAATAAATTAATTATTATTTTATGTTATTTTTGTCGTGTCGTGTTTATCGTTTTTTAATTGATTCTTTTCGTGTTATTTAAAAAGAACATAACATCGTGTCGTGTTGTGTTTGTATTACATAAAATTTTTTTGTGACATATTGTGTCAAAAAAAAAAAAAAAAAAAAAAAAGAACACGACACGAATGCTTGATTTGCTACTCCTACCGGAGGCTATGTTACATAATCAAGGCCGATTCAAGTCAGTTTGAGGCTATAATACATAATCAGGTCCGATTCAAGTTAGTTTGAGGCTCTAGCAAAATAGCAAAATGAGGTACTTAACAGTAATTTTTTTCTTTTAAATAAAATATTGATTAAATGATTAGGCTCTTGAAGAATTTGTTGAAATTTCTTCGTCTTCTACATCAATTTTGGATCTAATGTAGATTTTTCATTTTTTTTTCCGTTGCCTACGATGACTTAATTCCAAAGACCTTTTTCACAATAACTTCAATAGATACATAAAAAAATGGGCCCTAGAAATTCAAAGACTCTCGGGCATCGTCCATGCTGTCCCATTCACTTATACGTCCATACAAAATAAATAATTTAAAAAGATAAAAATAACATTTTTAGCGGAGAGCAATATGACCCTAAAAGCAAAGCATATGTTAAGAACTTCATCTTTCCAAGTAAATCCCAAACAACTAGTGATATTAGTAGCAACTTGATCACTTTGATTTTCTTAAAGAATTTAGTATAACTAGCTGAAAGAGTTTCGACGACCTACTTAAAATATCTCAACCTCTTAAAATACTCATTACCAAAAAAGAGTACAATGTTGTTTCTCTGTTATCTTTTTTATCAATATAAAAATCATCTAAATACAAAACAATTGGATAGTGCTATAATTGAAAAGATTGAATAGAGTATAGTGTTCTTAAAGAAAAATGAAAACAGAATGTCTTAATAAGAAAAAAAAACTAAAAAAAACTAAAAGTACAATATTGTAGTAAAAATAAATGAAAGTAGATATTCATAATGAAATTTATTATAGAAAATATCAATTATATATCCTACAGCTGAAATCACCAAATATACGAAAAGCAACATTTTTTGTATTCATATTTTGATCATACACTTCACCTAAAATAATCAGTTGAGATAAAAGTTTAATTACATCATATCTCGCTTTTATCCCTTTTGGTGGAGACAAATCTTGCACCCATTCAATCTCAACAACACGATACCTTCATTATATATGAAAAAAAAAATACGTATCATCAACTTAAAAACCAAATTTTAAATCTTGAAAATGAAAAAAAAAAAAAAAAATCATGAAAGAATCTACTAGAAAAGATATCTACGAATTGAGAAATTTAAGAAGATTTTATATGCTTACCCAACTGTGACTTGAGTTTAAAAAATATGACAATATAAAAAACCTATATATTTTTTTGTAGCTTATTTGACTTGAGTTTAAAAGATATGACAATATAAAAAACCTATATTTTTTTGTAGCTTATTTGACTTACAACTACATTTGAAGAGATCTAAAACTATGAATGATCTAAAACTACATTTTTTCGCAAAAAAAAAAAAAAAAAAAAAAAAAAAAAAAATCCCCTATTAATATAACATGATTTTGAGGATATTTACTTACAACACAAAAGTCAGTCAGTTAATACTGGCTTCAAAGAGGAAAGTTTTGATATGTAATTTATATTCAAATTAATATGTAAAGTAGCTTTTCAATTACCTCTAAAGAGTAATTAGATAACTTCAAAGATACAACATATTGTAGTAGTTCATAAGTAGCGAGCTTGTTTAGGCTCCCAAAGGGATTCAATATGTCAACGGATGATTTTTCAAGAAAGGGTGTATTATTCAAGATAATTACGTCTGAAAAATATATGTTGGATTCAAAACATATAAGATTTGTTGCTTCAATCTTAACCTTGTAGTCACTATAATCATTAAATTCTCCATAGTGTGAGAGATAACTTATGGTCAAACGCTTTATGGTGGAAATCAAAAGGGTGTTGCTAATAAGACACCCCTTGGACACCCCATTGACCACTTTTTAAAAAGTCAACCAATAATTAACTGCTTATAATCAATTTTTCCGGAAAACAATGCAATTTTAGCTAATAAAAATATTTAAAAATTTTAATTAGAGTGTTCATATTGTAATATGGAGTGTCTTTTTAGCCAACCCTAAATCAAAATTGTGATGTTCAACATATTGAATTACCTTTTTCTTAACTGCGAGCGCCTCTTCAACTGCCTTCATCCATGCTACTGAATCATCATCAACACCTCTTCAATTATTTTCTTGTAAAATAAAATGGAAGTCAATAATTTCATTTGCAAATCATCCATGGAACAAAAAACAATATAGATACAATGAAGGGAAGCCAAGGCAATGCTTGATTCAAATTGTTATAAATGCGTAGTAAAGTTTTTTATATATTAAACATAATTATTATATATAATTTTTTAAGTAATTTTATATCCATCTCAACATTTTCAATACATATACTTCTTCATCAAGGTTATATAGTAGAAAGTAGATATTATCCATAAATATGAATTCCGAATATTGTGTATGATAAATAAATGATAGGTGAGTTTAAAGATATCTTCCCCATATCCATATTTAGAATAGCCATTGCCAGTGGTATCAATTTCAGACTTCCTATCCTGCTTCTCGATTTCTGAATCTCTTTCTTTATGTGTAACCTTGTTATCTTCACTAACTTGATTCCTCTCATGTCCTCTATCTTTTATTTCATCATCTTTATCAGATTCAGCTCTTTTCAAATTTCTAGTTTATGACGATAGTGGTTGAGATTGATGGGATGCTGGTGACTTGATTTTATCATATCACTTTCCAAATTTTCTAGTAATACGCCCTTGAGACTTTATGGAAAATGAATTTGTGTATCGAGCAACTACACCAATTACACTTTAACCAATTTGTATTTTTAGTATGTGACATCCCATATTTCACGGCCAGAAAGGACCAATTTAGTTTATGCTTTATAAAAATCAGAGTACTTCTTTTAATAAAAATATTGCGGCATTTGTTCCCAGAAAAACTTGATAAATATGTTATCAAAGCATTTCCGAAGAAATGTATTTTACTCATATTAAAACTTTGGAATGTCATTGTCAATACTGAAACATAAGCATAAACAGACCTTACATTTATTTATACTACTGATCTACTTCTCTTTTAATCTCTCAGTGTAAAGTAGCTTCGTATTAATACCTGTGATGCAAATAAGTTGAGTGGGTCAGGTTGGGAAACCTGGTGAGCACATATGATTTTCAACTCACAATAATATAATTATTATTTTTAAACATCAAACAATCAACCCAATTACCCATTCTCATTATCTTCTTTAACCTTGAGGATCTATCCTAAGAACCAACTATTTCTCGTTCATTAATTCATAAGGATTAGTAACGAAGTCACATTGTCACCAAGGTTTATACAACTTAAGGAATAGGCACGAAGTCACATCGTCGCCAGGGTTTATACAGCTTAAGGAATAGGCACGAAGTCACATCGTCGCCAGGGTTTATACAGCTTAAGGAATAGACACGAAGTCACATCGTCGCCAGGGTTTATCCAACGTGGGCTAAGTCCATTGCTCATTTATCACCAATATTATTTTCGAAAATCCATCCGAAATACATGTCAATGGGGTTTTAGAGTACACCGGGTGAACACGTCGTTCACAACACCTACATGTTGTGAGCCAGCTAGTGTTCCACTGGACTGTCTAGAATAGTCTGTGGTTGTCATCCATACTTTACTAGATGACGGGGCCAACGTTTGGGTAAATGCTTTTATCACTTTTCACCTCGCACCCTCATCTCATGATCTATATCGCCTTTCATCTCACTTTCCAGCTCATTCTTCATCACACAACAACTATTTTATCTACCCATGTTTTACCCCAACATATTTGTAGATACAAAATACATATACAGTTTAAATCATTTAAAACGTATATAAAATCGATCATCCACCCCAGACAACAAGTATTCAGATAATATGCACACATAGCACGTAATTTTATATAAAATACTTCACATCTATGTGTAAGATGAAAGTAATATGCACTCACTTTAGTAGATTGATTGGGTAGAATCTAACTAGAAACGGTCAGCGATTCGTCGTTGTCAAGCTCGGGAAGGGAAACGGCCTTCGGAAACGAGAGAGAAAGAGAGAGAGAGAGAGAGAGAGAGAGAGAGAGAGAGAAAGAGAAAGAAGAAATGGTGTAAGGAATTAAAGGGATGAACTTGTTATTTATAGGTTGTTCTAGGCCCATTCACTTCGTGAACATGATAGGTTCACGCTGTGAACTTCCATGAGTCACCCCGTAGCTTTAACATGTGTTTTCTAGCCCCGATTAGTGTGTAACGCCCACAGATCCATGCTAGTCAATTTAGAGACAATAAGCATCAAAAATGAGTTTTTGATGGAAGATTATTTGGAAGGATTAATCTTTTCCAAGTGGAAGTATATGTTACATGGGTTCCGTACATATAAAGAACGCCGAAATTCGAGTTATAACGAAGAAGTTATGACCCGTCGAAGTTTTTTGGCAAAACCGGCACGACATCGGGAGACGTAAAAAGTTAATTTACGATAAAAGAATTTTTAGCCTTAGTGATCTAAACAAAAGTTGTAGTATACGTTAAACCGAGAACATACAAAAAAAAAAGAACGCCCAAATCTGACTTCGTATGGGGAAGTTATGAATTTTCTAAGATTTGGCATAACAGTGCACGACCCGAAACTCGAATTTTAGTTCGAGCGGTTTTTGGCTTACGCGAACTAAATGAGAGTTGAAGATCTCATTAATAAGAACTCAACGGTAAAAATATAGATGAAAACGGAATCCGTATGATGGAGTTACGAATTTTTTGCGATCATTTAACAGTCTAATCTCTTCCTACTGTTAAGTTGAAGATCGGTCGAGAATTAGCCGGTGGAGTCAAAATTTAAGTTATAGATATTATTATTACCTATGCTTGGATATAAAGAACGTCAAAAACAGAGCTCATATGCGAAAGTTGCAGATTTTAGAAGATAATTAGTTTTTGGGGTAATCTACGAGTGACACGTGGCACAATCTCGGCCACACCTTCTTCCCCATAGCTTGGAACAATATGGAGACACGTGGAAATGAACGCGCTGTGTTTGTGTAGGGAACACGCCGCGTTCGCGAACGTGCTGCGTTCCTACCGAACTCAGCTTATAAATAGAGGCGTAAATCACTCCCAAAACTCACACCTTCACTCTTCTTTCTCTCTCAATACTCCAAACCTCTCCTCCCCAATCCCTAGCAACTTCTTAGTGATAGAGGCAAGTCCCAGAGCACCAGAAGGCTCCGAGATGAAGAGCTTTTCAGCTCGGGAACGCTGCTCCAGCGAAGCCCGGTTTTGCGAAAAACCCGCTGTAAGTGAGCTATACCTACCATATCGTTAGTATATCTTATGTTTTAATATGGTAATGTTATTAGGAACTTATAATTAGTATTTGGACGATTATTATGATTTATATACGTGTCGTTATAATATCTTTCTAACTACTCGCGGTATGGGAATCTGGTTTAAAGGGCCCCATAGGGTTGTTGGATTTCAGAAGTGCTATATGCCAAAATGGTCCTGCCCTCCGGTGTTTTAATATCTGGCACCTGTATGTATATAGTGGTTGAGAAATATTGTTTCGTGCTTATATAATAGTAATAATAGCAAGACTATTAATTAGTCTTGGTAAATATTAGACTAAACTCTAGTTGTAATGATACTAGGTTTTGTCAAAGGAAAATTGTGTTAAGAGTAACAAAGTGTTGTCCGAGTGCCGAATCACCACCTTTTCAAGTGAGTGCATGGTCCCTTTCATCTTACACACACACACACACACACATATATATATATATATATGAAGTATTTTATATAAATTACGTGTTATGTGTGCATATTATCTATATACTTGCTATCTATGTTGGATGAACGATTTTATACAAGTTTTATATGATTTAAATTGTATATGTATTTATATCTACATAATATGTTGGGTAAAACATGGGTAGATGAAATATGAGTTAGATGATGAGTTGAGAGGTGATATAGACCATGAGGTAAGGGTGGGAGGTGGACGATGTGAGAAACCTTGTTTCCAAATGTTGGCCCCATCATCTAGTAGAGTATGGATGACAACCACGGACTATTCTAGACAGTCCAGTGGAACACTAGCAGGCTCGCAACCTGTAGGTGTTATGAACGATGTGTTCACCGGTGTACTCTAAAAACCCATTGACATGTATTGCGGGTGGACTCTCGAAAACGATAGTGTCAATAAACGAGATAACCCTAGCTGCTATGCTCGAAGGACAATACTGGCAGCTACGCCTCATATAGAATGTCACAATTCTGGCAGCTGTGCCTAGGTGATAGAGCTAGCAGTTGTGCTTGACAGTTGTGCCATTGACAACGATGAAATTCGTACCTATTCCTTAGGATAATCCTTAGGAATGAATGAATGAGAAATAGCTGATTCTTAGGGTATCCTTAAGAGTAAAGAAGATAATGGGGATGGGTAATTGGGTTAACTATTTGATGATTAAACATAATAATTATATTTATTGTGGGTTGAAAACCCTATGTACTCACCACGTTTCCCAACTTGACCCACTCAATTTATTTATATCACATGTGTTGATATGAAGTCACATTACACTGAGAGACTAATGAGATATAAATCATTAGTGATAATGAATGTAAGTTATGTTTATCCTTATGTTGTTGTATTGACGATGACATTCTAAATGTTTGAAAATGAATAAAAATACTTTTCTTTGGAGACTCCTTGAAAAGAGGTACTCTGGTTTTTATAAAGCATAAACAAAATCAGTATTTTTCTGGCCGTGAAAATGGGGATGTCACATAGTGTCCCTGACACATTTCACGTCGTGAACTTCATGTTCACGTCGTGACTTAAGGCGGCTAGGGTTTCTGCCACATGCCCTTAGATAGCTGCATCTTCGGAAGGTCATAAATTTTGCATACGAACTCCATTTTCGATGTTCTTTATATCCACACGTAGGTGGAGACGTACTCTACAACTTTATTTTAGGTCACTAAGGCTAAAAAGTACATTATCATAAACTTAATTTTTAAGATTCTTGGTGTCGTGCCGGTTTTTTCGCGAAACTTTGACAGGTCATAACTTCTTTGTTATAACTTGGATTTCAGCGTTCTTTATATGTACGGAAACCTTGTGACATATACTAAAAATTATTTAAGATTATTTATTCCAAATAATTCTCTATCAAAAAGTCATTTTTGGAGCTGATCATCTCTAAATTGACTAGCCCGAATCTGCATGCGCTACATAGTACATTAAATAAACATAAAAGTTTCATAATTATGTCAAAAATAAAGTTTTTGTACTAAATTTCATAATATTTCCTTAATCTTCCATATAACTTCAATATTTAGCATAAGCTTTACTAAAATTTAGACTACACTGTAGTCATCAATTTGAAAGATTCTCTCCCTCTATGCTTTAACTCATGCCTCTAGATATCAAATTTAACAAATTATTTCAAAAATAAAGTACCATAGAATTTTAAAACATAAAAAAATGACATTGATCTCTCATGTTGCAACCACTTTTTGGTCTTTCTTTCTCTATCCAACAACTGAAGCCCTGGGCCTTAAGTTAACTCTATCTGGAAGACAATCAAAAATAAAATATAATTTAGAAAAAAAAAAAGATAAAAATAGAAATGTTCGAAATTATGATTAAGTAACTTTAGTAGAAAAAATAATATACATTCATCAAAATAATACAAAATATCTAAAAACTAATTATTCTTTTTTTTTAAATGAAAAGAGCTTCTTATTCTTACACATGCGTTTGATGTCGTGGAGAATTTACGATTCCGAGAACTTGAAAGATTTATTAAACTGTCTCTTAATGACATGGTAAGCCCCATTGTTGCAGTGACATAACATGACACCTATCCGACTTAATGAATAGCAACCTACTTTCATTTACTTGTTTATTATAAATTATTAAAAATAACATCCTGTTTTCATTTATTTATTTTTAATTGCAAGACATAACACAACATCTTAACTTTTCATTTCTTATTATATTTTGAAAAAAGTTATCTGATTACAACATTGGAATTTCAACGTGGTTCTTATTCGAATATTACACTTTGAAAATTGCTTTGAATTTGAATGATATTGCTATAATAGCCTAATAAGAAGTAAAAGTATGATTCTATGATAAATAAATGAATGGAAATATGTTGTTATTTGTTGTATTTAAAGAAAATGGAAGTTAGTATTTGCCGAGATGTCTGTAAGCCTATTAATCTCGTCAAAGCAGCAAAAACTATGAATTTAATGGAGGATACAAAAGATAATTGATGCCTAAAAACAACATTTGCAGCTGCATCACCATCACTTCCTTTTACAACAAAGGTCGCACCAACAACAATACTATGATAATGTAATTACTGATATTTCATGAAAATGTAGATATATTAATATAAACTTTGAAAGTAATAGCAGTTTATTTGATATTCACAGTCCATAAAAAGTAATGAAAACTAATGTATCAATCTTTTCAATAAATTAAAAAATGTGAATTAATTTGAAGGTAAATTTGTGTCTTTTAACCTAAAAAACGAATCTTTTTACTCCTAATTTTGAGAAGTTATATAGATTACAAAATGAAAAAATAAAAAATGTCAGATGCTCTCATTATACCATGCCCTGCTAAAAATTTTGGAATAAACTGATATTAGTTTTACCTTCACTTTCACTAGAATGTTGAAAATGGGCATATTTTTTTTTTCAAAACCTTCCTAAAGTTGACCATTTTGACAATTTTTGATCTTTTTGGTTATTACAACCGGTTAAAAGGAACAAAAAAAATTTATGTTGATATGAAACACGATTAACCCGATAAAACCAAATTTGCAATTTGTGTGAGCATTAAATCTTTAATTGTTATAAGTTATAACAAATGACATCTTTCATTCGTAAGTCTTGTAGTTTTATCGAGCTCATACTTCCTTGCTCCCCTAGCTAATTTTAATCACCTAAAAGAATACATAGGTTTCAACAAATGGTGTACCTTACTAATTTCAGTAATTTGGAGTTTCAACCAAACTGAAATATAATTTATATCGTTACACAGTTGAAGATGCTTGGGGCTTCAAGTCCTGAATTGGAAGATTGAGGAAGTTAGTTCTTGAATGTTATAAGAAATTAAGAAGTGATGAAATGAAAATAAAAGAAGTGTCTATTTGAATATCATGCCATGGATATGCAACCACTGATCTTCTGCTCATGAATATAATTATTCTTTCATTGAGAGGAGGACGTGAAGACTGATGAGAGCCACGTTTCTTTGGAGCATCAGTAAAATATATATACTTTAGAAAGGTGAAGGAAAAGAGTGTTTCGGTTTCCCTGTTATGATAGTAAAATGACAAGACGAATGTGATTTTGGAGTTCAAATGACATTCACTGATTGATAAATCCTTAAACTTAAAAAACAAGCTCTTACTAATAATTATCACAAAAATCAAGTTTTAAAGATGTCAAAATTATAACTGAAGATAAACTTAAGTGAAGCAAAATTTGTTTTGTAATCAAATTACTTCTCATACATATGTTGAAGGAAATTTCAAGATGAAATCAATTTTAAAAAAGATTCAACAAATGAAAGTGAAGGTTAAACTAATCAATTTTAGAAAATCAAAAAACCAAAGCCTTTAAGAGGCAAAGCCATAGGTGAAGCCGACTTATGAACATTCAATAATCAATAAATGTGATTAATATATACACATATACAGTAGAGAGAGAGAGAGAGAGAGAGAGATAAATGCAAATAAATCCATAAATTACCTCTATCTTTTTGTTGAGATGGAAATCAAGAAGTTTCCCCATCTTTGTTCTCCTCTTCCATCCATCTATTTCACCCTCACCCTAACCTAATTCAACTTCAATTTCATAAATATCACAAGAAATTGGTTTCAAGTAACTATTCCTCTACGGGAGATGGAATGACGAAAACATCGGCTAAACCACCATTGTCAAATAACTTTCAGTCAAATGATGCCCGACGTACACCAACATGGTTTTATGTAGAGGTGATGTGTAATGAGAAAAGAGTTGTAGAGCAGAAGAGGAAAAGGGAAATAAGGGTCGTCGTTATGATCAGATTGGGGATACCTCAATTAAAGTCATTGAAACGTAGGTGAGGTGGCAGTGAGGAGGAAAATGAAGAACACGGACGAAGATTTGGGGAAAGGAGGAAGCCCTTGGAGATATCTCAGTCGATGAATAAGAAGAAAATTGGAAAAGAACCAACATTAGGGACCAAATTTGCCAAAGTTTTAAAAATATTATGGCTAATATCTAAAAAAGAATAAGTTAACTGTTCTTAACTCCTTATATATATATATATATATATATATATATATATATATATATATATATATATATATATATATATATTATGATAGGATTATAATTTTCACCATGAATAGAATGATTTACATTAGTGGGTCTATATATCACATAAGATATACAAACAAGGATATGTATAACAAAATTATCCTTATTTTACAATGATCTAAAAATTCAAATTGAATAGAATTTTATGTCTAATACCCCTTTCAAGCTAAGTACTCGACCAATACTAATACCCCTTTCAAAAATACTGAGACTCCTTTCAAGCTAAGTATTAGACCAATACGAGGCTCGACACGAAAAACTTTAAATGAGGCCATAAAGATCTTTTCGTAAAGATGTCATCTAGTTAAAGTTGTGTGGGAACAAATTTAGTATCTTTTTACAACAAAAATTTTATTAAATTATCAAGGATCATCCCAGATTTCCTAATTAGTTGCCTAACCTCCTCGATCACCAATCTCATTACACATGCTCGCTCTCCAACGAGTACTCTCCCTTATTATCTTACTTATCTGACTAAGGTCACTCCATAGGCTCTTCCTAGGTTCTCACACTTCTCTGCCATCAACTGCTGAAAAACCCTCATAAGGCCAGTCACCGACCTCCCAAATATCGCCATATTCACTTAGTAGCAAACTTCCATCATTCAAGAGTTCGACAAAGCACAAAGCAAGCAACATTCAGGCATCGAATAGCTCTTACCAGCACATATCACCACTCTAGCATATAACTCCACTTGCTCTATCCACAGATCAAAAGGTATCACTGAACTCAGGTAATTCCACCCTTGTGGTATCTAACTACTCTCATAGAAGACTCCTCAAATGTTCATTTAGATATCTCTCCTAGGTTACTCAGCTACTCAAAGCTCTCTCTAAAAGATTCATGCTAGTTGCTCGTACTCAGCACATACTCAAGGCAAATAACAGATAACATCGAGAAATAGCATCCCCTAGGCTAAGGCATCACAAATCAGGCAACCCTAGCCCTAAAATATTAAATACCTAGCCTATCCTCTAGCATGCATCCTTAATATCTCATAAAGATCTCATAAATATCTCATAAAGTAAACAATTAAGAGTATTTTGGGAAATCACCGTTTAGACTCTAGTTGATTGTATACACTGCACCTTCTCGTTCTTCTCTTAGACACTCTTACTTGTTTAGAAAAATTATTTCTTTTGAATTTTTTTTCTCAAATCCTCAGTTTGAGTCCAGACATAGCCGAAGGTACATCCGAATCCCTCAAACCAAGGCTCTGATACCAACTTGTAACACCGTAAAATTTCAAATTATCCTTTTCATTTTAAAATCACATAATTCTCATACCATATTTCACAAAAATCCCAAGTATCTAATTATCAAAACACAACTCCATAAATGTTTCATTAAAAATCCAGGATCCTGAAAAACATAACTCTTTCTCCCGTGTGTATATCAAGTCGACGCCTTCCCGCGATCCTGAAAAGTACCTGAAACACATATCACACAACACAGTAAGCACAAAGCTTAGTGAGTTCCCCAAAACACCATACATATCTTATTAGCCTCTCATGGTTATGCTTGAATAAGACCCTCCGGTTAATGTGTCTCAGTAGAAACCTTTGGTCCCACAACTTGGGTGGACCCTCCGGTCCTAACTCAGTAAGCTCAGTATAATAGACAACATAAATCACAAAGACATAATGTAGGATATCACAATACTCAATATAAACACATAAGACCCTCCGTCCACACAAATATTACCACTCTAGGTAAGTATAGTGAGAAGACTCACCTCGAAGCAAGCAAGCAAATACACCTCGTACACGAATCACCGATCTAGCCTCCGCCTAACATATATGATAATTATCTCTAATTAAAATCACAACTCTAAATAAACTCATACTAGCCCCTCTTTAACTCTTGGGAAGGGTAAAAGACCATTCTACCCCTCCATGGTCTCCATTACTCACATTTGGTCAAAACCCTAAAAGTTAACAGAAGTTGAATCAAGTCAACAGTCCATGTTAACCCAACTCGTCGAGTCCCTTCGTTTCCTTAGAAGCCTCATGAAAACCAACTCAACTCATCGAGTTGACCCATCAACTCGCCGAGTTACAACATACTCAGACTCGTTGGGATAAACCCTAACCGACTCGTCGAGTCGGCTCATCGACTCGTCGAGTTCCTTAAGTCAAATTCTCATTCAGACGATTTAAGGCAAAAAATGTTACTCCATACTCTGGATCTGACCTCCTAAAGCTCGAATATCACGTAAAGCTTGCAGGTTTACGTTTATGCATAGCATATTGGCTCAATAATGCCAATACAAGCTCTTACAAGGGTTTGGCGCTCAAAAACTTGCCTCTAGCTCTATAAAGCTTGGGTCTTTGGGCTCACAAGGCCTCCTACAAATTTGAGGTTTCAACCTCAAGATATGCTCAAGGGACTCAATAACACAAGGTGGATGAGAGAAAACCCTAAAAACTTCCCCAAACCAGGATCCACACAAAAAATGATCAAGTTAGCATCTTTTACCTCCAACAGAAGCTAATCACTGAAGAATCTCTGGATCCAAACATCCCTCCCTTGACAAGGCCAAGATGCTCTCCAAATATTCTTCCAAAGTTGCACAAGAACACCCAAAATAGTCTCTTTCTCTCTCATAATGGATGGAACCGATCTAGGGTTTCTCACAGGACTCTCTGGAGATAAGGGAGGCAGAAATGAGGGCTTAAGTCACTTTAAATAGGACACAAACCCGAAAAATTTGGGTTTCTCCAAATTTCTCCAACTCGCAGAGTTGGTCTCTCTACTCGCTGAGTTGGTCACTAAACCCACGCGGCCAAAACAACTCCACTCGCCGAGTTGGGCATCCAACTTGTCGAGTTGCTCTGCTAAGGAATATGAATTTCTCAGATATGATACCTGGAAATTTCAGGATGTTACAAAGGGTAAATTTTCCAACTTTACCCTTAGGAACCATCAAAATGAGTCAAACTCGAACCCTAGACTTATTAGAGTGAGGCTTGACCCATTAAGCCCTTAAACTCCTAAGATATAGTCCCAAAATACAGATCTGGCATCCAAAGACTGGAAATCACATAAAGTTTCTAAGTTTACATCCGTGCATGCTAAAAAGAAACCCTAAGGCTCAAGATGGGCTTAATAAAGGATTTATTGTATGAATAGGACCTAGAACTTAGTAAAGCTTGCAACTTTAAGCCAAAAGATGCCATAAAATGGTTAGATAGCATAACAACCCATGGAACACTCAACTTCTTGGACAACCCACCTACGAGCTCAAAATCAAGATAAAAGCCCAAAACAAAGAGATCTAAATGATAGCAAAGCACGGTATAAACTTGATACCTCCAAGAGACTACAACAAGTGGGGAGATTCTGGATCTAAGCCTTCCCTCCAAGCTATACACCTTCAACTTCAAAGCTTCTTCAAAAGAGTATAAAAAGATCAACACTTAAGTTTTTTGATGATATATTGGTTTTATAACTTATAACAACATTTCTTTTAACACTTTTACTAACTACAAAAGTACATAAAGGGTACGGTACCCTTATCCATTTCTGACCCAATACTAATAAATGTAACTTTTTTTAACTGTAAATGAAATTATAAAAAATAAGTGATTTTTCTAATCTAATAAAGATTTATATTCCTTTTGATAAATGTCATATTATTAAAATTCATCATTAATATTATATGTTACCCATTATGGCATTTATCAATTTATTAATTATTAATTTCAAAATTTGAATTTCAACTTTAAAACTTTTCACTCTAGTTATATTAAATTAATAATTTATTCTTCATTGTAAATTTTATATTTTATATTTTTTCGTTTTAATTGTATTAAATTAATAACATTATATTAAAAAATAAAAATAAAAATTATTACAAGGTGAGATAACTTAATGTATTTATTTAAATCAACGATTATAATTTTATATAACTAAAAAATATCACTTTAATAATGATTTATTTAAAATAATTAATTAATAATTTTTTATTTTTAATATAAAAATGTAATTAATTTTGTAACCGTATTTTTTATATGCTATAAAATAATAATACTAAACTTGAAAGAAAACATGAATATACGGAATTGGCATTGCCCACATACCAAATTGATGCCCCAACCTACAATAAAGCATTAAAGCCACTTTATTTTAAAGTTCTACATACTTCTCTTCCATTTATATTCTGAAAATAAAATATTCAAAAAAAGTCGGACATAATTTATCATGCGAATATAGTAGAGAAAAAAAAAGAGAAAAAGCTAACTAATGTTATTTATCAAATTTATATTATAAAATATGATTTGAATAATTTTAGTATCAGAAATATTTTTTCTTAAAATGGTTTTTGGTATAAAATGGTTAAGACATTGTACAGTGGTCAGTGCATAGATAGCAACCTATAGCTTGCCTCTCATAACATAAGGGCTTTCTTAAAAAAAAAAAAAAAAAAAAAAAAAAAAAAAAAAAAAAAAAACTCATGTCATTTTCGCATCAAATCTTTAATTTGTTTAATTTAATTTAATTTTAATATATATATATATATATATATATATATATATATATATATAT